>NC_090267.1:153159903-153490181 GCF_040414725.1 Anabrus simplex
ATGAGGGAATAGTGAGGGGAGACCTCAAACGAAGTCTGTTGACCACTTTGTAAGGAGATACATTCAGTTCGTTCTTTTCTTTCCGTAGTATAACGAAGACATGCATAAATCAAGAAATTGACATCGTCGTAAAGATCTCAGATTTGATAAATGAATGAAATCCTCCCATCTTCCTGTTATTTTTTAATGAAAATAAAAACCGTTATAGGGTTTTCAGGTTGTTATACCCACACACGCCGAAGTCCCGGGTTTGAGTCCCAGATTCTGGCGAGGATTGTTGCTCACCCGTGGCAAATGAGATGCGTCATGCCCGATACTGTTCTTTCCATGGAAATGAAGTGCAGAATGTTATATTATTTCTTCAAGTGAATGTTTATTATACGTCATATAATGTAATATACCGGTTTTGAGTTGCTACATGTATGGTTTTTTAGAGACACCGTTGAATTGGAATATCGTGTGTTATATTAACGCATAGGCAATCCCAATGAAACAGGTGTTATGAGGGAGTTAGTACTCCGCACGATAAATTTGACGAGTTCATTAACGTAGACAATGTGACTTAACTATCATGTGTTTAAAATGTGCTCAAGAGTTTTGTAGTAAACCTCAATTAACATCATCTGAATAAATTGAATGAAATAATTCATGCCGTAAAGATGCCTTTGTGAAAGATATGTATAAAGTATTTTAAAATGATATATGATAAGATCTTTCGTGTGATAAATAGTTCTGAAAGGGGACGCCCTTTCGATGTATTTTCAATGATTTGAAGGTTATGAAGTGATAAATGCTAATCTAAGAGAGACAGAAAAGGACATTCAAAGCTCAAACCTAATTTATGAATTAATGTTATTGCATATGTAAATATCCCGGCATATCTGTGTGTAGCGTGTTTCCTTAGCTAATTAAAGGCGTTTGTGCAAAAATAGATGATTTTCCTTCTCATTAGTAGTGTATTCGTATTCCTCTGATATCCCAGACTCTTTCCCCATACTTAGAATTAAATAGTTTAAGCCTCTTTCCGCACATACCACGTACCCAAGCTCTTGAGCCAGCCGAGGAAAGACTCAAGTAGGGGTGATGGTCTTCGATTCCAGAGACTATTCGAGGGTCTCGTCAAATAAATCCTTTCAGCCACTTCATAAGCCAATTAAGATAAATTGTTATGCACTGGAACCTTGGACAGGTGCACTACATGGCCTTAATTCAGATACTGTGGTACAACCTCAACATTTACCTGGTGTAGAAATGGGCAACCGCGGTAAACCACCTTCAGGGCTGCCGATAGTGAAGCTCAATTCCACCGTCTCTTGAACACATGTTCACAGCAACGTGGCCCAAACCGCATAGCCAACTCGCTTGGTGACATATTTGGTGTTTATCTGACAAAATTACTGTAATTACAACTCAGCCATACCTCACCCAAGAGTAATCTCGTTTACTCTGCCATCATGTGGAATAAAACGGAACGTGAAAACTGACGGGTAGGTAGCCCAGATGGCATCATATCAAATTGCCAGTACACAGTAGCTGAAGCTAAATAATAATAATAATAATAATAATAATAATAATAATAATAATAATAGTAATAATAATAATAATAATAATAATAGTAATAATAATAATAATAATAATAATAATAATAATAATAATAATAATAATAATAATAATAATATTTGCTTTACGTCCCACTAACTACTTGTACGGTTTTCGGAGACGATGAGGTGCCGGTACTTAGTCCAGCAGCAGTTCTTTATGTGCCAGTAAATCTGCCGACACGAGGCTGACGTATTTGAGCACTTTCAAATTCCACCGGACTGAGCGAGAATCGAACCTGCCAAGTTGGGGTCATAAGGCCAGCGCCTCAACCGTCTGAGCCACTCAGCCCGGCTATATTATTATTGTAGCAAGGAAATAACTGAAAAGGGACACCTCGACGTATCATAATATTGGTCAAACTGACTCCAGTACTTGAAGAAATTTTAAGAAAAACCTATGGCTCTACACCTCCTGATGGCCCTTGTCCTACCAAGCGACCACTGTTCATCCCGAAGGTCAGCAGATTACAGGTCAGCGCGACATATTTTCTCGGCAGTTATTCTTGATTTTTTTTTTTTTTTTTTTTTTTGCTAGTGGCTTTACGTCGCACTGACACAGATAGGTCTTATGGCGACGATGAGATAGGAAAGGCCTACGAGTTGGAAGGAAGCGGCCGTGGCCTTTATTATGGTACAGCCCCAGTATTTGCCTGGTGTGAAAATGGGTGGCCGCCTCTGTGGTGTAGTGGTTAGTGTGATTAGCTGCCATCCTCGGAGGCCTGGGTTCGATTCCCGGCTCTGCAACAAAATTTGAAAGGTGGTACGAGGGCTGGAACGGGGTCCTCTCAGACTCTGAAAGTCGACTGAGTAGATGTGGGTTCGATTCCAACCTCAGCCATCCTGGAAGTGGTTTTCCGTGGTTTCCCACTTCTCCTCCAGGCAAATGCCGGTATGGCCACGGCCGCTTCCTTCTCTTTTCCTTGTCTATCTCTTCCAATCTTCCCATCCCATACAAGGCCCCTGTTCAGCATAGCAGGTGAGGCCGCCTGGGCGAGGTACTGGTCATCCTCCCCAGTTTTATCCCCCGACCCAGAGTCTGAAGCTCCAAGACACTGCCCTTGAGGCGGTGGAGGTGGGATCCCTCGCTGAGTCCGAGGAAAAAACCAACCCTGGAGGTTAAATAGATTAAGAGAGAGAGAGAGAAAGAAAGAAATAAAGAAAGAAATAAAGTTATTCTTGATTTTCTATTGTATCAGATATATACATAAAATTCAGTATCGATATATTGAACATTTCGTGAGTTAAAGTGAGATAACTACTAAAGAAAATTCCACAACTCATTGCAATTTTTTTGTCCTGTGGAAGTAGTTTACATGCTGGTAAATCGACCGACACGAGGCAGGCGTATTTGGTTGCCTTCGAATGCCACCAGAGTAAGTCGGGATCCAACCCACCAACTTGTGCTCCTCCGACTGAGTCACCACTGGAGAGTATTGGTTAAGTATACAACTTAAGTTTGATTGTTGTGTGTACAATATCGTCTTCTGGAAGGTTCAGTCAGAATTGATTTAAAGTAAGCAAACAATAAAGGTAATGGGGAATAAAGTTAACAGGCACATCTGAGCTAATCAGTGTGTTTGCAATGTAGTTGTTGTCGTCGGGAGAATAAAACCCAATTGAACGAAGGCCAAACGATAAGATTCATGATACTGTCCACGTAATCGAAAACAAACAGCATATAGTCAAACCATGGTCTAGTAATGTATATGGTCGGTGAACATGGATAAGAAAGATGACTTTCATTTCACTTAACTTCACTTCTCTTCCTACCATGTAACTGTACAAAGAAAAATCAAGCTTATACTTTTACCTGACGGTTGTCCGGCTCCATGGTTAAATGGATAGCGTGTTGTTGTTCTGCCCAAAGCGTTCTAGGTTCGATTCTCGTAAGTGCCGGAGATTTTAACCTTAATTGGTTTATTTCGATGGCTCGGAGCTAGGCGCGTGTCGCCTTGAACATTACAAATCATCCTAGTTAGGGCCCCATCCTCACAGACGCGTAGATCGCTATGCAGGGTGTATTTGTGATAATGGAGATCGGCAAATTGAATTTGAGATAAGGAACCATATTCCAGAAACCATCGAGTCAAATGTTAAGCAAGATTCTACTCATTTAAGTCCGTTTACCACCACAAGTTTCACAAGCTTCGGAATGGCGTCCCCCTGCGTCAGTGCAGGCATGGCATTGTCGCACAAATTTCTGACGTACCCATTCAAATATCCCTGGTGTCGTTTGAACCATAGAGTTAGTAAATGAAACACTAGAGGTAGCATTGGCGCTGCAGTCGCGTGCGAAGTTGAATGAGCACGCTGTTTGGCAAAAGCTGGATTGTTTGCCACTGTCACTAATGGAGCTTCTCGATATATATATATATTTGCTATTGGCTTTACGTCGCACCGACACAGATAGGTCTTATGGCGACAATGGGACAGGAAAGGGCTAGGAATGGGAAGGAAGCGGCCGTGGCCTTAATTAAGGTACAGCCCCAGCATTTGCCTGGTGTGAAAATGGGAAACCACGGAAAACCATCTTCAAGGCTGCCGACAGTGGGGTTCGAACCCACTATCTCCCGAATACTGTCTCGATAAATTGAAGTATACTTCTTTGAAGGAAAATGTCAGTCTCCTGTGCAGCTTATGGCTTCATAGAGAGGTTCATAAAGGGCCATAGCATAGCATATCATTTCACAGGTATTTCCCTTGAAATTCATTTTCGAACGTTTAAAATAATACTTTGCATGACACTCATTGTCATGTGAATTGGCTTACTTGGACTGACTTCGCGACTAATTCCCCTGTGGGCGTGAATGAGATTCTTTGGATATTAGCTTGAAGACTGAAATTAATGTTTTACGAAATATAAGGGATGACATTTTCCTTTCACTGAATGGCCATGTGCATGATACCGAGCGAGTAGCTGCAGGCTTTAGGTCACGTAGCTGTCAGTTTACATTCAGGACATAGTGGGTTTGAACCCCACTGTCGGCAGCCCTGAAGATGGTGTAACGTTCCAGACGTTACAGTGTAATTATGTTAATTTTATGATGTGTAATTAATTCAGGAATTTAACGTCATGATATTTATTTTGGTATGTAATTGTATTATAATTCATGTTTAATCATTTGCTCACTATCATTTCATTACTTTGTAACTACGACTTGTAAACGAGGGCTGAATATCCTAATATTCACTTAGATTCTTGCGACATTAGTTTAAAATTAACTTGCAGTAGATTTCCTCTATCTTGCCACATCACCGAGGAAGAAGGAAGGACAAATTTAGACACCAAGTTCTGGGAAAAGCGAGCACGTGTTCAAGCGTTCTAACGTAAGCTACCGTATTTCGACCAGAATTATTCAAACTGATCACCGCCTATATTTTCAAAGGAGCGTCATGTTGCCATGGATACTGAGTGAAAGGACTAATAGAAGAACAGTTGATATCAGGGTTAAGACCCGTCAACTCTAATATCTGGAGTGGGGAGAGACGTGTCATCTGATTGGACCACGTGTAGCGACCTGTAATTAGCGCCAGAGAAGGTTATAAAAGGGCGTGTTGGAGCTCTTGGCGTCATTCTGATCGATATTATTCTACATTATTCTACTTCATCTTCTACGTGATTTTCTTATTGAGATTCTACATTCTTCTACTTGATTCTCTACTTGATTCTTCGTCACGATACTTAGAAATTCTGAATGAGGGGTGTATAGCCACTCTCATCAGGAAGTACGTACAGCTCAAGACCGGTTTGAACCAATCTAAGTCAATAGGTAGTATTATACTAGATAGAAATGAAACTTCAGAGCACATTTTCAGTAAAGTTGGAAGGATTCTTAATTGAGTATCCTCTCCATAAAACCCAAGGTGGTTCTTCTAACTATGACTTAGGGCTTATCTCCAATATATGGGATAGAGCATAATAGGGAGTGTTAGTTTTGAAGCCATTTTCCAATTAGTGGGAGGTGCAATTTTCCAAGGCAGGAATGGTACTTAGCTGCAGATGAAGAGATCTCAAAGACGACCGATGATGTTCCAGCTACAAGGATGGAAGCTTTCCAAGGACCAGCAGAACAAGACTACATGGTGAGCAAGCGAGTTAAAGATATTGCAAGTTTTCGCGAAGTAGAGTCATTCAATTTTTTGTTAAATTCATTTTCTATTGTAAATTCAGTTCTCGTTAAACCGTCGTCATTTATAATATATATAATAAATAATATTTTACTAGTTCACTTTAATCAATCTGCCTTAATTAGCCTTTTGATTTCTAATTCTCCTGCTTAATGATTAGTGCACTATCACCCCACCCCTGTGATAAGAGTCCGTCCAAGCATGATTATAAATTTTTATCTTTAAGTCCTCAACTTAAAGATTGGCGCCCTTAGCTTGCTTGGTTGCATTTCTCGTTCGATGATTGTTCTCCGAGAGGGGAAGTCACAATGGGTTCCAATTCTCACACCAGGCAAATGCTGGAGCTGTACCTTAATTAAGGCCACAGTCGTTTTCTTCCCATTCCTAGACCCTTCCTGTCCTATAGTCATCGTAAGACCTGTGTGTGTCGGTGCGACGTAAAGCAAATTGGTACAAAAAAAGAAAATAAGGAAATATATGCATGATAGCCTGGAATTGGGGTCCGTTTTTCACTTTTTGTGTGTATTTATAGTAGGCCTGTTAAAAGCTATTGCATAAATTTTCTGTATATACAGTTTGTTGCTTTCCCTTCATACAATACGTGTAGCAGTCCCCATTCATACCATACCACATTTTACAATGTAGAGACTATACGTGCCACACCGTGTGAACATCTGAGTCCTTTACTTTCGTCATTATTATTATTCCTTTAAATGTCACATAGGACTATACACAAGCATAATGTATTATTGACTGAACGAGTTTGTGATGCGGTTAGGGCCACGCAGCTGTAAGCTTGCTTTCGGGAAATAGTGAGTTCAAACCCCACTGTCGGCAGCCCCGAAGATGGTTTTCTGTGGTTTCCCATTTTCACACCAGGCAAATGCTGGGGCTGTACCTTAATTAAGCCCACGGGCGCTTCCTTCCCTTTCCTAACCCAGCATCGCCGTAAGGCCTATCTGTGTCGGTGCGATGTAAATCAAATTGTAAAAAATATTGTAAGTATTTTTTCAATTCTCTTCAATCATATAATTTACCACTCTCCCTTTCCATTAACGGAAATCATTTTACAAGTTAAAATCTTAAAGCAAATCATACATTTCAGGAAAAACTAAATAAAATCTCAACAATAGGCTGAAACCACAACCGAGTGTCATATTTCCACTTGTAATCACGTTTAAAAAACATCGACAATAATAATAATAATAATAATAATAATAATAATAATAATAATGGCTTTACGTCCCATTACGTACTTGCACGGTTTTTGGAGACGCTGGGGTGTCAGAATTTTTCCCCACGGGAGTTCTTTCATGTGCTACAAGAGGCTGACTTATTTGAGCACCATCAAGTATCACCGGACTGAGCCAGGCTCGAACCTGCCAACTTGGGCTCAGAAAGCTAGGCTCTAAACCGGCGATGATAATATTTTGTCTACTTTACCCCAAAATCTCGCCCGCGTTTTTAGGCCTAAAATCTCTCTCTTCCGCTTCGTACGAGAGAGGACATTTTCGGTCGTTGGGCAGAATTATACCAAATTTCTGGTCATTTACACAAAAAATAGTGAAATATGCGAGCCCTCCTTCTAAACGTATGTTGTTAGAAGACAATATGAACAGTAAATTGATCTTTGTTACTTAACTGCACCTGAACACCGTCCTCTCTTATTACGCATTTAATCCTGTATTCATGCTTTTTGGGCTTTCTTTTTTACTGGAGAGGAGCATCACAAGTATACTGTAGTATCTGAGAATATTTACATGTAAGAATTTTAAACCTTATGTACATCCTCACAGTTTTAAAAGGCCCAGATTTAACATTGATGAGTGCGGCGGAATGAGCTTTTTGCCAAACAGCTGCGATTTCAACATGCTCCGCTCGCAGTCAGTCAGTCAGTCAGTCAGTCAGTCTACCTTAACATCAGTACGATCAGCCGTGTGCGTGTAAAGTATTCCTTTGTATCCAACCGAATTCGAGTGAACGCCAGGCGACCGACTATTCAGGACTTACATGAATAGGTTATAATTTGTAAATGTAAGTGAATACTCATATATTTATGCACTTTCAGTGGGGAGGATAGGCTCTAAAGAAGCCCATTCACAGTCGAGCCGGTTGGCGAGCCGGTTCGTGACCTTGGTTTCTGTGTGAGTTAATTAGGCCTACCTCGAATAACAATGACTTTTGAGGAGAATAAGCAGTTCTGGAAAGAATTTATTGAAATGTACCGGGCGAGTCCTGGAGCTTTCCCATCCTTGCGTCAAGCAATACTTTCCATTTGTTAGTGCAACATTCAAACAATAATAATAATAATAATAATAATAATAATAATAATAATAATAATAATAATAATAATAATAATATGATGAAGAAGAATCCATGGTCTCCCGATACTCTCCTTCAAATATTGTTAGCCTATAGACCATTCTGTTATGACATATATGCCTCTCGCGTCTCTGCACTTAAGTTGTTAATACTGTAAGTATGTATCGGACATTACTACAATAGTGAAATTTTCTGTATTTCATAATTAGTAGCGAAATAACATTTCTCAAACTAATTACATTCAAAATAATATTTTGTTTTATAAAAACGATCTTATAACAGATAACAATTAAAATTGTGTAGGCCTACTTATGTGCAAATATTCCGGCTGCAACGTACGGTATCTAAGATTGCCCAACACGTCTCAGGAATGATTTTTCCAAGTAGCTGAGGAGATATTACACTGCTAAATTTCAGGTCTTCATAACTTCTTCCTGTCGCTATAAATCGCAATGTTACAATTAACCTCTCTTCAGCACTGATGGTATCTCTCATGTGTGTCTCTTGTTCCTCTACGTTTGGCCGAATCAACTCCAAAAATTCGCAAAAAAAAAACCGCTGTCCATACGCAGAAAGTCCTTATAATCTGCAGGTTCTCGTACGCACAGAGTTCTTAATAAGCTGACGTGTGAAAATCGTGGTTTATCTCTCAACCATTCCTTCATCCACACACGTTTCTTCTTCTTTTCTTCATCAACGCACAAAAATGCTGGAACAGCTACAGCCATTTTGGAATTTTGCAATGCACATACTATTTGCAGTACAGACTGACGGACTGGTCCGCCAACGAATTCGCCAGTGTATGGTCACGGTCGAGCCAGTCGGGTTCGGAGTGGTGATCTTATACATGGACCGGCTCGCCAACCGGCTCGGCTGTGAATGGGCCCCTTTGCAGATGACTTCCTTAGCTTAATAATGCGCCATTGCCTAGGACAATGTACGTTCTCGTAAGACAATGTGCAATACATAGCCGAGATAAAAGTAGCCAGTTGGTTTTAAAACAGTTGTGTTGGAGAGGCTTAGCAGGTAATAGAGGGAACATTTTGGTAAATACCAGCCTCTCTGGTGTATTCACCAGTCTCGAAGTTCGCTCGCCTGTCCTTGAACTCATTAAGAACATTCCCTTGTCAGGCAGAGGAAACATGAACGAGAGGTGGAGACTGTAAACAATTGCTAGACAGCCTTCTAGGGCAGGTGTCCCGAGCCCCGAGATTCCCGCAGAGTTGACCAGCTGATAGGAAATTATGTAACTGCAAGATAACGTCACACCACCATAACAGAGTGAGATTACCACCGGGAGTGTGTAAGGTTAACATATTTTTTCGTGTGGCTGCCTCTACCTGGGTGCAGCCCTTGTAAGGCAGACCCTCCGATGAGGGTGGGCAGCATCTGCCATGTGTAGGTAGCTGCGTGTTATTGTGATGGAGAATAGTGTTATGTGATGCATGTGAGTTGCACGGATGTTGGGAACAGTACGAACACCCAGTCCCCGAGCCAACGGAATGAACCATTCAAGGTTAAAGTCTCCTAACCCGTGAACCCTATGACAAAAGGCCAGCACGCTAACCATTTAGCCATGGAGCCGGACAGGATAACAGTTAGTATTAGAACATAAAATTAATTGGAAGAAGAGTGTTACGCGTGTGCATAAAATAAGGCGTGTGTTTTCAGTGTATAAATAATGTGCCAATTTGGATATATAACAATCTTCACCATGACAGCGCTAACATTAAGGTGGTTAAATCCCAATGAAGGTGCCGATGACGGAGCTTGGATGATGTGAATTCCAGATCACAGAAATGTTGTTTTAATTAATCTGTAAAAAATTAAACATATCCGTGAGCACGCTGTCATCCGATAGATAAAATTATGAGTTTTTAATATAATGTTGTGCGAAGGACAGCTAAAGTCACCTTAAAATTAAATGTTATGCCACGTACCATAAATGACGGGCATGTCGTGAATTAATGTTAAGGGCCCGACATTAAGTCATTATCTGCTTAACGTGTATGATTTCATTTTATTCAGGTTTTGGGATATCTACTGTGTCGCTTAATAATCTAAAATTATACCTAACGTGTCCCTAATTTCCAAGTCAAATGAGAATAATAATAATAAGAAGTAAAATATTAATAACAACAATGATAAGTTTTGTTGCGACTGAAAATTTTGTAGAGATGGGTCGCGACGATGATAATAATTGTCATAATTCTGATGACGTGATTAACAATATCTATTTATGACATTTTCTGAAGTCAAATAATAGGAATAATAATAATATTGTTGCGATTTGCATGAGTTATTTAGCCAACCCTAAGTTATAGTATTTACGAAGTTTTCAACGTAACGTCAGAATATGAGGATATTGATGTCCATGGAAGGGTCTGTTATTGATAGCCATACAGTAATAAAATAATTGGGAACTTCTAAAATATAACTGATAAATGTTTTGTGTTGTTTACTTAACAGTGATTTAACTAATACAGTGCTGACAGGATGCGAAGAAGTAAGTTGAGGTCTGACATAAATAAAAATATCGAGCAATAACCAAATTTTGTCTCACAGTGAGAAAGTAATAAAACCCCGCAAGAGGAGGAAAATATTACGTTGTGGTACCAGTGAGAAAATCCTGAATTAATACGTGACGTGTTAAGCACCGTTATGAGAGCAAGTGTCTACGAGTGAGGATGGAACGAATATAAATAAAGCTCCAAGGAAATAATAAGAGAAAAGTAGAAATAGTAATCTACGTTGAAAATAAGAGATGAAATAAAGAGGGAAACGACGCTTTGTAATAGAAAAATGCGGATGCCTGCTTATAAATGCTCGGACACAGGATATATATAGACCGTCATAGTCACAACATCCAGACGCACTGAGAATATGTAGTTGATATTTAGTTGATTCCAGCTTGTGTCCTCTGATAAGAAGAAGAGTTAAATTGATAACCAATTATTTTATATTTTAAAATCACATCTGTGGATGGTGACAATAATAATTATAATCAAATGATAAATGCATGACATGGTAACATTTTGCTAAGAATGTTAAATAATAATATTTATGTCCATGATTTTTGTTTGACCTTTCATTCGTAATTTTAGCTAGGAAGAAAACTTATAGGATATTTTATGAGGATCTTACTGCCGGATGTATTTCTGTGAATTAAGTTACATGCCTATTTATTTCAATCCGAATCTTTTAATGTTAAAGTTAAGCAACATCTTCAAGCTAGTTTAAATTATTATAGTGACCATGATAAATGATAATTGGACTTCGTCACACACCGTCCACGGTGAGACATTACCATAGCCACTGTGGCGAGTGAAATTGTCAGAACATTTAGTAATATTCAGTCATTTGAACGATAGCTGCGGTCAGCATTTTAGAAGTAAATAACAGTCATATTGTTACGTGATTTTATTGCTCTGTGTAAATAGTACTGTATAGGTTAGAAAGGATGGACTGTCTTGTCTTTCAGGAGTGTATTTAGATGGTAAAATTAAGGTAAAAGGTGCTTAGCTGATTCTTTATCGGGTCATTTAGTTTCTTATGGCCAATGTGGAAGGATTCACCCACACTGTAATGTAAATATGAGGTCAGTAACCTTAGGGAAGGAAGGAAGCTGGGTTACCCCTTTTAAAACAACATTTCGCTTACAGCATCCAAGCAAACTGCAACTGAATAATTAAATCACTGAACAGACCTTTAGACTTTAAGGCATTTCTTTAGTAAGTGGGTCAAGTATCTGCGAGTCATGCAGACCCGGTCGGGTTAGGCATTTGAGTGTATACAATGTTAATATGTAAATGTTAGTCAGGTCTGTTCAGCAGATCTAAAGGAAAAAATGAATCATAAATTGACTCGCAGGATCCATGTATACAACACAGTGATCATAAGTGCTCGTTAGTGTTTACAACTTGCTCATATACAAATCACACAGGCTATGTTAGTTCGTATTCAGTTCATATCCAACTCAGGTCAATTAATTAATGTAATAAGTTGATGTAATTTTGCTTGAGTACCCATCGGATACCAGGTCATAAAAGGCCAGTTGAGGCCATATGTATTTTCAGGCTACTTTAGGTAATGGTAATATGACAGGGAGCAGTAAACTCCCAAATTGAGATGTGTTCTCAGGAAACTCCTGTCATTTATTGGAACAGTGTCAATTCATAAATTTCGGTGTAAATTTTATTATTTTTATTTTCATATCTTTCAATCAAATTGAAGATTAATATTAACACTGCTCAGTGTTACCTTAAGTAACGAGTACTGTATTTGACATTTCAAAGTGAAATACAACTAAGGTTACGTCAATAATTTAATCAATATTGCACACCTTTGGTGTCAGCAATCAATTTCAAATTAGTTAATTACTTTAATTGATGGTGATCAGGAAAGAGTATTTAGTTAAGAGATTTATGGAGGAGTGTTGCTTATGGCGTAACTTAACTATTGGTTGTTGTTGTACAATTTGAGTATATTTAATGATTTTGTTGTCCGTTTAAACATTTGGGAGTTGAATTAATTTCACGATTATAAAAAAAAATAGTTAAAATTTTAATTTGGCACTCTCATTTAATAGCAGTAGTACCCGTAGTATTTAATTCCCTTATGAACCAATTTAAAAGAAGAATCCTGAAATGATCGCGTCCCAAGCTGATGAGAACAGAGTATATTTTATTGCAGAGCACCGAGGCAGAACCCTAGACCAGATTACCGCCAATTCAACGTTTCCAAGTGTACAATATATATGTATTGTACCCGCACTTTTTAGTGATAGATTTTTGTACTTGGTTGAGGAGTAAGAAGGGAGCACTGCCGGTTCCGGTAGTACTGCCAACTGAATGGAAATGAAATCTGAATTGAATCGATAATATGATCGATCGATATGAATTTTCTAAATCTTTATTATCTTAGGCCAACAACAGTGTCACACACACAATATACAATACTATATAACATTTCCCGATGCGAAACGTGCTCCTAGCATGAATTCTATAGTAAACAACAACAGTACGAGTACTTAAAGTGTACGCCAGATGTCGCACAGCGATGATAAGCAATTCTTAGTTTGTGTTTGAAAGGTTGCCAATACGAATCTCGAAGATAACCGAAGTCGACCGATTCAGCACTAGGGTGTAAATCTATCGCTAAAAAGTGCGCAGATAATATGTGTATGTGTGCGTGTGTGTCAGGACCTATTGCACAAGGGGACCAAATATAGCACTTGGTTCACGTAAGACAATAAAAAGTACAGAGAGAAGTATACTTTCCGTGGATGCAATGGGCAGAACTGTATACGAATGTGATATTTCACACGCTGATTTCACTCCGAAAATGGTGTCTTTCACCTACAGCGTGCGGTCTCTGTAAATTTCGTAATTACTAAATCCAGATTGGTTGGTGTTAAGAATTTCAGACGATAAATAATTAGGAACGATCTTTTCAGAAGTCCGCCTCCTTTGCATTACGATTGGCGCTTTTAGCTGTCGCCGAGTTCCATCCTTGCTACTGCCAGAGAGTTGAGAATGGCAGGAGGGCTGGTTTGTGGTTAAAGTAGTACAGGAAACTCCACTAGGGATATGTCTCACCTCGGGACGAGCACACGAGTTTACTTTCTTATCTTGTCAGTGAATTAAATATCAAATGTAATCGCAGAATTCTTAATCTCTTCCCCTGAATGAACATGTTTGTAAGTTACAGCATGCGTAACTTCACGACTAACAATCTTATCAACTTCCTTGAAATTCCAAACCCAAGTCAATGCAGCTTTGAGATCAGTCAATCCAAGCGCTCTAGCTTTCGTGCATACCCATCGCTTTATATCAATGTAATGCACTACCATTAGTTGGTCTTTTGTCTCTTGAAAATTAGACCACACTTACTCCGATATGCGAGACTTTCTCGCAATTTGTTCCTCGTTTTTTCCCAGTATCTCTGATAACTAGATAGAGAGCAACTGTCCTTGATTTTCCTGAATTGAATATAGTCTTCAATCAACATTTTGTTTTTGCCATTTCCTTCTTGACATAATCTTAAGGAACGTAGTCTTCAGCAAAAATCATCATTCATAGGTTCATAAACAGGCTCAGCATCAGTAGTTCCTCGGAAGGCATTTTAACCAGTTCTTAATCCTCCAGGAGTTCAGTAATAGTGATGTCTTCGAGTTTCTTGATCAAACTGAAAGCAATTTCTCTTTCCCAATCATGTACTTTACGTGATACAGACGATAACTCAATCTGGTGTAAAACCTTAATACATTATTTTCCTCAATTCTCACTCTGTAAGATAAAAACACACATGCACAATCTCACGAATTCAGTAATTACAGATCACACTCATAAAAGTAAACAGCTATTCTGGAGTCAGACAGAATAGCGTTGTAATGCACTGCCACAACAGTTCGCTGCTACACGTGCCGATTACCTCCCACTGCTTATCTGTTGTGAATGAGTCAGGATAGGCCGCTAAAACCTGCGTCATTGCCATCTAGTGGATCATTTATGCCTATTACAGAATAGGAGATAATAAGTGCCAGGCGTTTTGCTCATGTTCCTTGTCAGATGTCTTATAAACTGATAAATACGTCTTTGGAAATCGATAAGCTCCGGACGGGTTAAACTTTCAAGCAAATCCTACGACTTTTGAATGTTAGACGCACAACTCTACAGTTTACGTCTATCGACACATACAGTCTATGACCGTTTATTTATTTATTTATTTATTTATTTATTTATACTTGAGAGTTGTTGAGTAAATGATGAATGTGATTGTCCTAAACCAAACACACTTCGCGTGTGATAACAGTCTTGCGTGAATAACAGTGTTTTGTTTGTAAGGGAAGTTATACTACTGTGTATTTCATTTGATTAACAATTGACAGCAATGTTCTTAAAAGAGATGAGTTTTACCTTCACAATGGAGTGATAAACAGAGGGTATCACTGATCAAGCCAAGGATCCTGAGATGAAAACTCTTCTACCAGATAAGTCCGTTATTATAGTTCAAAGTAATTTGTAAAGTTTAGCTGTATGATTCCTCTTCTGAATGGTTACTTTTATGCATTTTTTCCTGAATGGATCAAGTTAATTCATTTCTCTTGCATGTGGATTTAGCAGATTATTTCCGAGATGGTCTAACATGGTCCCCGCTGTGGGTGGTAGTGGTAGAATAACATCCATGGTAACCTTGCGTGTCATAAGAGGCAACTAATAGGGATCGTAACTTGCGAGTGTGGGTTGACGACCATGGGGCCCTAAGCTGAGTCCTGGCATTAATTCCACTTGCTTGTGCCAGGCTCCTCATTTTCATCCATACTATCCGACCTCCCTTGGTCAACTCTTGATCGTTTCGGACCCCAACTCTATTAGGTGTCGGGGCTTAGGGAGTCTCATTTAAACGTCCTTCGTGTCCCTCGTTTTTTTTTTTTTTTTTTTTTGCCAGTACCTTCAGTTTTGAAGTGTCGGAGCCCTTCCATTTCCCCTATGATTAATGCTAATACAGAATGGTTGCCCAGTTAAACTTATCCTTAAAACAATAACTACCACAACCACCAAGTGGTTTATTTTTTGCTATTTGCTTTACGTCGCACCGACCCAGATATGTCTTATGGCGACGATGGGATAGGGAAGGCCTAAGAAATGGAAGGAAGCGGCCGTGGCCTTAATTAAGGTACAGCTCCGGCATTTGCCTGGTGTGAAAATGGGAAACCACGGAAAACCATCTTCAGGGCTGCCGACAGTTGGGCTCGAGCCCACTATCTCCCGATTCAAACCACCAACTCTAACGTGGTCTAAATAGTGTATTCTTTATTTAACATTGTTGATATAATACTGTCATGTTAGATTACATAGGTTACTTGGTTAACTAAAGGATGTAAAAATAACATTACTAATTTCATTTCATAAAAATGAAGGAAAAATTCACTGATATGAGAATGACAGAGTCAAGTTTTCGTACACTTGTTTGATTGATATGTGAATTTTGAGTGTGTTATCCTGATACAAAGTCGTATCTGGAGCTTATAATGTTTTGAGTCCGTTGTTTTATAATGGGAATTGGATAGAACTATGTGTCAATGAGTAATTCACAGTAGACAGAAGAGGTGAAGCCGGGCTGAGTGGCTCAGACGGTTAAGGCGCTGGCCTTCTAACCCCAACTTGGCAGGTTCGATCCTGGCTCAGTCCGGTGGTATTTGAAGGTGCTCAAATACGACAGCCCCGTGTCCGTAGATTTACTGGCACGTTAAAGAACTCCTGCGGGACTAAATTCCGGCACCTCGGCGTCTCCGAAGACCTTAAAAAGTAGTTAGTGGGACGTAAAGCAAATAACATTATTATTATTATTAGAAGAGGTGAAACATTATTCAGACTGTGTGGGAACAGTATTTTTTGATAGGTAGATAAAAAGAAGGTTTTCATCACCTCAGACAAAAGAGTTCCTGACTCTTTATTTTAAAAAACGCAAGAAATACGGTGGTACCATATTAGAGTTATTTTTTACTCAACGAAACAACATTTGTGAGATTCTAGAAAAATACAGATTGTCTTTCTTAATTTCACTTGTATACAGTATACAGAAGTGCCTTTTTTTACTGGGTAACACGTCCCCTTCCATTGACAAATGCCTGAATTCATCTTGGTATACTGTCCACCAGTTCATCAAGGTAACGTTGGTCCAAATTGTCACACACCAATGATGTTTCGGCGTAGAGCTTGCAGAATGGTTGGTCGGTCAAGACATCCATAAACAGCCTTCTGTAATTTGTGCCAGTGAGCCAGTTCCCTTTAAGGGGGCTCGCTTTTCTTGTTTATTTCTTCTTACAAAATTATGAATGTTTTTCTTTACCTCTGGCGATGTTACTATATCGTTAACTATGGTGTGAAGTCTAAGTGCTTCAGCTTTTATTATTAATGAAAAGCTGTACCCGAAACGGCATTTTATACATTTTGTTATTTTCTGTGCTATAGAAGCATAGGGATTTTGTTCTACTCTTGCAAACCGTAAAGTGATACTGTTCACATTTCTGGCCGCATAATGTGCAAATACATTGATCATTTGCTTGATGAAACTTTTTGTTTACACATAGTTTATTATGAAACCCATGTATCGCTAGCCTAATGATAGCATGTCTTTGTATTTGGTTCGTTTCGGTCCAATCCCTGTATATCATTGCGTCCGTCCCAAGGATATTGTAGTCCATCTCCTCTCCTTTCCGTTTTCTTTCTGCTATTAGTTCATTCTACGGTCCGGTAGAAGGTAGTTGTAGTTTCATCCATAATTCTAGGAAGAACATTTCTCTTGTCAGGGCGTAGATCATTCTGTTTGGTGCAAATTTTCCAGATCCAATAGCTCTTTTCAGGAATCTTATTTTGACATTTTCAATTTTTTAAGATGAGACATGGTTAGTTTCTCCCAAATCAGAGTGAGCCCATAATTAACTATAGGAGTTATTGTAATTTCCAAAAGTGTCAAAGCTGTCGCTAGTGCAAGGAATGTTAAATTCTTAATATTCTGCATTGCACATATGGCTGTTGTTGTCCTTTATTCGATATGCATTCTGAAAGATTTGGTGGTTATCTGTAATGTTATTCCAAGATATTACAATTTATTAACATATTCCAAAAGTTCATTTTCTAGTAACATAATGTCATTTCTTTATTTTCTTCCCCATTTTCTAGATTTATCTAGATTTATTTTGAATGTGTTCTTCTGTGCCCACTGTTCAAGGTTGTCATTGCATATCATCTTTGTTGGACGAACCTAGGACCATATCGTCAGCATATAGAATAAGCAATGTTTCTTTAGTTCCTTCTAAAAATTTTCCTATGTAGGCAGTTACAATGTTGAAAAGAAGGGGGCTAATGGGGTAACCTTGTAGGACTCCATTTGTTTGTACAATATCTTTAGATACTATCACTTCATTACTGATCTGAACCATGTTATATTTTTAAATGTTTTGCATGATTTTGGTTATTGTATGGTTTTCTCCAATCATGTATGCGAGTTTCGATATGAGTATTCCGTGGTATACGTAATCAAAGTTTTTTTGTATAATCTATGAAGACTGCATGATATTTTCCTTTTGGAAACCTCAGGTTGTTTTCTATGTCGTCTAATAAAATTTTCACCGCATGAAGCGTAGATTTTAATTTCTGAAGCCAAATTTGTTATCAGATATTTTTCATCTACAATTTCTATTAATTTGCTTGTCAATATTTTTGTGAAGGTTTTAAGACTCGTGTTTCCCAGGGCAATTCCTTGATAAGAGTCCATGTCGTCTGTGTTACCTTTTCCTTTGTAGAGAATCTTTAGCGTTGCCCGTCTCCGTTCTTCAGGAATGGTTCTCAAGTTTAAGCATTCGTTGACGTATTCTGTCCAGAATTGACCAAGTATGTCCTTTGATGCCTTCAGGTGTTCGTATGCTATTTGGTCTTGTCCAGTTGCCTTTTTGTTTTTGATTTTTGCAATGGTAAGTTCAACTTCCTCCTGGGAAAGTATTAATTCTATATCTATATTTGTGTTACATTTATCTTGGGTTATTAAGTGTGCCTGATTCGTTCGTTCCGTGTTCAATATGTCGGAGAAGTGTTTTCCCCATTTTCAATTAGAATTTCTGCATTCTTACGCTGATATTTCTTTTTAAGAACAATGAAAGGATCGCTTCTTGCGTCCTCGACTAGTTTTATGGCGCCTTCTTCAATGTGCTTTTTCCTTTTTTCTTTTTAATTTTTTTTGTATATCCTCCGCTGGGTTGCGTAGATTTCTATATTTGGTATTGTTATGGTCATTTTGGCTATCCATAGTGTTTGAAGAGTAATTTTTCTTTCTTTATAGCAAGACTTATCAAACCATGGTTGTGCTCTTCTTTTTGCAAATGGTTTACAAGCTTCTCTAATTAGGCTGTTAGTTATCTGTAATGCGGCATCTAATCTTCCTTCTGTTACATGTTTCCTTGCTTCTGCCACAGTCGTTTTGTTTCTTAGTAAAAGATCGTTATCCAGAAGTCTTGATACTCTATTTTCTGGAGTGACTGGAGTATTTTGTCTCAAGTCTATCTTAATTTGAATGTCTGCTTCAATAGGGATATGCTTTCTGATGGGGGCAGCGGCCGAAGTCCACATTATTTGTTGGTTTGCTATTGTAATGTTGTGTCCTTAGCAGAATGTTAGGTCCGTTGTGCCCGTGTCGTTTGGAGCTATATAAGTTGGCATGTCTCTCCTGTTCACCAGTGTGTAGCCTTCTTCACCTAAAGTTTCGAGTAAAAATTCTGTTTTAGAGATCTCTTTATCAATCCGACAGTTGAAATCTCCTGCCAATATGACATTTTCTTTTCCTCTTGTTTTGTTGTATGTTTTCCTTGGTGTCTGGATTATTTTGGTCCGTACCGTTACCATGATAAACATTTTTATCTCAGCGGATCGTTATGCGTAATTTATGGTTTGGTTGCATGCAAACATGTATGTACATATTTCTTTCTTTCATTTTGGTATGTGTTTTGCCTTAAGGTCATTTTGAATGCTCGCCTTGTTCAGCACACTCCAGCATATATCAAGGCATATCGTTCATTTGTTGTGTGGCCATATGATAAGGCATGCGTGTGTGATTTTCTGACGCATCATTAATCTCGCACGAAGCCTGGATATGTCTGTTGCACAGCTTAAGACTTTGTGTACGTTTATCTTGCTGGTGTCATCCCGAGTGGCTCCCTTCGAGTTTTCAGGACGGATAGTAAGAGGTTTTTAATGGTATGCTTTGATTACGAGAGTCTGCAAGGCTATTGATTCTGTTGGTGATGCTTTATGGTGAAGGCATACTGAATAAAGAGCCTGGTCTGCTGCGTGGCATTCGTCAGATGTATAGGCTATGTGAGAAATACATACTGTGAATGTGCGGTCGTAGGAGATTGTTTTTGCCCCACATCTCCGGCGCTATTGGACGTATGAATGGTTGGTTGGTTGGTTGGTTGGTTGGTTGGTTGGTTGGTTGGTTGGTTGGTTGGTTGGTTGGTTGGTTAGCATATGCCCTGTTCTCCGTCAAGAGTTTATTTTCCCTTATGTTTTTCTTTCGTCCATATTAATTTTATTATCGCCTGACTTCGCGACTTTTTAAGTTTTGTTAATTACCACACCCCATTACCATACTTTGTTTTTCAGCTTCCTCCATATTTATTTTCTTTTGAGGACCCTTGTTTTCCATTTAATCCCTTCCTGAGGGCAATGATGTACAATAACATTTTTCTCCATGTTTTCATTGTTGCGTGGGAGGGTTTCTTTTTAGGATTGCAAGGGGGTCGCTCCTCCAATATTTGTGGAGAAATTAAGTAATCACGTTTCAATTACTACGTGCCGTTTGAGATTAAAGTGGTTGCTGCAATCTCCGTCTTAATGTACGGGACAAATATTAGACTGCGTAATTCAGAAAATTTCATGGAGTCGAGTTCCTGTGAGTCCCATCTGAATAGCCTATATTGCACTCCGTTGCCCAACACTTTTCAACAACCGGAAAGCTTGTAAGCAATTGCATGTTGGTTTATTCGCAAGGGTAATATTCCCCAAATCTTTTATCTTTTACAGATGTTTTACTTCCCTCACCGTTTTATATTTTTGAATAAACTTCGAATTGGGTTACATCCTCTTTCATTTGGTAGCTGGTGCCTTCGTAGCTAGATGTAATATTGATGACGATCGCCGAGTCCGAATTCAGGCCGTTTTATCTGTCTGCGCTAAATCGAGTAATCAATGGCTTACTTTGCCAGCGTTTCTACTGCGTTATTCAACTCTCCGTTCACTGCTATACCGTTATTTTAGCTATGTGTGTGTTTCACCAGGCATGTTCGATAGGGTTCATTTCTAGCCGACATGGCGGCCACTCTAGTCCAGCGATATAGTGATCACGACAGAAGTCATGAACGAGAACCACTATGGGTCGGGGGATATCGTCCCACTATCGTACAGCCACGATATTTCCTTGCATGAGTAGGAGTGGCATACGCTGGCACTACATAATGCCTACCAAATACACCAGTGAATCACCACCTTGCTCCACGAGCTGGACGGTGTGTCTGAGGCGTGAAACCTGAGCAGATCGTAGTGGTGGGGAAGGAGCAGTTGTTGTGATGTGACTGCCCGGTTGCACCGAGTAAACTGCCGAATGAATGTACTGTAGCGGCACGTTTAGACACGTTATTGGTACTACAACGTAAAGGTATTTCACCCGTCTATCCAATGCCCTTTTATCACAACAGACCTGTTTTGCTTAATACAGTAATGTTGTTTTCTGCTGCAGAAGCTGACCTGCTCATTTCATCCTTCTGATGCCTCTTGATATGATCCCACAACTTTGATACACCGCCACCCATCGCGTAAATACAGCAGCAAAATTTGCATTTTGCTATTTATTGAAAACCTACAACCTGTTTTCCAGTCATTGACCGGGTCAGGGATGTAATGAATGAAACATATATAGGCTCTTATTATAATGGGGTCACCACTCCCAAGGTGATTTATTAATGAGTGATAAATGCTATGAAATGATAATGGAGAGTGCTGCTGGAATGAAAAATGACAGGGAAAACCGGAGTAACCGGAGTACCCGGAGAAAAACCTGTCCCGCCTCCGCTTTGTCCAGCACAAATCTCACATGGAGTGACCGGGATTTGAACCACGGTATACAGGGGTGAGAGGCCGACGCGCTGCCGTCTGAGCCACGGAGGCTCCTTTGCTGTTTATTATCATCAGTAATTTCAAATAACTGCCATGCATCAGACGGTTTTTGTGGCATTGGTAGTAAAAATGTCTAAAAATTTATTAAATTCCTTTAAATATTCTAAAACATGAATACCATCTAAAAATGGGATTAAATATCAAACTAATACCACAAATATTATCTAATGTACTTTGAATTATCTGCAAAACGCAACAAGCGGAGGAAATATAGACGCAAATTTAATAAGCGAAGACTGAAAACAGGTACAATACACTTACCAGGGGAGGCCACTACGTTCGGATCACGGAGTTTCTTCAAAATTTGTACACATTTAGTAGTCTATTAGGACAAGATACTGTGCAAATAGTAAGACGTACTACTAAGGCGTTCTCGAGAATTACATCAGTATGTTGAATATAGAGCCAAGAAGATTCACGCTGTTTGCAAATGGACCAGTAATACAACGGCGTGCGTCATTACACGCTAAATAAGTATTGGTCTAGTACACAATATCATCGTGACATCGTGCTGTCTGCCGCATCTGGCTCATTGTGTCTGTGCTGACACGTCGGAAAGTAATAGTCAGCACTGTTCCCGTGTTCAGCTAACAATGGGAAGGGAAATGAAAGAAACAACTGTGGAAGAAAGGTGGATTGTAGTGCGACTATTTCAGGAAGGGAAATCTTTCAAGGACATAAGTGAAATTACTGGAAGAGCTGTTACAACTGTTAAAAATGTTGTGTACAGGCACAAACGAACAAAGACAATAGAAAATAGACAACGAAGTGGCCGTCCCTCAAAATTGTCAGTACAAGACAAACGGCAAATCGTGCGTAAAGTGGCCCAAAATCCCCAGCTAAGTGCGCCGAAGATAGCAACTGCGTTACGACAAGATGTAGCAGTGCAAGTGTCATCTGAATTCATCCGAAATGTGTTACGAGAAAGAGAATATGCGGGCATGACAGCCCGTAGAAAGCCGTACATCAGTAAGGCTAACAAAAAGAAAAGACTTGCGTACGGTAAAGAGCACGGAAATGACAGCTACGAGGATTGGAAGACAGTTTTTTTACTGATGAGAGTAAATTTACCCTCTTCAGGTCAGACAGACGAGTGACTGTGTGCAGGAAGACGAATTCTGAACCTGAAGAGAAGAACCTGACAGCTACTGTGAAACATGGAGGTGGTTCCCTGATAGTGTGGGGTTGCATGATTGCGAATGGTGTAGGTGAATTAGCCTTTATTGAAATGACTATTGATCACAACCCATACATTAACATCCTCAAGATACATCTTCCATAAAGTGTACAAAAAATGGGACTCTCAGCAAAGTATACGTTTACGCAAGATAACGAACCCAAACACAGCCCTAAATACGAAGCTATTGTTGTTATATAATACACCGCGTTGGATGGAAACTCCACCACAATCTCCCGACATCAACCCCATCGAGAATTTGTGGCACTATTTGGAGATAAAACGTGAGAAAGCATGCAATATCAAACAAAGCTGACCTTAAAGAAGCCTTACTCACCGAATGAAATAACATACCAACGAAAACTACGGAAACCTTGGTACGATCGATGCCAAATAGGTTAGCTGATATTATAAAGAGGAAAGGAGGACCTACCAAGTACTGAAACGTTCAGGAAGGATCAATAAATTGCGTTATGTTAATTCAGACCAATACTTTTTTGGTGGCAAGAGAAAATGATTGTTTTAAGTTACGGCTTTTTAGTTATATGGACGTGGAAGAATTATGTTTTTCTTACAATGTTCATGTTACACAAGATGATAAATAATCAGGGATTCTAGTATATGTCAATTTTTATCATCATTCCCTTAGATTCCTCGTCCTCATATGTAACATATCTCGACAGATCAATACTTTTTTTGAGCCACTGTAGTTAAACGGCACAGCCGACACGTACATCACATTAGTGCTATACTACTTGTAGTATTGATATAAACCAGCAATGGCAACCATAAGCAATGCAAACATTGCGTTATATCTACAGTAACAGATGCAGTCGTTGACGTTGCGTCAGAAAGGAACGCAATACATTTCACAGAGTGAGAAAGAAGTGGCAGATGATACATTAGCGTTTTTACAAGATGAATCAGTGGAATATGTAATGTCGTATACTCACGGCTGTGTGGACACTGAACCTGAGGATTGCAGTGATGACGATACAGGTGAACGTGATATAGGAATAGACGTACAGGCATGTAGTTCATCGTCCATGTCGGACCCACAACTCCTGCCTCCAGTGAAGCGTAATGAAGAGCAATCGTTGTCCATTAAGCGGGTACAAGGCATAATTACGTACATGAATGACCATCCACAATATAGTAGAAAAAACATTACTAACAGATTTTGAATAAGTACCCAGCAATATGCCGTGTGGTGCATAAGAAAAAACTATGATAATTCAAGGGAAGACAAGACGAACCTGTGAAAAAGATTGTTGTCTGCACGATTCAAGGAAGCACAAGACAAGTTTCCCGATGTGCATGATAGTGACCTCTACGTTGTGCACAGGACATAGGTTAGACTGACTTCAAGGGATGTAATGGATGGTTGCACAGCAGTGGACGACGCGAAGTAACGGGATTCCAAACAAAGCGGCAACATGACGATGCACAGCAAACTGCAGAATCGGCTCGAGCATTTGTACATGAGCTAAACAATCTTACCCTATCATTTAGTGCGTAATTCGTTTCCTATACCAACCAATCGGGATTTGATGAGGAAATGCATACGAAAGGCACTCTGTCAGTTAGAGGTACCAAGAGAGTCACGAACATCACGCCCTAACGCATGCGTATAGAAGTATGCCTACTGTTAGTCTGGATATTGTGCTGTGAGAAGTTGGAGACTGACTGCCTCCAATCATTCTATCGCGTGTGAAGGAGCTAGCAGAGGCATTAGGGAACGTTTACGTCACAACAAGCAAATGTGAGAAAATGGGCTTACCAGAACCACAGATATGGTATGAACACTGCTTTTGGCCCATAGATGGTGAAAATAACTTGCTGTGTTAGAGAAAACCATCCCTCCAAGAAAGTGCGTGACATTGCAATTCATACCACCTGGAACCACGGGACAAAGTCAACCTCTGGATGGATGTTTCTTACGTGCCTACAACACATACTATCGCATCGTCTGCAGCTGCGCCATAAAGGATAGCCAGTTTCACAACAAAATGCACGAGAGACTGGTTCGCATTCGGTTGAATGCCATCACTTTCCATCATTTCTTCCATCAACATAATTATCTATGCATTCTATAAGAGTGGATACCTAGCTGATCTTCCTGAATGATTTATAACTCCCAGGGCTTTCGCCTTTGATCTTTCTGGCGCTAACGTTTGTGAACACTGTGGTGTATCATTTTTCAATCGGTGTTCATGGTGCAAGTTAAAGGTTTGATTTGAACATTTTGTGAACGTCGATGAAGTCCATTTGTAAAGTGTAACACTCACATTACATTGAATGTTGATCTCTGCCCAGCCCGGACACTCATTCGCTGTCGCCCTCCTATGCACATGATGCACCATTAGCAGCTAATATCGTTTCCTATCTCATTTGTTACTACAGCACTTTCAAATGTCCCATACTAGATATTGCACCTGCGACCTCGCACTCCTGAGGGTTCCTTGCCAGACCTTGGAAGACCTGTGTGAGGCAAGTTATCAGCTGTTCCTGTCTCCCTGTACCACTTTCATGTTCGAACCACAACACTTGGATTACGGCCCTCACACCGAGTAACTGACCTCCATGGTCATACTCGTTCATACAGCTACATTGCACGTCACGCCACTCTACATGCTCACTGCACTGCTGAAAACACACCCTCGAGTACTTCCAGATTAGTGCAACAACTTCAAGTGTGCCTCCTATCTGAGAGTAGCGTTGTGCCTGTCGGTTGAGGTACGTGCAGTTGTACGTTTACAAACATCCTAAAGGTAGTCCTTCCGATCTGCATAGGAAAGGTAAGGATAGCAACCCAGTTACACGACAGAGGCGCTGAAAAACTTGTGTGTTGTGTGTGGATGGTGGAAATACTGCTTTTCAATCGTGAACGCCCCAGAGTTTTAAAGGCAGGAATTGCGTTGAATATTGCAACTTCCTAGTTAAGTAGTATTAGATAAGACTAGGTAGAATGGACTAGTTTCTGATATGTTAAAATGTAGGAATTGTAATAGGGCAACTATCCAGTTATAGACATACATTTGGAAGGTTATATAAAATAGTTTCTGAGTGACATTTAGGACCATGTATTTCACCGTGATGTGATACAATGTGACAATTATCCCCATGCCATACATGTTGTGATAGTGATATATATTCATGTTTATGGAGTCAAGCCTACAGTATCTGAATCATAAAGTAAATACAGTAACTCTAATACAAGCTGGAAAGAGTATTATGTACATTCTAAAGAATATAGTGTCATCAATAAGATTCAACCATTCCATCAATATCTTGTTCATCATTATCGTGGACAGGTATAACATGATGTACCAGGAAGGCCTAGGTCCTGGCACATATAAATTAAAAACTTTATTTCCAGCATACAATTCCACTCCGATACGTGAGCAGCTGTGTGAAATAATGTTATAGTACCTACCACACTTCACGAGCAAGTCAAGCAAGGTCAAGTGACGTCACCGCCGCTTACAGCTTACTTCCCCTACAGATATTTCTAGACGTTTTTTCATTAACTTGTTAACGCCTGGACCGATCAAAATGAGACCAACGCTAAATTATAGCTAACATTCTGGAAGTAATGCCCTGCAAATTTCAAGTCAATCCATCCAGTAGATTTCGAAATATAACGATTTAAAATTTGGGAAGAATGAACACCCCCTTCTTCAGCTAATTCACAGCGCCGCCCACCTGGTGTGTATATATATGCCACTGGGCCAAGGCCAGGGAGAGAACAGTCTGACCCGTGTGGCGAGTACAGTCTGTCAGTGCAGTCTCGTCAGTGAAGAAAGTATGCTCCGTCGCGATTCGCGAGGACGTGGTTATGGCTATGATCGAACACCGTTGAACTAGTACCGCACGTGAAGTTCCAACACGCCGCGATGACGGTAAAATTCTAGACGTTTCCGTAATATAACATTTGTGAAATTATTAACTGAATAAGACCATAAGTTGGAGTGAGAATTCAAGTATCTGATATTTTACGGACTGATACACTTCACTAATTTCGTGTAATTGTGAACTATGACGATATCTTAAATTATCGTGTGTGGCAAAACGAAAATCATAATTTACGACAATTTTAATCATTCTAGGACACATTCTTTTAAGACTGTATAACAGTGAACTGTGTGTAACCTTGTTTTCTTAACATTTGTTCCATAACAGGACAAGACTTTGCTATTTTTCCCAGTGAACTTTCTCGAGGTTTCGATCAACACTATAATAAACTCAGAGAACATTAAGAACTTTTAATAGTTATATTAAATAATTCAGACTAGTATTATATAAACACGACCATAAAATCACCTTAATCTGCCAACAACAATTGTTCAGAGACTGTGATAAATACTATTGCAAATTACATTTTCAAGTGTTTGAACTGTGCTTATTACTTTGCAATCATCATTTCAGACGTAATCAGTGACGATTATGAACTGTGTTTTTTGTCACAAGGACTGTAAATATTAATTTTATATCGTAAAATTAGAGTTAGAACAGAACTGTGCATCACGACAGTGAGTGGTAATAATCTCCGTGATTACTGAATCGAATAGTGCCAATTGAACTCTTCGTGTGCTAATATCACCTCCAAGAGTGACGGAAACCTTGGCAAAATACTACATCCTGCTACATCGAGCATCATTCCTTCATCTATGGTACCCATCGAGGGACGTCGACGTGGTCTCTTCACGGAACATTGCCGAGTTCGAGTCTTCTTCCGCACTTCGCGGAATGTTCCAGACGCCGAGTCTCCAACTTCAACATTCGTAAGCAGATATTTCTGTTCTGAGTGAGTAATTACAAACTGACTGACTTTTACCAAACAGTTAATCCAATACAGTGATATTATCAGTGCTTCGTGTGAAAAGTATTCCATAATTCTCTCGTCATATCAAAGAAGTTCACATTATGTGATAAATTAATTTCAAAGTTAATAAGTAATTCAAATTCACGTTACCTAGATAAACTTTAGGGTTTTCAAGTGTTTTATTATCATTTCTTACAATCCAAACAAACTGAGAGACACTCAACAAGAGTTTAAATATTTTACTCAACTTTTTCATGGTAAATATGTGTGTTCATTTTTGTGTGATTTTAAACTTAGAAAGACTCTAGGTGCAAAATTGATATCTTATGTTCTCACGAGATTTAGAAAGAATGTAGGATATTAATGTCCCATGAAGGAGTGATATTTATTTTCAAACTGACTTCAAGAAGGTCACGATATAAATCTTTGATTTTGACAAATATTGATGATAGATTTGAGTTCTACATTAAGATTACAGGGTGAGATATCTTTGGATACTATTAATAAATTTTATAGAAAAAGTATAACCATCTATTATTCGCCCTGCGATTCTATCCTTCTCTGTATCGGCTCCAAAAACACCGTACACTACCTGAGATCCTTCTCATGCCCAAAACCCACAATCATTTATTGGTACAATATTGATACGTTTTCTTCAAAAAGAAGGACATTGAATGCTGGGAAATATTTTTCGAGGTGAAATTAAGATATGATACGCCTTCTGTTTCAGTAGGAGGTCATAGCATGTCTCACGAGTCATCTAAAGCAAGCTGTACTGATATTCTTTTATGAACCTGTTATTGACCAGTAATGTTAACTGTTTATACTACTCATGCTTTTTTATACTGACAAATTCTTGAGAAGGACAGTGATAAGTAGATCCACACTTAGAGTGTGATTGATCTGTTGCAAGGGAAGAGCCAAGTTTTTCTTGTATTTTGTTTGACACGTTTTTACTAGTATCGCTTAGAGCATCTGTGATCCAGTTATTAAGTTTTGTATTATTTGAGGGAAGTTGATGTGAATCAGTTTAAATACTGTAGTATTAATTTCAGTATGTATAATGAGACTGGTATGACTTTAGAGTTAGGATTCAATCGCTATAATAATACAAAAAGTAATAATTATTTAATGATAAATAATATAAATTGGAGGTTAAATATGAAACAATTTCGTGACCCTGAACTTGGAACAAATATTTTGGCCACTATATTATGCATGTTTTACAAAGGTTGAGTGAATTTTCAGGTCATCGTAGGTGATGCATGCCCACATATAATATTGTTCTCCTATTGGTCATTGTTGAGGTTTATTTTCTTGTGTCGAAATACGCACGTAAAGGATATTTAATACCAGGTTATTTATTGATAATGTAAACGAGACATGATTATCAAAATATTATCTAATAGAAACAACTACTCTAATATTAAATAACTTTTTTAAGTTTAGTAATTTTGAAATGCATTTATTTTCCCATTGTGTTAAATTTTATGTTAGAGAAATTACCTTGAAATGTTGATAGCCTTGCTTGATAATTGAAGGAAATCCATTTAATTGAATTCTGATTTGTTTAAGATGGAAAGAATCCAGTGGCGGCTCTTGGTGAATTATGCTGGTGACGCCCAGTCCATTGTAATAGAAACATCTCAATTCGTATCGCATACGGGAAGTGACAACTGAGCTCGGGGGCATATTATCTGCGCACTTTTTAGCGTTAGATTTACACCCTAGTGCTGAATCGGTCGACTTTGGTTATCTTCGAGATTCGTATTGGCAACCTTTGAAACACAAACTAAGAATCGCTTATGATCGCTGTGCGACATCTGGCGTACACTTTAAGTACTCGTACTGTTGTTGCACGGCCGACTGGATACCACGCTGCGCTCCTTATACCGGCCTTGACAATCGCTTGTGAAGCCCAGCATAAAGCTGTAATTGGAAAGTTTCACCATAATGCCGCTGGAGCGCTGGCCTACTACCCACTGACAGGAAGGTGTATATCGCAAATTGTCGCATTTCCAGTTTTATTTTTTGTTTTTTCTGTCGTAAATGTTGGCAATGTGTTCGCAATGAGGTACTTGTTGGCTTGATAATGAGATCTGATAGTTATGTGCTAGTGAGTTTATTTTTTATTGTGTAGTGTGGTGATTATATTTTTTAAATTGTGTTTACAAATCTTGGAATTTAAGACATTCTTGTGCACCTTTTCGTACTTCGAGCAGAAATTTTATGGAAACGAGAACAAAGTTATTTCTTGCTGTAACTTCGTCCTGAACAAGGATTTTAATTTATGTGCTAATTCGTTTTTTATTGGTGAATTGATTTGCTTTTCTTTAAGTGTGTTAGGAATTATTCGAATACATATTGCTGTGTGCCTTTTTTTGTATTCCGAACAGGAAAAAAAAGCAAAGGGACACTATCATTTCACGAATTCTCTGTAGACCACGACAAAACTACGGAGTAACTAAAAGCAGGTAACACTCTCGTCTTAGTTTTCCGTTTCTATGTCGGGTATTTACCTTCGTACCTTCTTTCTTTTTTCTTACTCTGTTTACCCCTCCAGCGTTGACTTTTCTCTCGGACTCAGTGAGGGATCCCACCTCTACCACCTCAAGGGTAGTATCCTGGAGCGTGAGACTGCGGGTCGGGGGATACAACTGAGAAGGATGACCAGTACCTCGCCCAGGCGGCCGCAACTTCTATGCTGAACAGGGGCCTTGTGTTGGGGATGAGAAGATTGGAAGGCATAGCCAAGGAGGAGGGAGGAATCAGCCGTGGCCTTAAGTTAGTTACCATCCCGGCATTTGCTTGGAGAAGTGGGAAACTATGGAAAACAACTTCGAGGATGTCTGATGTGGGAATTGATACCCCCCTCTACACAGCTGACCTCCCAAGGCTGAGTGGACCCGTTCCAGCCTTCGTACCACTTTTGAAATTTCGTGGCAGGGCCAGGAATCGAACCCGGGCCTCCGTGAGTGGCCGCTAATCACGCCAATCAGGTATTTTTACCCATGAAGTTTCTTTCATAGAATAATCCTTTAGGCGGTGTCGCATTTGCCATATAACAGCAACACAACACATTTTTGTTCGAGATAATCTGAACTTTAACATTTAAACATTGACAAGTAAGAATCACTACTGCTATGACGGTAAGGCCAACGTATGAAGTGTTGTTACCTGAGCAATGGGGCCGATGACCTAGATGTTAGACCCCTTTAGACAACAAGCATCATCATCATCGAGCAGAGAACAGTTTACAATTTATTTACTCAAAATACTTTTCTCTCACTGAATTTTTATTTTATTTAAAAATCTTCTTCTTTCGCTATTTGTTTTACGTCGCACCGACACAGATAGGTCTTATGACGCCGGTGGAATAGGAAAGGGCTAGCAGGGGGAAGGAATCGGCCGTGGCCTTAATTGAGATACAGCCTGATGTGAAAATGGGAAACCACGGAAAACCATCTCCAGAGCTGCCGACAGTGGGGTTCGAACCCACCATCTCCCGGATGCAAACTCACAGCTCACAGCTGCACGCCGCGCGGCCAACTTGTTCCACCCTACTGCATTTCAAGTAAAATTTATTTTCTGAATTTAGCATGGCCAGCTTGCCCGGTATTTAATATGAATGAAATGTAATCTGAAACTATATATATTGAAATTATCATTTAAACATGTTTGAGACAAAATATTTATGTTCTGCATACAACGAATATGGAAAAAGTAAGACTCTTATGTTTTGTTCAGCCCCCTTCCTGAGAGCAGCGCTTGAAGAATTTTAAAACTCTAATTGAACAGTGACTCTTAATCACAATATTAACATCAGAAGACAAAAGCATTGTGGTAAGTTCTGCTATGTATGTAAATGCTATGATAGTAAAAACGATTACTATTATTCCTCACAATTAAGGAACGTCAGTTGGACTACTCCATCCTCCGCAGTTTCATTTCACGACGTTGTTTTGGCACATATCAATGAAAGTAGCCTTTAGGATTAATCATTTTAACAGTATTAACCCATGTAACATTCTCCATAGCTCTAAATTACGATAAATCGGCAACCAAAGTCAATATATTTTCCATAAAGAAGTGTGCGTTTCTACCGCAAATAGGTCGGCCGCCAGCGCCACGTGTCGAGCTGTGTAACTACTCCGATTACAGTGCGTGGACCCGATTGTCAAGGCCGGTAAGGAGCTACCTAGAGCGACGCGTCAAGTCGGCCGTGGTGGTTGTTTACACAGCAAAGCCAAACTATAGAATCCATGCTAGGAACAAGTTTCGCATCGAGAAATGTTATATAGTATTATATATTGTGTGTGTGACACAGTTCTTGGCGTAAGGTAATAAAGGTTTAGAAAATTCATATCGATCGATCATATTATCGATTCAATTCAGATTTCATTTCCATTCAGTTGGCAGCATTACCGGAACCGGCAGTGTTCCCTCCTTACTCCTCAACCCAGTACAAAAATCTATCAGTGAAAAGTGCGCGTACAATACGTCCTCCAATCCCGCAGAAACGCCTTACTCCACGTTCTATCAGCCTTGAATTTCCCGAAAATGTACAGAAAATATAGGTCTGTACATCTCAATTAGCACGACCCCGATTTCGAGGGACATTGACATAAATAAATAACTTTAAAAAAATACACAATCATGCCTTTCCACTTATCGAAAAAAATTTGATCTAGTATCGACACACTCATATTTACAAAAGTTCCAAGATCTGCATACATCTTTGGGAATCGCCTTTCTTAATGTAGGAGGAAAATCATCTTATGGTATTAACGTATCTGTTTTCATTTTCATTACTACTTAACTCCGAATTCACAACGATTACGGAGAAATATATTCATGATTGCTTGCAGAATATTCATTCAGTTACTGATGCAATTCATTTTACGTCTTGTCTCCTCTTGCCAGCTGTATTACGAAGAGTGAAACACTATGTATTAAAACATTTGTCGAAACGTCTGTTTGAACCCTGAAATAATTCTCAGCTGCAGGGTTATCTAATAGCAAGGTGGCAACCTGGTGTGGCAACATTTCAATACAAATCGTCAAACCAGATCCTTCTATGACAGAAGAAAAGTGTTCGAAACCCCTTCCTAAACCTCTTCACACTGGAATATGAACATTGAAATTTGTGTCCCAAAAGCTTTTCGCCAATATCCTTCTTCGCTATCTCTTATGTGATGTGGTCACTTTTCCACATTGATATTCTCTACGTGTGGGTAGATGCCCATACTCCTTACATATTTGTCCAATTAAGGAGTTTTCTCTGTCATTCCATCTCTGGTTCGTGCTGCCCTCTACGACCTAGTACTGTACTTGCTTGTGATTCTCCGTCTCTACTAATCGCCAGCCAATGAGCGCTCTGTGTGTATCACTAGCGCTATCAACGCTTCTGCCGTGCTCGCAAGCCATTTTTGAGTTGGACTTTCGCCGTCATGAGGAGAGTGCGCGTCTCTGTTTTCAGCAATACCTTGGCTTCGTCTGGGGTTGTAGACCCCGGTTAGATAAATTATCATCAATAGCCAGTTTCTCTCTCATTAAGTTGTCTACTGAACATCATCCTTAAAATGTCTATTTTTTTCTGTTTATGGACCATCTGGAATCTTTAATCACTAGGCAGATGAGATCAGTAGAGTGACCTGTGACAATGTGCTTAAGCTGAGCATCAACTGAACTGTAAGTTGTTGAACTTCAGTATTATTTATTGGGATTTCCTTCAATCCATGCATTCAGCTTCGAAGAAGAGTTTTTTCATTTTTCTCATAATTGTTGATGTGCGCCAGACAGAGACTTTAAAGATAGAGGCCATGTCTTAACATTTTAACGACCTTAAAATTGTATTGGTAAATAAGGAGGTCTCCTATGGATCTCCGGTGTTTTAGTTGTTTAGGAACTTCAGCTTAAATTAACTGAGTTCTGCTATGTGTGTCATTTTGGAAGATAACCAGTTTTAAAAGATGGTTATTATCTCGAGGTAATAGGTATTGGTTTGTGAAGCATGTGGTTTCACGCAAGGCTTCCTAATTTCGTTTGTCCCTAATTTATCCTCCTTATTTGCGTTTGGGGCCATCTATTTTTCTTTTCCCCTAATTTATAATGAGTTTGTTTCACCTTTGTGCCTTAGTTTTAGGCCCTATTGTTGTGCGTGGGCAGTTGGGCTTGGTTAATCGTCCATCGTATGGTGGCTTGTGTTCGTCACCATGGCAATGTGATTGTGTGAAGTATTGTGAGAATTAATTGACTTGGTTGCGATAATTGATTTTATCCTGCTGTGACAGTGAACTATTAATGTGAATTTTGCTCGTTCTTGCCCTCTAATGTTTTCTTATGTATTTTCTTCCATCTATTTGTTATTATTATATCTCTCTATTTTAGTCATTTTGGTAATTTAGTCATTCGCGTGATATCTTACTTCCCTTGCGTTAACCCCTTGTTAAAAATAGAAGATTACCACTGGTTTTATGGAAGTCACGAAACGCACTGTGGATAGCCAACTTAAAGGGACGAAAAAATGGAGTTAAATTAAATTTTCATCTCAATTTACACTATAATTACGATAGACACAATATGCCTCTTCAGAATTTCGAAGAAAAATTAACCGGAAGGGATGTGCTATATATTCCCGAGTAATTTAAATTACGCAGTTGTGATACTACTACGTAAAGGAAGAGTCTCCACGTGATAAACAGAACACATGGCCTGCTGCGGGAATTCCCCCGATTGCCTCAAAGGCAGGGATGACGCTTTGGGAACTTTCTAGCCATCTTGTGCCAGTTATAAATAAATAGGGCAGACAAACACGCACCCCTGTCAGTCTTTCGGAAGACACGTTGCTATCTGCACGTCAAACGTTCGCAAAGATATTTACTTGTGCGGTGATAAATGGAAACAATATACTGAAATACCGTGCTTGACTACATAAAATGATCTAGAAACATTTCGTGGCGTATTGTATGTGGTAGCTACCGAATTATGTAAATTCCTTAGACATGTAAGGACGCGATTATTAACCTCAGTTTGAGCAGAATTAAAAAAACATTGCGGTAAAGAGCAAGAATACCAACGGAATCGTAGTGGGAAATGTGGACGTAAACAAAAACTTTGTGGCAGAGGCTTGAGTAAACTTAAAAATCTTGTCCTACGAAACAGGAAATCAACTAATAAGGAACTTTCCCTCAAGATGTAAGAGTATGGAGTGGATGTGTCGCCAACAACAGTGCGAAGAACACTCGTTAGGGAAGGATTTCGAACTTGTCGGTCTCGGCAAAAAGCCAAGATCATTCATTCATCGGCTGTGAAGCGCATGAAGTGGGATAGAGGAAATCCTTTTATTTACTTATTTCTACAAGACATCAAAAGTTTATTTAGAAGGACTAATTACTTGAGTAGGCCCGCTAGAGTAAAGTGTCACATATTGAGAATTTTTGGAAGTTCATTTTATTGTTATGTATGGAACTGTTTCCCCGTATCTTTGAGTGTCAGTTATAATCTAGATGTTACAAAGGGTCTGTTTTCCTTCCAGGTGATCGTTACAGATGAATCCATCTTCTCTATTTGCGATGAATCCTCCCAATACATCAGGAAGAGATCGAACGAGGAATTCAACATTGATTGTGTTCAACAAAGTTTTGAACACCCAACCAGTGTGATGGTTTGGGGAATGATGTCAGTGTGGGGCCCTGAGATGTTTATATTTTAGAGGGAACTATGAATCAGTATCAGTACCTTAGGGTACTGAAAGAAGTACTTTCGCCAAAAGCAAATAGCTTGTTTCCAAATAGGGAATTTGTCATGATGCAGGATGGAGCTCCCTGTCACACGGCAAAGTCAATGTTTAATTATTTGGCTGAGAAGGAGGTCAGTGTTCTACCCTGGCCAGGGAACTCACCAGATCTTAACCCTATTGAAAATCTCTGGGCTATAATTAAGATGAGACTGAAGAAGAGTAACACCACCACCACCACCACCACCACGCAAGCCTTAATGCGGAGACTTACCGAGAATGACCCAGCAATAAGAACATACTATGTAAATTTGGTAACTAATATACCTCAGAGACTCCAGTCTGTTATCAAAAACGAAGGAATGCACACCAAGTACTTATCATTGTGTAGGATTAATTAAATATGTAATTTTATGTGAATAAGGACTAGTGAGTTGCAAAATTGACGTTGAGTCTCATAATTTGGCCACTCTCTGTATGTGGTTTGGTGGTTTCTGTGCTTGTTATGAGTAAATTCTGCTTTATTCACGTAATGATTCTGGCTTCATATTTTCTCTGGCCCAAGTATTGGATCATTCTATTTTAAGCGTATAATTTCATTTTATTTCCATTTTTATTTTTGTGTAAATTGTAGGTGGGCACTAACCACTCAAATAGCTTCAAGTACTATTCTTGTTTAGTTAACTTTGTTCCCTGTGTCGAAGGAAATATAGGGTTCGCTGATGCATTTGTAATTTCAATACTTTTCTACATCATTAATTGCGATGCACTTGTCTAAAAATAATTCAAATCATTCCTCCATGTGAGTTTGTTTCCTTTATTTATTGCAGAGGGTCATGTACTGCGGAATATGCTTCTAAGGACCTATGTAAACATATGTATGAGTTTATGTTAAAATTCTTTTTGCCACCTAGGCTATTATATATTAGTTTGCTCACGTTGGTAGAATTTTATTTGCCGTAGCATTGAGCATCCTGGATTTGCTTCCACATGCTTAAGCCCGTAAGCTAGATATAAATTCCTATTATTAAATAAGAAGGGATCCATCGTTTGGCAGAGAATGGAAGCGCTTTACGGATCAATATAATTGCCTACAAAGACAACAATCTATGATATATAATCGAGCCAACCTTCCGCGAGTCAACCTGACTATGTTGATCGTGAGAAGAAGGTAATATAAGAGCTCACAATTCCGTTCTACAAGGAAGCATACAACCTAAAACAGATCGAAGTTATAGGCTTGCTGATCGTGGGTAGGGGCACGATACTTTGAATCTTCGTAGAATTCTGCAAGACATTCTACCTGCCAAAATCTTCGATCATTGACATTGCGCTTTCTGCCTTGAAACCGTCAAAATAAGAATTTAATAAACCATATTCGGTGATTTTCATTAAAATCCAATAGACTTTAATGTATCTTTCCATTTCACAATGTTACTTGGTATTAAGTATACTTTGTATTTTAGGCAACCTTTGAACTGCAATAAATGTATTAAAAAAGATAAGTAATCTTCTCTTTCTACTGAGGATGGATGACCTTCAAAAGGGTACAATTCGTAATACTTTAATGGCCAAAAATGTCGCTTCTCTATTTTACCATAAATGAATATAGGAAACCTCCATGAATAAGAATATAAACAGTATATGACGACTTGCTGTGAAATCCATTTCAATAGCATTTTAAAAAGGATCCATATTGCCTAGGTATCTTTCTAATGAGTCTACTTCAGGACTGCAAATTTCTTCGATGTATGCGAGGAATTCCTCGTTTATCTTCACTCCTTGACACATACTGACCGCTTCGACGCTTGGACCCTGGCTCAGATATTTATTTTAATTTTGTTCCGCGTTCTGCAAATTTAATAATGTTATTGCTTTCACGTTCCAGTAAGTACATTTTGACGGTTTTCTGAGACTCCTAGATGCCAGAGGTTTGCCCCGCAGGAGTTATATTATGGGCCAGCAATCTACAGACACCAGGCTGGCGTATTTGTGCACTTCATATACCACCGCACTGAGCCAAGATCGAAACTGTCAAATTCTACAATTTTATTTATAATTTGTGTTTAATATTGATCCCTATATGGCCTCATATTGTATGCTTAAAATGCCGCGTGTAAGAAATTAAATTCAAAGCAAACGTTTCATGGCAATCAACATATAGGATCACTGCAAGAAAGTGTAATTGAAAATAACAGTGATTAAGTGCGTGTTGTAGATGAAGTTAGTTCACCCTCAAGTGGCATGATGGATTTCCTTCCACCACGCTATAATGTGATTTTACACGTAAGATACGTGATTGAATCATCAATGAAACGAGTTGTAGAAGTAGTGTCGTAGAACAGTAGTATTGCCAAGGGTGCACAAACAACCTGAAAACCGGGCAAGTTATCCGTGCGGTTAGGGGCGCCCGGCTGTGAGCTTGCATCCGGTAGATAGTGGCTTCGAATCCCAGTGTCGGCAGCCCTGAAGATGGTTTTCCGTGGTTTCTCATTTTCACACCAGGTAAATGCTAGGGCTGTACCTTAATTAAGGCCACGGCCCCTTCCTTCCGACTCCTAGGCCTCTCCTATCCGATCGTCGGCATAAGACCTATCTGTGTCGGTGCGACGTAAAGCCACTAGCAGAAAATAAATCTGAAAACTCGCTCATAACCGCGTTAAAAACTTTGAGGGCTTCAATGGAATATTGAAAATCAGGGTGTTTTAGGCATTTTCGAGAGATCTGAGTTGGTGGTGGTGGTGGTGGTGGTGGTGGTGGCGGCGGCGATTGTTTTAAGAGGAAGTTCAAGTGGGCAACCATTCTCTAGAAAGATTTGAAGAGTCACGTGCTGTACGTTACACGATATCTTGGTGATATTGATTCCAAAGGATTTTTGGAAGAGATTGATGCAAGACCTAACGGGGATGTTCCTATCAAAAAAGTGGAATGTATTGAGCATGTTCAGAAGATCATAGACCATTGAACTAGATGTTAGGCCACTTTAAACAACATTAATCATCATCATCATCAAAAGAGAATGGGAGCTAGACTGAGTAAGTTATGTGAAGACTTGTAGGGGACCAAACTTTCAGATGGTAAAAGCGTAGGGGTCCTAGTAGCTTGACCAAATGTGAAACACATCATCTCACAGACAATTATGGTTTAGCGATTAGAAGGAATGTAGGCAACCTTAAAGAAATGACGAAAGCAGTCTGGGCAATCCTTCTCCATAGAGCTTCCACTGATCACCAGCCACAGCATGTTCTCTGACCTAAAGGTGAACAGTCCTGGTGTAAATTAAGTTGCACAAATAACTGGAAAAGATTTTACCCACTCTCATCCATGTCCAACAATGATAATTGAAACAATGAAGCATACATTTTTAAGAGTTGACCCATGCCTGGTTGTTTTCCATAAGCCTTCATGGACAGACAGAGCTGTGTATGGGAACGGCTACTGAAAACTGTATTCGTAGGTGTGAATAATCCACATATAGATATAATGGATGCTATTATACCTTCTAAAGGTAGTGTTAGCAGAAGGAAGAAAGTTCTAGACGAGTTCGGTTAAACAGTGGCTCAAATATGACGAGTGCGCTATTCATAGACTGCCACAGGATAAATGGGGTATTGTAGGCTCAAGCCATGACTGAAGGGGTCAGATCAAAGAAAAGAGGTGAAAAAGTGAAGGAGGTGGTTCAGGGGCAGGACGAATACAACCCTGCTTTATGTTAAGTAAACTAATGTTGAGTGAATTCTCCCATAAATTCTTAATATGATTTCCTACAAAACTGATATTTTGCCAACGTAGGTACATTTATCTCCCAACGTGTTTTTGATAGTCATATTTTTCAGGAAGATTATGAGTGTGGGATTTTGGTAAAGAAGAAAAGGATTACAAGAGTTATTAATTGAATTTCAAAAACGGCAGCAGTTATTACGTACCCATACTCAAGAAGGAGTGTTATCTAGTATTTCCCACTTATATATGTTAAAACATTTACTAAAATAGCACGCTGCAAAATTATTCGCAAGAGACAGCCATTTTTATTTTTATTTGTATTTTACATAGATCCAAAGCTACTTGGGGCAAAGTTAGCTCACTTCATAGATCTGAATTAGCAAAGAGGTTATAAGTCAATAGAATAAACAAGAGAAAATTTAAGATGGCGGTGGACATAAGTAAACTGCATCTGAAACATTAGAGAGTCCCGGTTCACTAAACAGAAAAGAGCCTTATTTACGATTGTAGAAAATACGATTAGTTTCGAATTTATGCAAGTGAAGGTTATGTTATTAACACTAGTATTTTAGTGAAGCAGGTTGTAAAGTCTTAATACTGTGAACTTTTATTTGACGGGCTATTAAATTAACTATCGTGTGCAGAGTTAACATATTTTATGATCTAAAGGAAGCTACTACAGCATACACTCGTAACTTGGTTTTGTAGTTCAGCAAAGTGGAAAATCAACTCAGATTTGTTTATGGTCACGTTTTCATCACTTGTTCTTTAAAATATTTACAGGCAAAACAATTTAGTCAAAAATCTTACATCTGTGAATGTAAGTTGATAAGTTTGCAATTATTCATTACCAATATATGCTCTCAGAATAACAATGATTATCTTTAAAATTAAACTATTGGCTTCTCGAATTATTTAGAATACTACTGTGTAGCTGAAATTATACTCCTGTACTTTAAGCTAACGAAGTTCCTCTGTTCAGTCTTAGCAAGAATAATTAAATTAGGAAATTAACTAAGAAAATTGAGCTTGTGGTACTTAAATGTTACCGGCCGCAAGAGAACGAGAACGAAATTGTATAGGGTAGTGTAAAAACGACCGAGTATCTTTCGGTATAAGAAGATACCCTCTACCAAGTGCTAACAGTCTCCTAGAGGGTGGATGAGCGGGTAGAGGTGAGGGAACTCTATTGTCCTTGGGGCAGGAAATGGTCCGAAAAGGCGGATGAACCTACAACTGGTCAACGGCATTAGGATGCAGAAGGCAACGGGAAACCACTGCATTAAAGATCCTGAAGGATATCCCTTTGACTTCATATGGCATGGCTCTGTTTAATGTAAAACTAGTATCCGGAGTTTCTATTCCCCCATTCGGATCTCCAGGGGGGAATGTTTTGAACGCTGCTATGATTAGAAAGCCCGACAGTTTTGGAAAAATCAAAGTGTATGACAACAAAGTTGGAATTGCTACATGGAATGTACGCAGCTTATATATGACCGGGAAGCTTGCAAACGTGGAAGCAGAAAGATGCAGGCTGAAAATTGACATTCTTGGGTTAAGTGAAGTAAGTTGGCCTGGATCGGGGATTCAGATTATGAAGGAAGGATCCTTATACTATTCAAGGGGAGATGATATTAACTACAGGTATGGAGTTGGCGTTATTGTGTCATCAATGATTCCAAAATCAGTTTTAGATTTCGTTCCAATTAGTGATCGAGTATTGTTAGTAAGATTGCAAACGACACACCGACCTATGAAAATCATCCAGGTTCATGCACCAACTTCTGACAAAGATGACGAAGAGATAGAATCATTCTATGATACATTGAATGAAGCGCTGAAACTTACAAAGAAAGAAGAGATAACACTGGTCATGGGTGATTTCAACTCAAAGATTGGCCTCGGTGCTGAAGGTGATATTGTAGGGAGCTATGGTCTTGGTGAACGAAACACAAGGGGGGGGGGGACAGATTGGTGCAGTTTTGCACAGAACATGTTTTCGTTTCTAATGCCTTTTTCAACTTCACCTTAGGAGGCTATACACATGAACTTCACCTGCAGATAATGAAGAAAAGACTGTCAGAAATTAGATCGATTTTATTTTAGTGAAACAAGAGCTGAATAAATTCGTGAAATCAGTAAAAACCTATCCTGGTGCCGACATTAACAGTGACCACAACGCAGTAGTAATGGACTTTAAAATGCAACGCTTTAGAAACGCTACAGGGTGTGCTAAAATATCAAGACGCATAGACATCAGAAAATTGGCCAGTTCTGATGTCAGAACTATTGTTGGTGATGCTCTGGAAGAAAAGATGGAAGCAATAAAAGAGTCTCAACGTATAGAAGTAGAATCCACATGGAACTCCATAAGAGATAGCATAACTCAAGTCCAGGAAAATAACATAGGATACGTCAACAGCAGCAAAAAGCAAAACTGGATGACTGATGAAATCCTGGAGCTTATGAATGAAAGAAGGAAATATAAAGATAAAGACCCCGTTAAATACAAAAATCTTATATGGATCAGACCCAGTTTGGCTTCCGAAATGGGGTCGGCACACGTGAAGCACTCTTTTCCTTAAATGTACTAGTGCAGAGGTGCAGGGACATGAATGTCGATGTATATACTTGTTTTATTGACTACAAAAAAGTCTTCGACTGTGTGAAACATGAAAAGATGGTAGAGATATTAAGATCGACTGGTATTGACCAATGCGATTTATGCATTATCAGCACACTGTACTGGAATCAAACCGCAGATGTCAAAATCGACCAAAGAACATCAGAAGCGACTACAACCAGAAAAGGTGTTCGTCAGGGTTGTGTGCTGTCACCTCTCTTATTCAATATTTATTCTAAGGCAATATTTAGGGAGGTGTTGTTGGAGGAAAACAGCAGGATAGTTATAAATGGACAGGCAATTAACAATACCAGGTACGCAGATGATACTGTTGTCATAGCAAATGAATTACCTGTGCTCCAACGCATGATAGACAAAATAGTCCAGCGTAGTGAAGAGTTTGGCCTGTTTGTCAACGCTTCCAAGACCAAAGTTGTAGTCTTCTCAAAAAGAAAAATTCCAGCAACCCTGTCAATAAACGGCAATAAGATTTAACAAGTATCCTCCTTCAAATACTTGGGTACTGTGCTAGATGAGGAATGTGATTTCAAGAGAGAGAAAAATCTAGAATAGAACAGGCCAGGAGGCAATTTTTTTTAGCATGAAACAGCTATTTACAAAATCGGATCTAAGTGTGCAATTAAGAATGCGAATGATTCGGTGCTATGTATTCTCCATTTTTCTCTTTGGATGTGAAAGCTGGACCCTTGACCAAAATCTAGAAAAAAGAATTGATGCTTTTGAAATGTATCTATATCGCCGCCTACTCCGAATACCTTGGGTGCTGAAAATTGCAAATGACGAAGTCCTTCATCGCATGAAGAAAAAAAAAAGAACTCTTAAATATCTAGGGCACATTATGAGAGGCGAGAAGTACCAGCTATTACAACTCATCATTGAAGGTAAAATACAGGGGAAAAGGTCTGTTGGCAGGAGGAGAAATTCATGGCTGAAGGACATCCGAAGATGGCACAATTGCACTTCAGAAGATGCTTTCCATGCTGCAACATCACGTCCAGAGCTGGCTATGTGGACCGACAACCTCCGCTAGGAGAAGGCGCCTCAAGAAGAAGAAGAAGAAGAAGAAGAGGATAGCCAGGGTTCTCCAAGGTTTAATTAAATATAACTAGGGTTGCTCGGAACTAAAGTAGGGTGGAATACATTGACTCATATAAACATCAAAACACTAGGACACATGACTATGTCTTGCGGAGTAAATACTACCGACTATGAATTTGACGCTATCTTAACGAATGTATTTTAATGAGATAAAAGGATTGTGGTTTTTATGAGGTAACCACAGAGTGCAATATTTTAGATTCCACGAATGGAAGCCAAAATGTCTTGCTAGACAAACAGTTTGTATGAGATAAACAGAAATGTTGATCTTGTCCCGTGGCTGTTAGTTAAGAGGCTTAATTGTCAAGCCTGTTTTCATCTCATCGCTTAGCACTTGGAGTGTCGGCTACAGTCAGAATATTAAGAATCCACACTTCCGTCCAAAAAAACTAGTTACATCTCTGATATACTGTACATAGTGTCTGTAAATAATTGACGTCTTATAGTTTACACTTTAGAAGGATAAGAGCTAATGTTAATAATCAATGGAGTTTGAGGTAATTGAATTGTTGTACTACATTCTGAAATGACACCATATAACTTCAGTGCTGGGGTAATAACACAACAGTTATAATAAAACAATATGTTTTTAAATATGTTCAAGTGTATTTAATAAGTAAATAAATAAATATCTAGGTAAATAGGCTTTTCTGTGAACAATGGTAGGATATATAAAAAAGATTCATCATGCAATCAAATCTCAAGAACTTTGCTTGACTAGGTCAGCTCATACTAGTTATCATCATGGATAGATTATAAAATAAAATAAAAATATAGAGTCTATTGAAATATAACATTTTCAAAATTCAGTTCACTTGAAAATAAAATAAATGTGTCTGAGTACAAGTCCGTGAATATTATGAATCCACACTTCTGTCCGAACAACTAGTTCAATCTCTGATATACTGTGCACAGTGTCTGAAAATAGTTGACGTCTTATAGTTTACACTTTAGAAGGATAAGAAAGTTCATGTAGGCGTTAGTTAATGTTTTAATAGCACCCGATATTCAATAAATTTCCAATTTCTTTGAAATCATTTAAGGAAAGGCTAGGAGAACAACAGATATGGAATTTGCCTCCTGGGCGACTGCCCTAAATGCAGATCAGTAGTGACTGATTGAAAAATACAGTACAGTTGCATCCAGACACACACACACCTTTCTCAGAGAAGGCTGTGGTAGTAGTGGTTGTCAAGAACACCAGTACGAATTTCAATTTTATTTTCCATACGTACCTCTCCTTTGAAAACAAAACACTAGTTATACCATTTATGTGCTTGCTTAACAAGATATTGAAAATGAAGTAGAGTTTTAAATGCTTGGTATTAGGACTATTATACTTGTGTATTTAATCATCAAAGGAGAAGCATTTAATTCTTACTTGAAATTCTTATCTCTTATATGGGAACGAATACCAAGAACTTTTTTACGTTAAATTGTGGAAGTTAATTTTGTTGAATTGTATCTTATGAAAAGGGTATAGTAAAATAGATATCCAAAGTGAACATTTCTTTTTAAAACAATTGTAATTTTAACGTTCCGAATTAAGAGCGATAGATAATTTAGGAACTAATTCCACATGTTCACACATTATTTTTAAGACACATTCCGTTGACATACCTCCCCACTTAACCTTATTAAAAGGAAAAACAAAATATGTAACTAAAAATGCTTAAATAAAAATATCACAACTTTCTCACGATAAAAGTCTACAACACATATATACATATATTTTATAACGGAAAAAATAACAACTAAATCTGATTTCCTGTATGATAGTTTACGATCATACGATGATCTTGCCGAAACTTTGTCATCACGTCTGTACTTCGGTTGTTTTAATAATAACTTATACAAATAACATTCAAAACTACCACTACAGAATAAAATCCATGATTGAGACAAATTTCTAGAATAACATAATTATGTTAAGAAATTCTTAAGACTTTAATTGGCTTGTGTTACCCATAACTACAGTTATATGGTAAAAAAAATAAACTTATTTATCAAAAATAATTTTAAATTAGGAGATAGCTTTCTTTCTTAATGAACTTCCTTTACCGTTAATGAAATAAAAGAACTGAATTATCCCCAGTCATTGGTAATGGCCTCTTGAGGGTTATTAAAGTATAAAATAGATTTGTATCAAAAGTAAAGGAAACGTTAATTTGTCGATCAAATGAAATGCTCTGCCATTTTCTTGTGAAATCAATTTACACCTTGTAAAACGAGTAACTAATCTGTAGATAATTTTCTTAGTCTAAATGAAATTAAACTGCTGGTCGTGATTCGTAATAATGCATGGAAGTTCTCGGTCAGTGCTCGGGTTCAACTGCGGCTTCGTCCTGATCCTCCTTGGCTCCATCTTCGTGAGCAGCTAGCTCCAGAGGTACTAATATTCTCTTCCACTGCCATCTGCCGACCAGCGGCACCTCATTTTCGAAGTCGAAGTTCCAGACATCGCGAGCACGTTGGCGTTCCTCAGCAAGTAGCTGCTGCAAGCTTCCAACACTATCTCCTTGGATAGTGGAGGGTTCGTCAGGCCCGAAGTCAAGACGTCGCACGCAGCTTGGTCTGCCGGGCGTTTGGGTGTCGTCTGTCTTTTTGCACGGCATTGCGAGGTCCACAGCGCGCGTCTGAAATTGTAAAAAATAAGACGTCATTCTTCAGCCTACGTCAAAATACAAAAATAAAGTGAAAAAACAATACACTTCTCAATACAGGACATTTTTTAGAAAGATAGATTCACAAGCCAAAATTACTTGAGTGTAAAACGAATGAGCTTTGCTCGTCCAACCCTTCTCACGTTTCTCTACGGTGTCGGGTATAAGGTGAAATGAATGTGTCTTGGCGGGGTTTTCCTGACCGGTTGCCCTTCCTGACGTCAACCTCATCAGAGAAGTTAACGAGATGAACTAAAGGACGTGATATATGATGGTAGGAAGGGAGAGGTGAAACCCTGTGCCGGCACATAGTCTACTCCTGTCGAATAGCAGCAAGGGGTCTGCTCAAGACTTAACGTCCCTATTCCATCAACAGTGCCATATGCCCTCCCTCCATATGAGCACTGCGGAGAGGTTTGGAATTTAATCCAGGCTTATGAAACGCAGTCTAGTGATTAGAAATTGTACACCACCCTGCCGCCAACATTTCAGCTAAGCGGACTCGAACCCGCTAACCACGGTGTCAGAACGTTTAGACTTCAACGCCTTAACGATCAATACATGTAATACAAAATTATAAACAAATTTCACATATGTTGATAAATATTAAACATATATTTAGCACGCAACATTATGACATGATTAAAACAGAGAAGGAAAAATTATAAACAAAGCATGACAGTATTTGTGAAGGGACGGGGCAGGAATGGTAAGAGAAAATTTAATAACTTGAAAAGTAATGATTTACATTTGAGAATTAAAGTTTAGGCCTTCGCCTAAACTACCATTTCACTCAGCGTGAATAAATTAATTATAGCCTAGATTGTAGGGTCTCATTCCCCGACTTTATATACCGAGTTTCATTCAATTCTCTTCAGCCATCTTCTCGTGATGGCCATACATACATACATACATACATACATACATACATACATATGGTATGCGCACTTTTTAGTGATAGGTTTTTGTACTCGTCGGAGAAGTAAGAAGGGTTCCGTTAATACTGCCAACTGAATGGAAATGAAATCTGAATTGAATCGATAATATGATCGATCGATATGAATTTTATAAACCTTTATTATTGTAAGCAAACAACTGTGTCACACACACAATATATAATACTATATAATATTTTCCGTTGCGAAACGTGTTCCTAGCATGAATTCTATAGTTTGGCTTTGCTGTGTAAATAAGAACAGTACGAGTACTTACAGTATACGCCAGATGGCGCACAGCGATGATAAGCGATTCTTAGTTTGTGTTTCAAAGGTTGCCAATACGAATCTCGAAGATAACCGAAGTCGACCGCTTCAGCACTGGGGTGTAAATCTATCACTAAAAAGTGCGCAGATAGTACATACATATGACGGCAAACTAAAAAAATGCATTTCCTTGTTTCTGTAGACACGATACAGAAATACAATTCTTTTTAAATTCTGAACAATGTACAGACAAAACTCTTATTTTTATACAGAGATTTGTAACATTAAATCAGGCCGCAAGCTGATATATCGATAGAGGCTTGAGGCATCGTAGTCAAGAGCCTCGCACCCAGAATGTGTGAAAAATCTGCGCGATAACCTATACGGCTGTGATGTTACGTCCTTGTGTGTATCTATACTACGATGAGGCTAGAATTGGGTAGGAAATAACTGTGGTCTGTATGTTAAGGGACTATCTCGGCATTCATCAGAAAGTGAAATGGGAAATCTTGCAATACAACGTGTAGGATGACCGAAATCTCGCTTGATGCTAAGGGAAATAAACATTGCATTCTATAGTATTGTTAACAAGTGTACCGATGACGAATCTGATTATTATTAATAACACTTGGGTGAAATGAAATGGCGTATGGCTTTTAGTGCCGGAAGTGTCCCAGGACAAGTTCGGCTCGCCAGATGCAGGTCTTTTGATTTGACTGCCGTAGACAACCTGCGCGTCATGATGAGGATGAAATGATTATGAAGACGACACATATACCCAGCCCCCGTGCCAGCGAAATTAACCAATTATGGTTAAAATTCCCGACCCTGTCGGGAATCGAACACGGGAACACGCTAACCATTTAGCCATGGAGCCGGACACTTGGGTGAAGTACTAATGAAAACACCATCCACCGTTCTAACTACTAACGATTGTTACAAGTGCCACATATTGGAGTTAGTCACGTAGGAATGATTTAACCTCAGCAATACTAACGGGGTAATTTTGTCACCACCTTCACTATTACTTAAATGTTAAACGTGTAAATGGCCTTTAAATATGAAAATGTTTATTGTCAGTTATGAATTCGGGTTCCTTATGTTTCTATTCTGACATTCCGATTGAAAGTATTCCTGGAAAAGCCGCATCGCGCTCACTTGTTTCTCTCCCTGGCCGCCTTGTGCGTGACGTCATGTGATATGAGACAGCGTTGCCCGTCCTGCTGACACGTATTACCACTACAGTCTAAAATGGTCATAACTTCTGAACCATTCATGCAAATAATGTCCTGACGAGGTTATTGTAATCCTTATAAAATTCTGGAGGAGGCCGAACAATGTATTTTGATGAGGAACATTAGGATAATATCGAAATATTTATTTCATTTTAAGGAGTTATATTTTTTACCGCGGACTATAGCATAAAATCCCTTCTAGAGGACAGCCGGTTGGAAATATGTATGTGCCATCGCGGACTGTTGTTTAGAGGTTTTCATGCTCTACATTTCGTACGCTTACACTTGGGGTCTATCGTTGATGGTTCACGCAGCGTAAGCCAGGAAAGCAAGTGACTGACCGACCGACATTTTTGTCTCTACGTATTTACTGTATATCGGATCACGGATACATACTAATTTTATAGTGGTTCACTACGTGAACAGTGTTCGTGTTGTCCAGTATCTGAAGTAGAACCGCTGTACTGATTAAAATGCAGTCAACATATTATGGAAACGTGTGTGGCGCTATAAATTGTCTGCACGTAAAAGAACTCCCGTGGGACAAAATTACGGCACCTCGAGTCTCAGAAAACCGTAAATGTTGTTAGTGAGACTTAACACAAATAACATTATTATTTTACATATTATAAAGACAATAACGACAACAACCATCATAGTCAGTTAGTTTGCTCCTGTGATGGCATAACAATACTTCCTAGTCAGCACTGCTTGGTTGTTGAAACACTTTGTAATAAACTCTTGAATATCTCCATTATTACAGCTCGTACGGCAAAAAGGTGTCAGACATAAATGACTGAATGAAAATCATTTTCTATAATTATTATGTGCTAATAGCCGGGCTGAGTAGCAACTCAATTGGTAGAGCGCTTGCCTTCTTAGCCCAACTTAGCAGGTTCGATCCTGTCTCAGTTCGGTGGTGAAGGTGCTCAAATACATAATCTGTGGGACGTAAAATCCAATAACATTAACTTTATTATGTGCTAATAACTTATATTTCTGAATATATTTCGAAGCTCGTGAAATAATAAAGTATCCGTGATCCGACATACAGTAAATACGAAGAAAGAGACAAAAATGTCGCGCGAGAAGAGACCTGTTCCTGGATCTCTGTTATTTCAAAAGGGGGCCTCACACATCCCAGTCATGAGTGATTAAAAACATAGCCCAGTTCGAAATTTCATTTGGTGTGTTTCACGGTAAGACTGTATCCAGATGCAAAAACGTAATGAAAACTCTTATTTCTATTATTAAGTCAAATTTTCCAGTATTCCATGACAAAATAATTTGCCTCTGCGTAAGGACCAGGACATTTATTAGGAAGGCATTTTAATGCAAAGAGTAAGGAGCTAGCATGAGAAAATATGCCAATAAGAAGGCTAAGCTTTGGGCTGGTTCGTCAAGTAATTAAGTCTCCTGACACGTACGTTTTAATAATTTAATATAATTCCATAAAGATGTCGTTATGATGTATATTTTCCTATGCCAGTTGATATAAATATTCACTTCATCAGGAAATTAATTATTTTGAGTTGCATGGCAATATTTTATTTCTTATCGTATTATATGTCATGTATTTGATAGTTGTTCTGCCTGCTCAGCATGTGACGAAATTTAACGCATTTTCACGTTTTAAAATCTATTGGAAGTGCCGTTACTTATCGAATCGGACTAAACCAGACTATTATTTGATGAAAAATTGAGAAGATATTTCACAGGCACGAGAACTCACAGGCTTGCTGTACTGCGACTATGTACCTTACTCGCTATCGTTCATATCGCGTGACGTCACAGCGCTCCAGCCAATGGAAGCTTCAACCGCCGGAGTAGCCTACCTTTTATTCTAGTTACCTTGGTAATCCCTGGTAACCTCACATCATGTTATTCATATGACTCTTCCATTGAAAATATTCCAGAAAGACGGAAACACGTCGAGATGGTAGTAAATATCCCTTCCTTAGTAATTCATATAGTAAAGCACAGTCATCGCCGTACAGGCAATGAAAGCCCTTCGAGAGGCGGAAAATAACCTCGTAATAATAAAAAATAACTAAAAAAATCACCAACTCCCATTCTAACTACCTCCACACTTGATGGTGTAGAGTGGTTAGCTCTACACCCGTCAACCTTTGCCCCCAGGAAGTAACCTGATACTCATTTTTGGTGTAGGCTGAATGAACCTCACCGTATGGACCTCTGGAAGTAGAAATTTTGTTACTTAATTTTTTCAATTTCCTGACGTGGAATCGAACTCACGTTCCGGACGAACCGAGCACGCCTTTACTGCTTCACACAGGCAGCCCCTTGATTATATATTGATTTCTGCCTTTCTACTGATTTATTTCAGAGTAACATTGAAGCGATTGTTGAAAAATGTCAAGATACATTTTAGTTTACTAATATGGTACATACCGGGCGAAATGGCCGTAAGGTTAGGGCCCCGCAGCTGTGAGTTTGCATCCGGGAGATAGAGGATTCGAACCCCACTCTCGGCAGCCTTGAAGATGGTTTTCCGTGGTTTCCCATTTTCACGCCAGGCAAATGGGGCTGAACCTGAATTAAGGACACGGCCACATCCTTCCCCATTCCTAATTTGTATTGAAATTGTTGTGTGTTTGACAGACTGGAAAGTTTTTATGTTACATTTACTGGAACTAAGTCGACACTAGAAAGTATAGCTTAATTCTTAACAAATTTTAAATGTACATATTTTCACTCCAAAAACTGTACTCTTAGCATAATAATTATCTTGATTTATGCTATATATATTATAGTAAAAAGACCCAGTAATTTATAACCTCACTCATACCTCTGTACACACACTCATTCACAACCATTCTCACACCCACACTCATCCATATTTGCCCACATTCAACTGTACTTGCTCGCATCATTCTTGAAATTATTATTTATAAAAGTTATATACATCACATATGGGTTTCTATTTACATACACATTTTCTTTACTGCGTGAAGGAAATGAGAAAGAAGAAGCAGTTTTACTTCAGATGGTAGAAGATTCCAGAGGCAAGCAGACCGAACGTAATATCCATTTAAATCTACTTTAATTCTCATCCGTCTTTCATCGAATTCCAATACCTGAGGTTTATCTTTGACACTGAGCGATAACATCAAATACTCCACCCACCTGCAGTACTATACGTAGGTGGATTGTAAACGAGATCACTGAAGAATTTAATTGGAGGTTAAAGCTTAGGTTCAAAAGCAGAAGTGGGTTCGGTCGAGCACAGATGACTATGCTCTCAGTTCTATAAACATATTAAAATTGATGTCACGATGTGAGTAATGTCTCGAAAGACTTAGTTCATATGTTGAAACAAAATGGGTAAAACGTCCAGTTTTGTGAACAATGTTTTGTTCTTCATTCTCATAAAATACCACGTAATAATCTTGTGCGCTGCTTTTTGATCCACGCTCGTACCAAAATAAACACACTGCCTGCTGTAAACGAAGTTTTAATTAACTTTCTATTCTACTTTTACGTTATTTCAGTCAATCCGCACTTTCGTTAATCAGGTCAAATTATCCCCTCAATTAGTCTGAATTACTGAGGTTCTGTTGTATACCTTTTTTACGTCATTCAGTTACATTTAACAGATATACAGTACATTAACGCTCGGGGTCGAAATACAGTACATTACCACTAACAATTACAAAAACATTTACCACCATGACAGGTGTTACTGAAAGAAGAATTAGAAGATAGATATTAATTAAGCTAACTGTCGTGTATGATGTGTTAACGCAATTTAAAAAGACGTCACCGGCATGTGGTGAACTCTCTTAGCATGTCATCGTACACACAACATAAACGAGTACTGGCATGTTACAACTATTACCTTTACGTGCGCATTACAATAGAACAGCAGTCATGACTTGACAGTTCAACATCTGCATAATCAGACCTTGAAGTGGGACACGATAGCATCTCATTACTTCACAAAATAACTCTGAACTGAGATCAGGGGTTCTTAAAATATCCTTTTAGTGTCAAGGAACCTTTCGGAAATCTGGTAAAAGCCTATGGACCCCTTAGGTTGACAAAATGAACATAGGCGCATGAACACAACAGTGTATGACGTGAATATTGTATGGATATTGAGAACAGTCTTAACCAAAATGTATGTTTCACCATGCAAAATTAATGCCTACTTCATACAAAATGAACAAATCTTTAATTTAGGTTGAAAGTTGATTTCAAGGAGAACGTTGCTTGGCATGAATGGGAAGATGAAATTGTGCAATTGTTTTTGGCACGGCAACATGCATTTTATCATTAACATACATTCGATTTTGACTGTGACACCAAAACGTTCCGCGTTGCCAGGTTAACATTTCACGTATATAGGCTATAGATATTGATTAGCTGGTTATGGATTAGTATATTTAAAACACATTTACAGTGAAAAACAGACACAAATATTTGCCGTTTAACCGCGACGCTTTTTTATGCATTGCTAAAAAATAAATTTAAACAGCAGCTCAAGAGCGCGTTACGAGGCGTCCGATGGTTAGCGCCACAGAGCTCCAGGCTGATCTGCGACGGGCTTCAGGTGTGTAAGTTTCCACCCACGCCATCAATATTCGTTTGCATTGCAGGGCCTTACATTCAAGGAAGCCCTTCCGTCGTATTCAGAGGTGACCCCAAGCACACCGTGAACGGGGACGTGCAAAGTGGCGTTTTGTTCTGTCCACGGACGAAGCCAGGATCGCCTTCCACCCCGAGCGTTGTCATCCAAGGATCTGGAGGCGTAAGGGATATCGTGCTAAACTACAGCATTACAACGAGGTAGGATAATGCTGGGAAGGTGAACGTCGCTGGTGCCCTTTGACAGCGTAATGATAGGCTAGCGTTACATTTGTGTGGTGCTGTGACCAATTGTACGTCCATTTCGTGAAGAAATCGGCGATGAATTCATTATTTTGGACGACATCGCAAGACCACATCGAACAGGATTTGATAGAAACTTTTCTCCAGGAGTCAGACATTTCCCAAATGCAATGGCCTGCGATGTAGCCGGACATGAACTCTGTCGAAAAGCATAGAATATGGTGAAACGTAATTCTGCTCAGTGTCCAGACGCTCTCATAACCCGCTAAGGTGTCATCGAGGCCGCCGCCGGAGAGTGGAATCACCTCTCTCAAGATGACATGGACAACTTTGTGTGTGGTATGCTGCGGCGAGTACGAGCCCTGCTGGACGTCCATGGTGGCCACGTTCTTATTGAAATGTCACAGTGTGGCAAAATGCAAACACTACCAGCCTCTCCGTAACGGGCCAAATTTCTTTCTGAATGTCTTTTGCATTTTTTTTTTCAGGCTTTAATTAATTATCCTTGAGAATGTAACTCGCTAGCGCAAAATCCCAAACGAGCTCTGCATTATGGCGAACAACCATTATACATAGTCCAGTACTGATATATGTACCCAAAACTAATACGTTCAAAGTTTATTAAGAGTACAATGCGGTCGTAAAAATTAGTGTACAAGTAACTTGGCATTCCTCCCTCACATTATTTTACCAGTGGAGGGCATAATTTGTTTGCACTGTCTTCTTATTATTATTCTTTCCCCATTTACTTGGGTTCGGCATTTCGTATGGATTCAGCTCAGATTTACGGTCGGATGCCTTTCCTGACGCCGATCCTATCTGGAAGGATATATTCACTATTACGTGTTTCTGTTGTGGTTTATAGTGTGATTTGTTGTGTGTACAGCAGATAAAATATCGTCGCTACAATGCCAAAAATCACGAATGTGGCAATGCTTTTCCTATCCATTATTTCCCTTAAGGTTGGTCACACCTCCCTACCACATATTGATATGCAATCCATTAGAACAATTTTCGTTGAGTTATTTTTCCTACGTGCATATGTAAAGGAAAATTAAACTTAAATACATCATACTCATTAATTCCTACAGTACAGTATGGTTCATTTTCCTTTACACTTGGGCATAGGAAAATGAACTCAACGAAAATTTTTCGGGTCGACTGCATATAAATATGTGGCTGGGAGACGTAACCAGCCTTAAGGGAAATAATGGATAGGAAGAGCATTGTTACATTCGCGGTTTTGACATTGTAGCGACGATACGTGTGTTAGGACGAACACAAACACACATTCCCCGAGTGAGTAGGTGGCTGCGCGGTTCACGTCACGTAGCTATCACCTTGCATTCAGGAGATAGTGAGTTCGAACCCCTCTGTCGGTAACCCTGAATATGGTACCTTAATTGAGGCCAAGGTCACTTCCTTCCCACTCCGAGCCCTTTCCTATCCCATCGTCGTCATAAGACCTATCTGTGTCGGGGGGACGTAAGCAGATTGTTAATGAAAAGTCCCCGAGTTAGAGAAATAAATCGGACGTGGTTAAAATCCACAGACCCTGCCTGGAATTGAACCTTGGTCCCTCTGAACCGAAGGCCACAGCGGTGACAATTCAGCCAATGAATTAGAATTTGCATTGGCATTGCTTCAAACATCTATCATTTGTTTCCGTAATTTCTAAAATTGTCCGGGCATGAGATTGTCTGTTAGGTCATCAGCCCAGAGGCTGGTTGGATCCTCAAATAGCACCACCAAAGGTTATGCGGCTATGAGGAAACCGCAAAACCCAATGGCAGCACCAAAATGAGGCGTACTAGGCAAGACGAGGAGTGAGGTAGTTTATCATTGCTTTCCTCACTGGGCCAGAAAGTGCTATTGCAGCACGACTGACCCTATGAGCAACACCTTTTATAACACTCAGATGCACTAGTCATGCTCTGAATGCCATTACTCAGCACCACCCATACCCCAGCAGCTTCCATATTGTCACAGCCATGGATGAGACTGGGACTTCGGTGAAAGCTACACTTTACTCTGGCCTGTGCCAAGAGAGAGATTAACAACAGATATTTAGCCCTCCTAGTTGGTCATTACATACGGTAGTTATGATATTCCTTGACTTGTAACAAGAGAGTAATGTTTTAAAAAAAATCAACCAATGATACATGATATGATTAAATCGTATTTGATGGGCCTGCAGTGTAAGTACAAATAAGAATATTTTACATTTACACGGGAAAGTAATTCTAATAAAGGCATATCGGGTGTAAAGAAGCTCTCTAGTGACGGGTAATTAGAGAGAGAATAAAACCTGTAAAAGCGAATGACTGCAGAAAGTTAATAAAGCTGTTTGGAAATTTGTTTACACCCCGTCTTCTTTCTGAAAATATTAGTTTCATCACCAAACAGACGTCAGCATGTTTTAACATTACTCAAATTTACTGAACGTAATTTTATACTGTTTCCGGTGTTCATCAGTTCTAATAACTAACTTTCTGGGATCTTTGGAGCCATCCAGGCTCATTCTGGTTTAGGCCGGGGTTAAGACTGGATGCTCTTTCTGACGCCACGTGATTCCTGAGAAAGATCTCGATGCAGGATCGACCAGGCTTCGATTCCCAGCTTTACGGCGGGTAGGGGGGGACCAGCAGCTAAGATACAGAGGGTATTCACGTTCCCCACCCCCACTCGAGTTCAGCAATTCTATAAATGGCCATAAAATCAATTCCCACGAGATCGAATTCGTAGGCAAAACCTAGCGGTACACTAAATACATGTCATTTGCAGGGGAGCCTTACTACTGCCATGGCTTTTTCATTTGAAAAATCACGGGAATTTAAGGAAACCCTCTGACTAAAACTAAAAAATTGGCTGTGATCACGATATGAACAGTCACATAAAACTACTAGCTTGTTTTTATAAATCCAGAAAGACCCAGGTTGTTTCAGCAGCTCCAGAAAGAAAGATGACCTAAACTGAAGAGTTTTTGTTGTTATAAACATTTCTCAATGTTTAATGGTTTAGACAATTTCTCTAATGCGATCAGGATCAGGTACCAAGAACGAAGAATTATCTACAATCTATATAAAAATCAGTCTGCAGTTATAAGGTCAAGGGCAATGAAAAAGAAGCAACAATCCAGAAAGGAGTGAGGCAACGCTGCACTCGCCCTTCCCCCCTTTCAATGTTTATATAGAACAGGCAGTAAAGGAAATCAAAGAGGAATTTGGAAAGGGAATCGCAATCCAAGGAGAGGGAATCAAAACCCTGAGATTTGCCGATGAAACTGTTATTTTATCGTAGACTGCGGAAGATCTGGAGAAGTTGCTGAATAGTATGGACAGAGTCTTGGGTGAGGAGTACAAGATGAAAATTTGCTGAATAGTATGGACAGAGTCTTGGGTGAGGAGTACAAGATGAAAATAAATAAGTCCAAAACAAAAGTAATGGACTGCAGTCGAACGAAGTCAGGTGATGCAGGGAATATTATATTAGGAAATGAAGTCTTAAACGAAGTAGATGAATACTGTTACTTCGGTAGCAAAATAACTAACGCTGACAGAAGTAAGGAGGTCAAGCAAGGGAGACCTTTCTTAAGAAAAGAAATTTGTCTACTTCGAACACTGATATAGGAATTAGAAGTATGTTTTGAATACTTTAATGCGGAGCATGGCGTTGTATGGAAGTGAAACGTGGACGATAACTAGCTCTGAAAGAAAGAGAATAGAAGCTTTAGAAACGTGGTGTTACAGAAGAATGCTGAAGGTGAGATGGACAGATCGAATCACGAATGAAGAAATACTGAACCGAATTGGTGAGAGAAGATCGTTGTGGATAAATTTGACGAGATAGAATGATAGGGCATATCTTAAAACACCCAGGACCTGTTCAGTTGGTTTCTTTTTTTTTTTTTTTTTGCTATTTGCTTAACGTCGCACCGACACAGATGTCTTATGGCGACGGCGGGATAGGAAAGGCCTGGGAAGTGGAAGGAAGCGGCCGTGGCCTTAATTAAGGTACAGCCCCGGCATTTGCCTGGTGTGAAAATGGGAAACCACGGAAAACCATCTTCAGGGCTGCCGACAGTGGGGCTCGAACCCACTATCTCCCGATTACTGGATACTGGCCGCACTTAAGCGACTCAGTTGGTTTCTGAGGGAAGTGTAGGGGTAAGGACGGTCGGGGTAGACTAAGGTATGACTATGACAAACAGTAGAGCAGATGTAGGATGCAGCAGTTATGTAGAAATGAAAAGGTTAGCACAGGATAGGGTGGCATGGAGAGCTGCATTAAACCAGTCTATGGACTGATGACTCAAAGAACAACAACACATTACCGTACTGATGTCTAGCGTCACTATTAGTGATATTCTTCAGCATTTGGTCTGAGAATTACAGTTCCTCCGTAGCCTCGATAACCCTCTGTCCCTTGTACGGTGAATATAGAGCAGTGTAAGAGCACATTAAGTCGAACAAAAAGAAGAACGGTAATTCTGGAGAACGAAAAACAATGGATGAATGTAATCACATGATTGCAAACTGCCTCGCCGGAAGTGAACCACGCCTCCCGATGACAATGGGATGTCCTTGTTGAGAGTGAAGAGACAGATCGGGGCCCCGCAGTTCGCACCAAGGGCGCCCGCAGATATAGCACGTGCTTCTCCGAAAGAAGTAACACAGTAGATGGCCTGATATATGCAAGGAAACTTAAGTAATCTCAATGGCTCGTTAAATTAGAGTTATCACCTGTATAGAAGAGCAAAAGAGAACTGGTGTAACACTTGCTTCAAATTCATTTTTTCTTGATGTGGTCTCAGGGTATGAGTTCAGGAAGGGTTTCTTCTTGATGTTAAAGTGAAACGGAATGCCCTGTTTCTCACAATAGTAAATATGCAACACATCGGAAACATTTTCTCAGACCAACTGAAGTTAGACATTTAAAATCTTTGTTTGATACTTACAGTAAATGGTTTCAAAGGAAATAAAGAATTAATTTCCTATTTTTGACTTTTTTCTTAATATCTAATTTACAATATAATTTTCTCAAGCCATTGCATGATAAATATATAATGCCTGACCTAACACCAAAATATCATTACAGCATATACTTGGCAACAATAAAAAGGAATCTATTGGAAGTTTCAAGTCTGCGTATTTTAAAAAGGGCTGAGAAATATTTTCGTAAGTATTAAGAAAATTAACTTACGGGAAATGACTATTAAAGTCACAACTTTAGTGCATGAAGTATGCATATTCTTCTTCTTCTCCTTAATTATTCGTAACAACAGCATTGGCATTGTTCTGTGAATGCACTGAACAATTCATTAGCGAATATTTTACGAGGAACTTCTTCTACATATAAGCTGGTTGGTGTAATTAGCCCATCGACCATTTTAACAATGATTATAAACATTTTAAAATGAATCAAGCTGTCAATTAGACAAACCAAATCCTGTATATATTATAATGACTGTAAAACAATTAACGACCTATATTTTACTACATAGTGAAAAATCATTCTAGTTTTGGTATTTTTTAACTGTTTAAATATTTGGTCTACACTTCTCTATGCAAATTCTCTAACGAAAAATCTTGTAACATACGCAAATGTTTCAGTTTGCATACGAACACTTTAAAATTATTTGTATATATATCGTTTTTAAGAACCTACGTTAATGTAGTCTTTTTAATGTCTTTGTTGTACTTTCCTAGGCTGATGATGGCATACCTTATTGCCGAAACCGGTCCCACAAATGTGAATACATAAAGATATGTGATGATTTAATAACTATCACGATTTTTATAGTGAATAGATGGAGATCTATACCTAACATTTTTGAATATCATTTAACCTGCAAGTGAAACACGAGGAGCTAAACTAACAGGTAACTGAACTTGTAAGTTCGCTCTGAGTGCCTCAGGCCAAGTTGACAGATTCGATTCCGGCTCATAACCTTTAGGCCTCGCAAGTCTAATACTGTCTGGATCGGAGGAGAACAAGAGTTGGCCAAGAGAGGAAAGATGAAAGAATTCCACCAGAAGAAAGTGGAAGAAGTTCCAGGCTCGGCTAGAAGCCTTGAGAACACCAACTCTTGATCCCAAGTTGGGAGCTTCGAAGGGGGCAAGGTGGGGGGAATAGGAATTACTCCTTTCAGTCACCTCTTGAGACAGGCAGGGGAAAAGAAACGCAGCCAATGAATGTATATTTTAAATGAAAAGTCAGTACTTCCAATTCCATGTAAAATCCGAGGTCTCGTGGTTATGATCACGGTATCAACAGTCGCATAAAACTACAATCTTACTTTCGCTTTCTTTTCCTTCAATCTCTTTATTTTAGGTTAGACAAATAGTAATAATTAAACTGAATATATATGCATGCGGTAAAACTGATTAAATATAGGAAAGGCCTTAATAGTCATAATAAAAGTAAATAAATTAATAAATAAATAAACAATCTTTATCACTAAAAATTAAACTCCGCCGTTACAGCACATTCCCGGAGGTCGAACATTGGACCATCTTGAGGAGGATACTAAGCCCGCTCAAAGTTCAAGAATGGTATGGAATAAGACACAATGAAGTACTTCATCAACATATAGAAAATACGACCACATTCCACGAGGAAGAGAAGGCTTATTTTCTATGGTCACCTGGAAAGAATTGATCGTCAATGACTAATCCACATTACAATCTCCCAGCGGGCTATCTTATGCCAAATGTACAAAACAGGCAAAAATTATCTAGTCCAAACGAAAATTGGTCCCATTGGTTGTGGATACCAACATATAAAACTTGTAAACTCTACAGTTTCCCTAATCACACCACGTCAAGCATGCCAATGGTCTCAAGAAGAGGGAAAACACGTATAGCTAGGATGAAGTCATATTCGGCCCGGAGAAAAGCTCAAGCGATGTGAAAATACGTGGTCCATAAATGCGGAAAAAGCAACAACTATATACCAATCCCGTGGCGCACACAGAATTTCGTCAAGGTGTAGGAGTAATTTTTAAGACCGATTGTTCAAATCCAATTTACCGGTAGTGTAACTGTCTTTACTGTTTCATTTCATAATTATGACTGCTGAAAAAGTGTCTGTTTTATTGCAAGATACAACCGATTCGTTTCACAATAAACTTTAACATTTCTCAAACTCGAACGTGCGGCAGTAACAAGCAGGGGGTGTTATTTTAAAGGTAGCGGTCACACTAATCCCGTAGGCCATGTCCGTATTGTATTCTTGAGGATGGGTAAGCAGGCCCGGTGAATCCTTTGATTGCAATTACTTAGCAGCTAGTCGGAGCAAGGGTTACATGTTTAGTGTTTATTATCTAAACCAGATTCATGTTTATCGAACAATCACCTTTTCATTCAACACTTAAACATTCAGTCATTCAGCATTCCAATATTTATTTAATTTTTATGGCTAGTCTATGTAATCACAAACATATTCCAGCTCAATATTCTAGTTAAATGACCAAAAAGCACATGTTCCGTTCCTCTGATCTGGAAAATCTTCAACTAAAAACGTGTATAAAGATACAGCAATTGGCACATTTGAAATAAACACTTATGATGATGATGATGATGATGATATAAAATATTATTTCATTGTTAGTTTTTTTTCTAGTTGCTTTACGTCACACCGACAAAAATAGGTCTTATGGCGACGATGGGATAGGGAAGGGCTAGGAGTGGGAAGGAAGCGGTCGTGGCCTTAATTAAGGTACAGCCCCAGCATTTACCTGGTGTGAAAATGGGAAACCACGGAAAACTATTTTCAGGGCTGCCGACAGTGGGGTTCGAACCTACTATCTTCCGAATACTGGATACTGGCCGCACTTAAGCGACTGCAGCTATCGAGCTCGGTCATATTAAGTTAAAACACTCAACAAGTCAATATTCAAATTTGTGATAAAATGTGCATGTAAGGGATCCTAGAAAGTGATTTTTCTTCAAAATTCTGGATAAGTTGCTATAGTATTTTAGTATGTACTCTAAATAACATGCGGATGAAAATATACTTAAATTTAAAATACGATGACCGGGTAAAACTCCTTAAGAAAACCCGAAGTTGAGGTTAAATCTTGATAAAAAGTTTTGAGTTGTTGAAGGGAGTCTCCCGGTCGGTCCCGCTGTTTACTTCCCTGACGTCGTCAACCTTAGTTGAGTTGATGCCAAAACGGGATAAAAATGAGATTTATAAGTTATCAAACATTTACAAATATTCGTGGTTGCATTTCCGGCATTCAAAGACGCGTGTGTTTGAAATACTGAAATGTATTATTCACTATTCTTATTGCTAATATCATTATTAGGTTACTACGGAGAAAATTGGCCCTGTGGTTCGGGTCGTACAGTTGTGACGTTGCATTCGAGAGATAGTGGGTTCGAACCCCACTGGCGGCAGCCCTAAAGATGGTTTTCCGTGGTTTTTCATTTGCATACCAGGCAAATGCTGGGGCTGTACCTTAAGGCCACAGCTGCTTTCTTCCCACTCTTAGCCCTTTCTTTTCTCATCGTCGCCATAAGACCTGTGTCGGTGCGATGTAAAATATATATATTAGGCTATTATTTTTTTCTAGTCGCAAGTGTTACATTGAATGTGAGAGACCGGCAAAGCGATTGGATGAATATTTATATATTATTTTATGTCTGTATTATAAAAGTACAACTTCAATGGCCAAGGATTCGGCGGTGGTGAAACGGAACCCGCGCCCCAACTGTGTATGCCACTGTATCTATCTATATCACAATTAACCTGGCTTATAGCTTCTGATCACGACTACTACGTTCCAGTAACGTTTGTTGCCACCAGTCAAATGTTGGCGTCTATCATTTCCCAATAAACGTATTACGTATTCCTGTTTTAAGTCCTGAGTTCGACTGTGCTTCGCCTGCAAGTGGCCAGCTCGCAATGCCATGCGCGCAGCAGTTCGTGGGAGCCCTGAACTCATGAGGATGTCTCAATTAAGAGCTAATTATCGCCACAGCAGGGACCAGGAGCGGAGGGGGGCCTGTGGCGTGATTACCCGGCACCCTGAGGATCTCTGCACCCCTCCCAGTTGCGCCATCGCTCATCAACCACTTCCGCACTAAGCTGCTGTGCGCAATGCCACAATAATGAGCATTAGGTAGCTCTTGTAACAAAATGATTGAGGATTACGGACATACAGTCCTTATCTCCTGAGAAGTATCCTAAGATATTAAATACAAAGAAGATGTACATTGTTTTCAATTCAAAATGATCCAAAGGACATTAATGCTGATATGGGTGTGATAGTGCACTTTACCAGGACAGATAAATAGGTTCGACCCCTAGAAAAATGAGTAGTGGTGACTATTGATTTAGAGTTTAGTACAACTTGATAAACAATCCCTATTACTTCTAATCATAGGAGAAGAAATATATTCGTCACTTTGAAGATTGTAGGTATCGACAATAAAAATGGAGCATGAAGGTGTAAAGACATCGGACGCCTCACAAACCTAAAGCCTTCAGGTTGGAAATGAATAATAATTTACCAAAGGTGATCACATATGATAGGAAATAAGAAAGAAGCCTAGAATAAATAGGTGGAAACAATTTCAGACCAAGCTAGGTAGAGGATGGTTGTCTAGTTGTACTTCCTCTTAAAATAATCACCACCACCACCACCACCACCACCACCACCACCACCAAGCTAGGTACGCCGTGTATACGCCTTCCACACTTCCAAGATCAGCGCGCCTTGGGAGAGAAGAAAAATAGAGTGGAGTACAAAATAATTTTTGAAGACTTAGAGAAACCCCTAGGACTCGCAAACCACCGGATATTGGACCAGATGAGGTTGAAGAAGAAAAGTGATTGGAGGATACAAGTATAATTAAGTGGACGCAATGTTCAGCCGCCGACGGACTTCCACTCCCCCGACCGAATAAAATACTCCAGCAGTATTTTTTCTGAAAATTGTACCAGAACGTGTGTACGACTTTTGCTTGTGTATTAAGTAATAGATTATAAAATAAAATGTTCGAGTGAGCAGCAAATTTGGTGGAATATTACTTTTAAAAAATAAACTATAGAAGATGAGTTCGGAAATTTTCTCGTAAATATCCTGTCCGTAGAATTCCTTCAAAATCTTGCGTTTAGAAGTCTATGGAAAAGCGGCATACAACACGTTCAGTTAGTGATGAATAGAGGAAGCGGAAACGACAAGTTTTAACTGAAAATAAACTTGGGGATATTCGGGCGCGGTTAGAAGCAAGTCCCAGGAAATAACTTCGTTTAGCGCAGGAAACGAATATGTCCGTGGGATCGGTCCATAAGGCGATCAGACCGCTGAAATTTCGACCGTATAAAATACATTTTACGCAGGAACTACGCCAGATAGATTTCGCTGCAAGAATAAGGTTCCGTACTTTGTTTCGTGAAAATGTTTACAATGGAAATTTGGATGCACAGCAAATGTGTATATCTGACGAGGCATGTAAATTCTCAAGATATGCTATTGTTGAGTATTGAAAATCCTCATACCGTACATCCCACTAAAATACGTATAGGCCTATGGTGTGCGGTAAGCGTGCGGGGGATTATTGGACCTATGCTCTTCGATGAATTTAGACGATTATGGGAGAACAATTTTGTGTTCACTTTTTAATTAACTGGCATAGAAAGAAAAAGAGAACTGATATTTTCCACAGGATTGTACCACAGGCCATACCGCTCTTAAAAATAGTTCTACAGACACTTTATGTCCTGTGTTTGATGACTGGATAATTATAGGTTTGTGACCCCCTAGATCAGCCGAGCCGACATTATCTTACTTTGATTAATATATTTAGGGAGCTCGACAGGGCAAAGTTTACCGACATAATCCTCGTACTATAGAAGAACTGAAGGCCGAAATAGCATGTATAACACAGTGTATTACCGAAGCGGAATTACAGAAAGTAGCAAATAATTTTGTTTAAACTATGCGAGGCATGTCTGACCGTGGAAGGAGGTCATTTTCAGCAGTATCTGAAATAAATAGTGAATAACAAACCTATGTACATGAACTGTATTTTAATAATAATAATATTTAAATTCATTGGCTTATTTTACTCTGTAGTTGATAAATGTCTTGATTTGCCAGTAATACTGAAAGACGCTCCCCGCCGAAAATACGACAAGCGGTCGGTTCGGAGTCAGCCGGTAGCTGGACGATACGGAAGGACGTTTCCTCGTAAAATGAGAGCACTGTGTTTTATACCGACTCAAATAGATCTGGCAGGGACTATAGTGTAGGACAGGACTGAGAAGAAAGCGACCGTTGCCTTAATTAAGGTACAATCCCAGCATTTGCCTGGTACGAACATTGGGAAAGTACGGAAAATCACCAACAGGATTGCGACAGTGGAGTTCAAACCCACTATCTCCCAAATACAAGCTGATATTTTGTGTACGTATGTATGTGGGGTATGACTCCCCAAGCACACTTGGTGGCGGGAGGCGAGGGGGTGAGATATAAAATAATTGAAAATGGTGTCGAATCCATACTTTTCGGGGTCGCTGAGATAAATTGTGACACTCTGGATGCCGTTTAAGGCAATGCTCAGTCCCAATCAGCAGGAAGGTTAGAACGGGTGGAAAAAAGAATGTCCAATGTGACAAGTTTAAGGACGTATGTTCTAACATAACTCTCAACCAAACTTGGTACACTTATGACTTATTATCTGGAAGAAATTTCTATGGGGGTACGATACCTCTTGGGACGGGGGTGAATTACAAAAATACAGAAAGACAAATATTAATGGACAGTCCATACTTTTCAGGTTCGCTGAGGTGAATAATGGCACTCCGGATGTCGTTGAAGGCCATGTACAGCCCCCATAGGCATGGATATGAGAAGGGGTGGAAAATAAAATGTCCAAAACGACCGAAATTACGGATGTATGTGTGTTTCCTCCAGCATAACTCTCATACGAAATTATGACTTACTACCTGAAAAACTGTCGGGGTAAAACACCCCGAGAACTCCCAGGGGTGTGGGTGACTTATAAGAATAAATATATAAACTGATATAAATGTGGAATACATTGTTTACGAGGTCGCTGGGTTCAACTGTGACACTCTGGATGGTTAAGTCATACTTCAGCCGCAATCAGTATGGAGGTTGAGAAGGGGTTAAAATGAATGTAAAAATAACCCAGATTATGTTCCAGAATAGCTCTCAACGAAACTTGGTACACATAATTTACTATCTGGAAAAATATACTATGGGGGTAAAACATACCAACACCCGGTGAGGGTGGGGAATGTGACAGGATGACATGTAAAAATAATAGAAAATAACAGATATTAATGTCGAATCCATTGTTTGTGTGTCTCTGAGACGAAGTGTGACGCTCTGGATACCGTTTACGTCCACGTTCAGCCTCCATTGAGACGGGGGGCTCAGAGGGGCTTAAAAGTAAGTAGTCTAAGATGACTGAGATTAGACTTGAATCCATTTTTGGTGGGGGTTACAAGTTTGAGTGGTGACAGTCTAAAAGACAGTTGAAAAATTGAACGTCATATCTACAGAGCGACGGGTAAATACACGTAGTTATCACTTTTCTTCTTTTTTTTTTTTTTTGAAAGGATCATATACTTCCCAGTCAATTCGAACTTCCACAAGGACAAAGTTTTACTCGAAAGTTAAATAATTTAAAACTTGAAATCACACACATATAAATAAATCTAAAACTCCATAATAGGTCGTAAAATTACAATAAACCATCCCAAAATCGAATTCTAAAAGCATTCACTTTACACTTAACTAACCACAATACAATCCGGGCAACGCCGGGTACTACAGCTGGTTTATATAAAAGAAAACGAAGTTCCAATAATGTGTTACCGTCTTGCGGAACCTCCTCTTAATTATTGTTGAACCAGGTAGTGTTTTATCTACTCTAAGTTCTATTTTCTAGAAATTGAGCCAGCCATTTAATCCTCTTTTGTTTAGTCCAATAGCCCTCATTTTCGTCAGTAGTCTTCCACAATCTACCCTTTCAAAAGCTTTGGACAGGTCAATAGCTATAGAGTCCATTTGAACTCTTAAATCTAAAATATGTGCTACACCTTGCTGGAATCCCACAAGTTGAACCTCACTGAAATAACATTCACTAAACCCGAACAGCCTTCTATCAAACCAGTTAATAGTTTCTCAAATGTGTCTAGTAAACAGTTCAAAATAATTAGGGGAACATGTTTTGTAACGTCTAGTGTGTGAACGCAAATTTGGTGGATGGGGTTCCAACGGTCGTACAGCATACCTTGAGACCATAGCTACTCAGGGTATGTCAAATCGAAGTTATACTCCATCTGTAGTGAATAGCGGTGCGTCTGTGTGTCTTTATGATTACGCAGACTACTACGGTCATTTGGGCACGTTGTACGTCAACCAGCACATCCCACGACTCATCTTAACGAGGCTGAAGTCACAAAAAACGCCACTTTGATCCAGGAAAGATGGACTTTTCGTCGTGTTGCTGTGGATCTCAGTGTCTCTCCGTCAGTTATTCACCGCTTGTGGAATCGCTACAATGAGGCAGGCCAGTTCACAAGGAGGGTTGGACAAAGTCGTGGACGCATGACAACCCCAAAAGATGACCGACATCTGACCATCTGTGCGTTGCGGCGTCGTTCAGCAACTGCCAGAGAACTGCAACAAGACCTCAGAAGACTCGCTGGAACCACGGTGTCTGACCAGACAGTAAGGAACAGGTTAAGAGAAGTGTCCATATAACCCAAACGTCCTGTTCGAGTTCCCCGTTTAACGCAGCAACATCGCGCAGCTCGCCTTCTGTTTGCACGTACGCACGTCAACTGGCAACTTCGCCAATGGAGAACTGTGTTTTTCACAGACGAGTCCAGATTTCCCTTGACACAGCGTGATGGGCGTCAACGTGTAAGGAGACTTCGTAGTGAGCGGTACATACTGAATGTTGTCCAGGAAGGCAGGGTCGAGAATTTTAACCTTAATTGGCTTCGCTGGTACGGGGGCTGGTTGTATGTGTCGTCTTCATCATCATTTCATCCTCATCACGACGCGCAGGTCGCCTACGAGAATCCAATCAAAAGACCTGTATCTGGCGAGCCGAACTTGTCCTCGGACACTCCCAACACTGAAAGCCATACGCCATTTCATTTCATCTTACCGCTGCGGGGTACATCGAGTACTGTAGATACTGCTACAGCATGTGTTGGTCGTTGAATACGGTGGTGGCCCTGAATTCGTACCCATGCACGACAAAGCCAGGGCTCATGTAGCGCGCATCACCAAAGCTGTCTTGCGTGAACTGGACAATCAAGAGATGGAATGGCCAGCAATGAGTCCCGGCCTTAATCCCATCGAGCATGTGTGGGATAGGCTTGACAGTAGTGTTCGTGGGCGTCCTGTTCCACCGAAGACTCTCCACGACCTCGAAGAGGCTCTCATTGAAGAATGGGACCTGATTCCGCAACGTGATCTCCGTCGACTTATATGGAGCATGCCACGTAGGTGCCAAGCTGTGATAAATGCTCGTGGAGGACATACACCATACTGAAGCTCTCCAACTGTGATAAAAGTCCCCTCTGGAGGACTTCTCACTTTGTTTTCGCCCCTGTTTGGACAAACCCGTCCGTGATCTGAAAATGAACGCGTCTACGTCAACGGTAAAGAATAAAATGTTTCGTTGGTAATGAACCAGGGTGTGAGGTATTGTTTTGTTGAGCATGGCACACGTTCAAAAACATGTTCCCCTATTTTTTTGAACTATGTACAGAGTGGCGCACGAATAGTTGACACATTTGAAAAGCAAATATAAAATGCAACTTATATACTATGTTGTTCAAATTTCATGCTCACCTTCCCTGTTTCATGGAAATAACTGTGGAGGTGACACTGCTGCTTTGTCTCCGAATGCCTGAATTCCAGTGAGCCTTCTGCCATGGCCAACCACGGCCGACTATCCGTTCAGCAGCGCGCCGAAACAGTAATCTTTTATTGCGAATCGAAAAGTGTTACGGCGCCACAAACAAAATTTCGAGCTGTATTTCAGATTAGGTGGACACCAGCAAGGAACACTATCCTTCGCTTATACAGAAACTTTGAAGAACAAGGCAGTGTGAAGGAAGAAAAGCGACCACGTGCACCAGCAGTTCGGTTTCCTGAAAACATCGCTGCAACAGGGCGAACTTCAAGAGAAAGTGGAATATCGCGCAGTTCAGTTCAAAGAATGTTACACGGTGACCTTCAATTGTACCCATACAAAATGACTGTACTACACAAGCTAACAGATCTTCACAGGCAGAAGAGATTGCAGTACGCATTATGGACCCAAGATAAAGATCAAGTACTGTTTAACATTTGGTTCTCTGATGAAGCCTACAGTATTTTCATCTCAACAGGGCAGTTAATAAACAAAATGTGCGATTTTGGGCTGCAGAAAAACCAGACAAGACCTCAAAGTCGCATGGAAATGCGTGTTCAGATTGTGCAGCTCTGCAGTGAAATTCATGAAGACCTGTGCCCCCAAAGTCGTCAGAAACATGCGTACTCGTCTCGAAGAGGTTGTCGGCAGCAGTGGAGGCCACACTGAACATGTGATATAGTGAAATGTATTTCCAGGGTCCAAGATACCTGTGTCTAAAATTTCGTTAGTGTTCTATGAAAAATAAAGTTGTTATTCTAAAAGTAAATGTGTCAACTATTCGTGCGCCACCCTGTATAATCAGAAAGAATGCTTTCGCAGAGCTTATATGCAACTAACTGGCCTGTAAGTATCCACTTTACGTGTATCACCCTTTCCTTTGTACACTGGGACCACTTTAGCAACTCCCCATTCATTTGGTACAGCTCCTTCACACAATCAGCAATCAAGTAAGTACTTCAGATATGTAATACGGCATGGTACCTCATCGACAAATCAGAAAGATGTTTAATAGCAATGCACGTGGTAAGTGCTATATGCAATTTTATTGGCATTCTGCTGTATTACTGCATCGAAGCTGCCAGGAACAAATTGCATTTGGGGTACCGTCAGGTAATTCCCACACCACCTTATCACACGTTCCTTGAACTATGTTTTTATGTGTATTAGATAATCTATCACAACGTACTCTTCTACTGAACAGTGAAAGAAAGCTTTCCGTGCTGGTCTGGAACGTTGAAGCACGGACCTTCCTAGAGTAGTAAGGAAGAAAACTGGATTATCTGTCGGTGAAACAAATATTTTAAGGCCACGGCCGCTTCCCTCCCACTCCTAGGCTTTTCCCAACCCATCGTCGCCATATGACCTATCTCCGTCGGCGTAACGTAAAACAAATTTAAAAAAAACAATTATTTCCCGTCACTGCACTTTCGACAAAGGAATAATAAAAGTACCTTAGTTTCTATCACTACATGCAATATAACGTACGTCAAATCAGGTCAAATACAGCATGTTAAGACCGTTGCTCTTATCCGCGATATTGCCATGTGGAGGTTGACACTACCACACATTTTGTTCAAAGATTTCCGAGACACTTCTTTTGGATTTATTTTGACTGGTGTTAAGAGACGACAATCTTCTCTTTTTTCACGCCTTAAAACATTAACAACAACTACCACCACTGCCGTCATCGAGAAAGGTACATACGAATTGATAACACGACCCTCGACGGTCTACTAAACCGAGAGTTTGACAGGAAAGTCTAGCAAGCACGTGGGCAAGTAGTGGGCAGTGGTGGTGATTGTTTTAAAAGGAAGTACAACTAGGTAACCATCCTCTAATAATAATCAGAGGGAAAATATAGAAAGGATCCAACACTTTGGAAAATGAAGGTATTGATCAAAGAAAGACGAAGGGCGTGAAAATAAAATACTCCCTACGCTTCGCAACCTACTATCGCAGGGGTAGGAAAGAACAAGAGTTGACAAATCGAGGTGTGATAGGACAGATGAAAGTGAGGAGCCTGACACAAGTGGAAGTAATGCCAGAACTTAGCTAAGGGCCCTGTGGTCGTAACCCACGCTCCGAAGTAAACCGCACCTCAGGAAGTATTGGGAAGGAACGGGAACTTCTTCATATCCCAAAAGGTCTTACAACTTATAAGTAGCTTATAGTGACCATACAGAACCATACAGAACCCTGCTGCTGGGTATTATCTTCCCCAGGGCTGCCTAGGCGAGGCAGCAAGGGGCGTTCGGTACACCTGGAGGGACATGGGATCGATTCTCCATTAGGAAACTGAAATAAATTGAAATTTTAACTCCTGGAGTAGCACGCGGCCCTACACCAAAATGGGTACTAGGTTATGTAACTGGTGAGGGCAAAGGCGGCTGGGCATAAAGCTCACCACTCCATCATAGGAAGTACCGCTCTTACAAATACCTATGTTGAGATTGTCTTGGTTTTTTATTCCCTTCCCCCTTTCCTGTCCGACTTCCTTATGGTAATTTCATGTTTAAAAACCTTGTAGGTTTATGTAACAGTTGATACATTGTTCACAGGCCTCCAGGTTTACGAGTAATCCGAACCAAAGTAATAAAACCTTATCTGAAAAATCCCAAATGCATATTCGAGATTCAAGCCGCAGCCGTCTTGATGAGAAGTCGGAGACTCTGGCACTCTGCTATCACGCCCCCTCTTTAATGTTCTCTCCGTACCACATTACTGTCATAGAATAACGGAGCTGAGGGAAATCTTGTCTTTATCGCCCTCCATAATTCTCTCTTTATCTGATAACCTTATTACAGCGATTGAAACATTTCATTCATCTTTTTCATTCATGTCGATATCGACGTTTGATGACATCTCAACGAATCAATGCTCCTTCATTCCACGATTATCCTCCTTTTGCGCTTCATGAATTAACTGACCTATCAGTAATAGCATTTTGAATAACGAGAAACTGGTTAACTTAATTAATGTTAATGTTGTTTTACTTTACGTCCCGCTAACCACTTTTACGGTTTTCGGAGACGCTGAGGTGCCGGAATTGTGTACCACATGAGTTCTTTCACGTGCTGGTAAATCTATCGACACGAGGCTGGCCTGTTTGAGCATTTCCAAATACCAACTGACTGAGCCAAGATCGAACCTGCCAAAGTTGGGGTCAGAAGGCCAGCGCCTCAACTCGACACGAGAAACTGGGTATGGACCTTCATTTCTTTCCGTATGAACATTCTCGGCTCTGCCTCGACCTTAGTATCTGGCTATGGGGAAGCAATGCAGTATGGTATCCATGCGCCAACACTCCTGAGCATGCTTGCTCGAACGTGCACAGAATTATGCTGCTAGATAGCACACGATGGAATGAGCTATTGGGAGACGTCATCAAACGAAGTTTATTTTCTAAAGCACGCCTTGTTTGCAATAGTTTTAAGCCGTTAGTCATGCAATTTTCCCCTCTTATCATTGAGGATATCAACAACGTGCAACCGGTACCTTTCTTGGCAAATAACTACTCTCAGAAGCATGCACATATATCGTTGTTAGTACTACTATTATTGTTAATACGTAGACCTTCATGACCACTAAATGACATAATATTAATTTGGGGATATTAGGTCGCGTAATATTTATAATCTCCTGACGCGCTTCAATCCTGCGGCAAGGATCGTCTTCAGAGCAATAACAAATCACGTATTGGCAACTGTCACTCCATAGTAACCAGACTCAGGATAGAGAGACCCTGTTAGAAATATAGTTCATTCCAGAGCCTCCAGAGTCAAGGAGAAATATGTTGACGATTTAACTATGGAGGGTAGCCATCTCAGTACATCTGTGTTAACCTTTCCGGGTGTTTAGCACTTTCTATCGCCTCACGAATGACTCTAGGTAAAAAAAGTTTCTCTTTATGGTCCGTCCATCACTCTTTCTAATCTTGAAATATTTGAAAATGCAAGCAGGACGTAATAAAAGTAACACCTTGCATTTTATTATTTATTTACTGCAGCCTAAAGTTCACGTAAACCGCAATCAGAATCAGCAAGCGTTTGTGCCTTCATGTACCAGTTCGTTGTTTGGTAGTTTTGCAAGTTGCTTATGAGTTAAAACATGACCGATTGGATTCATATTGGATAAACATGGTAACCACACCATTTGTAAGATTTCTCCTTAATGTCCCTCGATACAGTACTAGAATTTCTAGTTTCGAAGGGATGACACACTATCCAGTTGGAATACCGTACAGGTGTTGTAAAAAAATAAAAGTTGCTAGAACCACCATCTACTAACATGATACCTCGCTGAATCCATGATCTTATTGGGGACCAAACCGAGGACAACCATCAGTCCAAAATAACCCTCGTCTCAATTCATAGGACTATACCAGTTGTTTCCAATCCTCCAGATACGAATTAACCTCAGGCGCCTAGATAAGGTGCTATTCTGGATATAGTCTTCTTAACAAGGACACTAATGAGTATATTTGTCCCATACATATATATATATATATGCTAGTGGTTTAACGTCGTAATAACACATCGAATGTTTCCGGCCACATAAGGATGGGAAGGTAGCGGCCGTGGCCTTAAGTGGGGACCAACACCTTTGACCAACCAAAAATGCGGTTATTCAATTTATTTTTCATTTAAAATTGAACTTTTCTCTTCACAACAGTGCGAAATGTTTGTTAATATCTCTTTGACCAAAAACGTGAACCCCTGTCCCTCAAGCAAGCCCTTTATCGGTTAGTTGTTTCCCTGATAACTGCTTTTAATATTAAGATTAAATTTTTCATGCATGTATATTTCATAGAGAAGAAGCTATATGAGAATTATTGAGCTAGGTTCATTGGTTAAGATAAAAAAGTATTTTCAGACAATTTTTTTTGCTAGGGGCTTTACGTCGCACCGACACAGATAGGTCTTATGGCGACGATGGGATAGGAAAGGCCTAGGAGTTGGAAGGAAGCGGCCGTGGCCTTAATTAAGGTACAGCCCCAGCATTTGCCTGGTGTGAAAATGGGAAACCACGGAAAACCATTTTCAGGGCTGCCGATAGTGGGATTCGAACCTACTATCTCCCGGATGCAAGCTCACAGCCACGCGCCTCTACGCGCACGGCCAACTCGCCCGGTCAGACAAAAATTAATGAAGAAATGACTATTTGAAAATAACTTCATAAAAATATTATGCTTGATGGACTTCACTGATTCTAGCACACGTTGTTGCTATAACATTACTAATCATAATCTAAAAAATCATATAAAAATATTTATATGTATGGAAATCATCGAGAAAACGGCATAATAGCGACCATGATACACCACCATTTTGAATAATTAATTATATATAATGACATAGGTTTATATGATTTCTAAACACGTAGGCATATTATTAAGGTATATAATGTGTTTTTCATACTAAGTTTACATTCAGTATTCATTTCCACTGCTGCAGAAAAATAAGTTTAATAACCCTATTTTTCTCTGTTCAAAGGTGTAGGACCCTCTTAACGTACAGCCCGAGCATTTGTGTGGTATGAACATTGGAAAACCGCCTTCCGGGTTGCCGACGGTAGGATTCGAACTCACCTAGTCCCTAATTCAAGCTCACAGCTTCATGACCCTAACCACGTAGCCAAATCACTGTATATTCCGTATCACATAGAAGGCAAGTAACGCTACTCTGATATGTTGTTTATGGGACATACGACGTCAAATCGAACAAATAACCTGCAAATAATGAATATGAGATTTTAAGATTAAGAAAATTTATAAAAACTTGGAAATGAAAACATCTGAAGGAAAAAGAAACTTCTGTCTGTAATCGCTTTCACAGAACAAGTTGTTAATTTTATCAAATACGACGGCTATATGTTTTAAGTAAGGTCCGTTTGTCAACAGAAACAAAAGTAATAAATATTGCCAAAACCGTTTTATTATGTCGTCTTTACACATAAATCTAGTCTACATAGTTACTGTGGCTGTTTAAACATTTATCACAGCGTTCCACCAATTTTTGTATCCCCCTCAACGTAGAACTCTGCCGCCTGTGACTGAAGCCTATCTTCAACTACAGTTCTATTTCCACTTCTTCGTCGGTGTCAGACCGCCGACGGCGAGGAACTATTATACTTCAGGTAATGGAATAGATGAACATCGCTCAGCGCAAGGTCCGGGCTGTACGATGGATGGTCCATTTGCTCCCATCCAAAAGATCGGATTAACTTGAGTTTGAGCAGTAGAATGAGGTCGTGCATTGCGATGCAGCAACAAAACTCCACATGACTTTTTTTTGCTAGGGGCTTTACGTCGCACCGACACAGATAGGTCTTATGGCGACGATGGGATAGGAAAGGCCTAGGAGTTGGAAGGAAGCAGCCGTGGCCTTAATTAAGGCAAGCCCCAGCATTTGCCTGGTGTGAAAATGGGAAACCACGGAAAACCATCTTCAGGGCTGCCGATAGTGGGATTCGAACCTACTATCTCCCGGATGCAAGCTCACAACCGCACGCTTCTACACGCACGGCCAACTCGCCCGGTCCACATGACAATAGGCCACGTCGCATGCTAATGAATGTCCGCACTTGACACGTTCCTCGCTGTAAAAAAAAAATCGAATCGCAGACCTTATTTCACACTCGGCGGGACGCTCAGTTTTCTGAAACATTTCAACTGCCCACACCGAACCGTACGCAATGATGTTAAGACTGCAACTGGTGTCGTCTTATGCCCAAGGCATGCCGGGAGACAGCGCGCAAGCGCATTTCGACAGGCGCACCAACTTAAGAAAGCTACAGTCGATACAAGCGTATCGGTATAACAATATGGTAATATGACCTGGCCAATCAGAATGCATTATCGAAAAGTATACCCGCTGTTGGCCCCTGCCTTTTGCGATGGTGCTGCTATTTCATTTCGATTCGATTCGATTCGATTCTATTTGGTTTGATTTTATGTAAATATGACAACTGATAACACCGCCGTCTCAAACCTCCTATACTGCCTGCTCTATGTGAGGCATTTTGCGAATAGGCTGCGACACCGAAAGCTAACATTTTGTGTTCTTGCCACGGCAAAGGTCTTACCAAAGTTGGTTAGCATAATTTCACTAACAGTTTGCTGATATTCTTTGACCGAACACTGTAACAGAAGAGATTTTGAAAGGGAAGAAGTAGCAAGTCATCGTATTACGCTCGGAAGGACTTCCGACAGTAAGGCACAGCAGATTCACCTAACTCCTGCAGATGCTTCATCAGAGCAACAAAACAAATTTTTGAGTATCGAAGTCCTCATCTGGCCTGATGCATAATCTGTTCCATTTAGCAGTGTCGAAGCTCTAGGCAGTGAGAAGTTGCTGACGCAAATGCCATACTCCATCCTCTCTTCAACAACACCAACCAAGTACCCGCAAATTAGGATATCATCTTCTGATTCTAGATTGATTAAGACATTATCTTTTGGATATTTAATGTTGTCCAAAATGTCTGAACATGAAGACGTCCGTTTTATGATTGTCCCTCACAATTCTTATCACAAGGAATTCACTAACCTCCACAGCTTTCATCACCGTCTGAAATAAGGTGTAAAGGCTACAGGTATGAGAGTAATCTGAGGATATCCAACTACTGTCTTCATTAGGACCTTGCTTAGATATAGTCGACAGGCACTTTTCACTTAATTCCTTTCTAGACGGTATTTCATGGAATCATATCCCTTCTGGATGCGAATCATCTTGGTGAGATTTGCAAAATGATACAACATTTCAATGTTTCGGGGAAAAATCACAAGTTTCAGTTCTACCAAAAACATATAAATTGCACAAACGGAAGAAAACAAATGTGCTTCAAAATAACTTAAAATATATCTAAGCATAACATGACTAATTCATTTCACAGTTCTATACAAAATATCACTTGCACAAACGGAAATGCACAGGCAAGTTTAATCATTGTACGAAATAACTAAGCTTATCACACTCATACATGCAACAGTAACACAATGCTGCACCTACACTGACCCGCGAAGATTGTGCGTAAATGACTGCACTATTAAGGCGACTTTAAGACATGTTGGTATTCGCGCCTTCCTGTGTTACACTAGTGGCATAGAGCAGGCAGCATAAGGGGATCGAGATGGCGGTGATTGATAACTATTTTTGCGTAAATGAAGAGAAAAATATTGTTTGAATTACGTCAACATGTGGTAAATACGTTCGTTTGAATGATGTTTTTGCTATTTGTTTGAATTGCGTCAACACGTGGTCAATAAGTGCACTAGGAAATGTTTGATAGATTTCGAAGTTTCCAACTTGTCTACAGAACTAAATGCAGATCAGTAATCACTGACTTGATAGAATCCTTCATAATTTATCAATGATAAATGACAATCCGCATTATTTTTTCTAACCAAGCTTGAACAGTCTGACAACTTGTACAAACCTACAGGCTATGTAATTGTAAATGTGGGCTAATAAAGCATGGGCATGAATTCCTCGAAGTATAGACAGTCTTAAATGCAGATCGATGATTGACTTCATACAATCCTTCATAAAACATCAATTATATTAAGTAAAAACATCCCTAATACTCATTTTTTCTGATAACAACGCTTTATAAGTCTAACACCTTATACAAAACTATCGGTTACGTAAATGTAAAGGTGGACTAATAAAAGTACTGCCTCGGGTTTCTGAGTAACTTAACCTGAAAACATTCGTCGTATCTTAAACGCAAAAGAAAAATCGTATTATTTCTTATTCGAACTTTAAATATTACTTTGATCAACGTAATTCTTCTAATTTAGGCAATCAGACAAACTCATAGTGTAGATGGTATAAGTAGGCTGGATTCGATCATAGATGCCCTCACCAGCTGATCAACGTAAACAAACTAGTCTTCACCATCACCAAAGCGGGAGGATTGTGGGAATAAAAGTGGAGACACACACACATTTCGAGAATGTGTCGTATTTGGCCAGGTCGTATTATCGTCGTGTTATACCGAGACGCTTGTCAGCCGAACGGACCTTAGTTAAAAAGTAACCCTCGTACTATAATTTTTTGTTAGTTTCGAGGCAGATATACGCTACAAACTGACCAGTCAACTGCAATAAGACATTGTAATCAGCATTTTTTAAAATAAAAAATACCTCTGTAGCTATACTGAGAAATAGCTTTCGAACTAGAAGGAACAACCATTTTTTAAACCTGTATCTCAATGGCAAGCCCACCTTGGGACAGATTAGTACATAAAACAATATTAATAGGAGACAAGAGCTTGATATAGCATCAAATAAAAGCATTTTTGAGATGGGTGTAAATAGTCTCTTAAAGATAAGTTGATGTGAAGATATTATAACACCATCTTGACCTACGATGACTTGGCTATGAACATGGACATTCTCATGGTTTTTGATTTGGACAGTTATTAGTAGGCTCTGTACCTGATGTTATATTTTGTTACGTTTGTTATATTTTATTATGAAAATTTATATCTGTTAATTAGTCTTGACAGTGCAAGTAAAATTTGCTCAGTGTAGCTGATCTTGTGCTTTGTGAATGAATAAATAAATAAATAGATAAAAATAGAAAATAGTTTAATTTTTGCACTTTTAATACGTAGGCTACTTTGTAATGGTAAGTAAATCATATTATTGACATATTCTTAAAAATGTCAATGTTATTTTTATTATAAAGTGAAAAAAAATCGCAATACATCAATGCTTTCATGTTGGTCATTTCAATAAATCTGCATTGTTAAATTTATGGGACAATGAATGACATATGAATACAATAATTTATTACTACTGTGACACTGAGCTCCCACGAGAAGCACCTTCTGTGGCTTCTCGACAAGCGGGTAGCAACTCAGCACGCGTTCAACTGAAGTACGCATATTGCAGTTCGTGTAGGCTTGCACGACGTTCAGGTGCGAATTTCAATAACTGAACGAATAGATTCACTTCCATATAATTGCAGGATGACCCCAGAAAATGTGTAAATGCAGTTCATCTCCTGCTTTGAAGAGTAAATCGTAATGACATTCAGAATATCTTTCTAATGTGGGGAATTTGGTCAAATTTGATAAATATGTTCCCAGAACATGTTAATAAAAAGTGCTTTCGTGAGACTGCTATTGTATTCTATATAGTATTATCTTTACAAATTCAAAGAAATGAAGGCGCTATCTTCAATAGTTTGTTCGTAAGATTTCTGTAAAATGTTGACTATCGGAAAAATATATTCAACATTTAACACAATGAAGACCGTTGAACAGAGGAAGCATATCGACGGTGCACGAGCAATACCTTGTATCCCACAATGCTCTTCCTCTCCATCATTTTCATTAAGACTGGTCACGCCTCCCAGCCACACATGGATATGGAGTCCATCAGAACAATGTCCGTTGAGTTCTTTTTCCTATGCCTTTCTGTAAAGGACATTGAACCTTGTCGTACCGTACTGTAGGAATGTATATTTTCACGAAGTATTTACGCACTCATACAGTATAATGAATTTTACGTCGCACCGACACAGATAGGTCTTATGGCGACAATGTGATAGGAAAGGACTAGGAATTGGAAGGAAGCGGCCGTGGCCTTAATTAAGGTACAGCCCCAGCATTTGCCTGGTGTGAAAATGGGAGACCACGGAAAACCATTTTTAGGGCTGCCGATAGTATATAATGAATTTACGGTTCATAATCCTTTACACATTAGCACAGCAAAATTAATAACTAATGTTATTCTGATGGACTGCACATCCATGTGTGGCTGGGAGGCGTGACCAGTCTTAAGAATAATAATAATAATAATAATAATAATAATAATAATAATAATAATAATAATAATAGATCGGAAAAGCACTGTGGGATGCGAGGTGACTGCTCGCGCACCGTCGATATATTGTTGAGGAATCAATAACTCGAATCACTATTTTTGAATGAATTCACTTGAATTGTTTTAAACTTTTCTTTTGCTGTCCAATTTCACATCGAAATGCTGCCAGTATCTTCTGTATTGAAAGTGGCGTAATTCAAGGCAGTGCTTCAATTTTGTAACTAAGGGCGGTTCTAGCCAAATGCCGCTGGTCACTGTCATTAAGCCACTGTGATGTCCATAGTCGATCGTAATCCCTTGAGGCGTTCCTAGGATACAGTGTGAAATAGCACAAAGAGAAGTATTGTCTCCTCAATTTTAGAAACAGAATATCCCATCAGTCTGACACGCACTATCATGCCCCGTTTGATCTCAGAGCACTCATCGCCTTGACTGAGCACCTGATCGATACTTAAAAACCGAATTACGATTGCCTCCTCATAATTGAAACAGGTTTGAACATATCAAATAGATCCTGGTTTGTTAACGACACTGAACACTACTGTCTCATGAAATCACGGAGAGCTATTTTAGGATAGCCGATGCGGGATTCGAAATCACTACACGAAAATACTTACCACAACAGGCCAACTCTCAAACGCTTTAACAGGTTTGTGCCTTCCATTACAGGCGGCACTGTGTTAGTAATGTGTAACCTTTGAACAGTATTGCTAAATATATTAGTAAATAAAATAACCAAACTCATGAATATGTTATTATGCCATAAAAGACGGATTTATGCATCTAACTCTCCTCCACGAAATGGCATTCTATAGTTATTTGAAGAAGATTCTACTTCTAGACCAGGACCTCTCAAACACCCAAAATCTCACGCGTGCAAACTGAGGCGCAGAGGTTCTGTGCACCGTGCATCGGTCCAACTCGGCTCGGTTCGGATCAACGTTTCGTCTCGGGGTGACTCTGCTAAGCTCGGCTTAACTTTGCTTGGATGGTGGAGCACAGGAGAGCAAGTGAGGAATGGGGAGACAGGCGGAGAGAGCCAGACAGCGCTATTGCTGCGAGATCAAGGAGAGTCTGCACTCTGATCAACGCAGCGAAGTCATCTTTTGCACCTTGCCCCGCGAAGTGCACCGGTGCATGCACCCTGAGAGGCCATGTTATAGACTCTACACCTGCTCGGTTTTTACTTCAGCCATCCTATCTAGATTCGTACAACATATTGGGTACTTTCTGGATAATAGTTGAAAATCTTCCAAAATCATTTGATCAACAATTCTTTCTATATACCTATTCAAAAATGTATGGGAAATAACTGGGGGAGGGAGGGCGGAGGCAGTACACCCCGAAACAACACAAAATGCCGCTATGAACATAGCCCTCCAGTCGATCGTTTAAGAGTCACAGACACTCTCAACTTTATACGGGAAGTATCGGTAATAGCCTTACATGGCACATCCCACGTCGAGTAGCTGTTGCCATGTTGGAGTACCAGCAGGGATACTGCATGTTAATGCAAGAAGTCCGTAAAATGCCCAGCACGCGTCTGAATGCACGCCTGAACACTCCAGGCATTGCACGTATTGAATAGAGACTTGTTCCACTCGCTGGCGAAGTACTGCAATGTCCGTAACGGCATGTCTGACTCCAAACTTAATCCTAAATACGAACACTCAGCTCATCCCCCACCCCCACCCACATTCTAGCTAATAATTAAAACAGGCTTACCTCGTAGACGATCGACCGAAGGGCATACGTTATACGGACCTTTTGGTCTTGTTTTATGGTGTACTATCCAACCCCGATTACTTACCCACATGTTTGTGAATACCCAGTATTTAATCAACTACTAACGTTCTTCCGCAATCCTGTCATTAGTGAATAAATGTTCATCTCCGACCTAAAGTCGTTATTTTCGTGTTTGACCTCACGGTGAACAACGTTTTGCTGCTAAAAATTAAATCTGCGGACTGTATTCTTTCATAGCCAGATTTCGTCTCCAGCTTTCATCTCTATAATTTTACATTTTATTCGAGAATCTTCAGTTTGATCTACTCCTAGTTATTTGAGTTCTTCTAGCTAGGCCATAGCTGGCATTGGCCGGACGATGCTCGGTATCATGGCTGGTTTGCTGATAACCCGCACACCACAGAGAAATGTGGGGCAGGAAGGATGAATGTTGTGATGGGCGCGATTAAATCAATATAGAACAGAATATTCAAAGAATTTTCGATTCAAAACGGTCAGAACAAAATAAGTGACTGCCTGCCTCTGTTATGCAGTGTCTTTTAAAGGTGTGCCAGTCCAGTTGATGAACCAATGGGACGCTGCAGGCGAAACACTGCTCAGTAACCTGAAAAGTTACTTCTCTGTGATTTTAAAAATTGCAAGACATGCAAGGGGAAAGTTATTTCCTTATAATATAATTTTTACAAGCCATAGGTCTCACTGTTAAGAAGATGGCTTTGATATTTTATAATGATTATAGTTAGTCATTCATTGGTCGAGAAAAATCCAAAGCCTTAAAATTCCGGAATACAAAATTTAAAATATGAAACATCAACGAAAACATTAGGTTCAACGAAGAATGTTTAAAGCATAACCTAACTTCTAAATTTGTGAACCTAAAAACCAACAATATACCCATCCCCTGTCAAAGCGCCGTCAAAATAGCAAGGACAATACAGTTAAAAAGTGAAATCAAGATCATACATGCAAAGAAGGATCAGTTAAATGAAGGAGCCTTTCTCCTTCAGCTACAACTTATAAACACATACAATAAACTGGAATGGACCTGTATTACTACACACATTCATGATTACATAAAATTAGACTTGAGAAAAAAAAAGAAATACAATTCAAAACAAATTAACTAAACTTAAGAAATAATATCTTTGAGGATTTAATTGAACACAAATTTCGTGAAAATGTTGTCAACATTTCAGACACACCTTTAACCCAAGATGAAACCAACCTATTAAAACTAGATCACAAACACAATCTTAAACAAATCCTTAATAATTCTACACTATAACAGCTAATAACAGAGACTGAATAAGCTATCCAAAAAGTCCTTGACAAAAAAAGGAACTGTAAGACACTTAGCAGCAAATGAAACTGAGAAAATCAAAACCAAACCAATCAAAAAACAAAGAAATTAGTACACACCAAAAACTAGTAAGTAACCTAAAAATATAAAATCAGAAGTAATAACTTAATTGTAACTAAAGCAGACAAGGGCAACGTCACAGTTATCCTAAATAAAGACGACTGCAACCAACAGAACAATTGAATTCATAGAAACAAACATAAAGGAAATGACGAAGGACCGCACCAGGAATTTAAACACAAAAATAGAGGAAAAACTGAAGGACATACCGTTCATAATAAACGAAAAAGAAAACAAAAATTAGTCCCGATGAACCCAAGATGCCGAACTTCAAAGTCTCTCCCGAAAATCCACAAAGAGAATTACCCAGTTACACTCATAATAAATTGTCGAAACAGTCCCAAATTTCAACTATCCACATTTGTACTTAAACACCTACAAAAACACAAAATTAGAAAAAATAAATCTATATCGAACTCTTTGGAAGCCATTTCCAAAACACAATCAACGGAAATAAACGAGGAAACTATAATGGTATCATATGATGTGACCAACATTCCTATTAAAGAAACCATAGACATGCTAGAAGGAAGCTTAAGAACCAAGACAAAGTCATATGTAAATTAATGAAACGATAAATGTATTACGTCTAATATTATTTATTTAACCTTGAGAAATCATCTTGGACATACATCAGAGGGAAACAAAATTATCAGTCCGTTATGTTGACGACACGGTAGTATTTTTAAATGGAGGTGTCATTACTCCCAAAACACGTCTGGGTTGTACAAATTTGCTTGACAGCAATATCAAATTCACTATGGAATAGGAAAACGATAAAAAGTTAAATTTCTTGCACCTCATATTAATAAAAAACAATAGGATAGATTTCCATATTTTTTGGAAACCAACACAGTCCATCACCACCATGAACAAAAACTCCCAACCACCCAGGAACTCACTAACAAGCAGCTTACAACAGCTATATTAATATATTATTACAAATTCCCATGAGTACGGAAAACAATCTGAAAGAAATTAGACTAATAAAACAAATTGCTTAAGCAAATGGCTACAACCCAGAAATGATAGATAAAATTATACGTAAGAAAGAAAATGGAGAAAACAGCAAAGCCATGAGAGAAGGAAGGAGATAAATCTCTAAACGTAGTCAATTTCTAACATTTACGCATTTTGGAAATCACGTTTTTTTAATCGCTAATATACTTAAGAAATTTCAACTCAAAACAGCACTTAAACCAGAAATAAATTATCAGAAAATATGTATAATGCACATATAATCCACAAAAAAAAATGTCTACACCAATTCGGGAGTATATAGGCTCACTTGTGACGACTGCAAAATGTTTTATATAGGGAGGACTGAGCGAGCCTTAAAACAAAGATATCAAGAACACTTCAAGACAAAGTACAACAAATATTCAGCTTTTGCGGAGCACATTTATAACAACAATCTTAACATTTTAGGGATCAAAAAGGACATGAAATTGATTGTTAAAATGTAATTATGGATTTGAACTAAATACCCGCGTAAACATTGAAATACTTCTGGTGCAGATATCGGAACCTGATAAAATTTTAAATGACACAGTCGCAAGCAACATAGTGTTCACAGCCTTGAGGTGACGTATTATCATGTGCTTCCAGTGTTCCCCGTACTTAAAGCAGAACGTTTGTCTAATACTAGATCAAACGCCTGAGCACGATGATAATCCAGCCCTTCCTATGGTACGGTATGTAATATATATTTTTACAATACCATTATTAAGTTTTATATGTATTGTGTGCATACTTTTACACTTCTTTCTTTTTCTTATTTTACAGTTTGTCTCAACAGAGCTCCATTTTTAACTGTTTTAAAACCCAAAGTGACAGTACACACATGTAAAATCAAATATTTTCGAAATAATTTCTACACTAATGATGGAACTTCCGAAAACCGGTTTTGAAACAAAATTTCGTGTGCCGATAGGACTATATATCTATGTATGTATGTATGTATGTTTGTTTGTTTGTTTGTTTGTTTGTTTGTTTGTTTGTTGAGTCCTCAGCCCTAAGGCTGGTTGGATCCTCAACAGCTCTGCCATCAGCTGTCATAGATGGCCTAGGCATCACAGAAGAGGCGTACTAGGGAAATGGGGAGCGAGGTTGTTTCCCGTTGCTTTCCTCACTGTATTTGAATAATACTTATAATAATAAGTACTACCATCAGTATTGCTATTAAGATGGCTTTGATATTTCATAATGATTATAATTCGTCTAACAAGATTTTCGAAAAGAATGAACTGTTATTTAATTTGCTGACAAATTATTAACGTCATCGAGAATAACAAAACAAGTTATAGCCTACACCTTGTATATTTCAGTCAAAATAAGGCAATATTCCTAATTTTTCATTAAAAAGTCATCTAGTCGTGTGCCGTACAAGTTATAAGCTATAATCGAGAATTCATCTTAAGCCTAACTTTGTGTTGGGAATTCCAGTGTATGTTCTATCATGGATAATATTGACAATGTCCAAGCTTTAGATAACCCAAAATGTGTTAAAATCAATGCCATGCCAGTCTTCGGAGTATGTAGCGCGTTCGTTTTATCCACCGAGGACGTTTGGTTATATTCCTCGTCGCTTTGATTTTCTCTTTCAGTAAAATATTCCAGCTGTCTACGGGCCGACATCTTGTAAAGCTATTATTTTAGATTTCTTGTTTTACCGGCCAACCTTCCCCTGTGAAATTTTAAACCGAGATAATAACCGTTATCCGAGATAATGTTGGTGAATGCAAATGCAACTTATCTCGATTTTCTTTGCTTCAAACCCAGATAAAAGCTTTTACTCGCGTTGTTGAGTACGGGCCTAAAAGGGAGCACCAGACTAATTCTAGTTGTCAAACGAAAACGGGCATAGAATTAACCACTATCCCACTTACTGTAGTTCACAGGTTGTAGTAAGTGGAAGCCTTTACCTTCCACTATTCCAAGGGCCTCTATTGCCAGTACGGAGATGCCTGTGCATTTCTGACTTAACTGAATGGAACAAATCGATCAGTCATGTTGGGATTTCTTACTTCTATTACACTTGTGAAAGTTACCGAATTGTTCGATAAGGTAACAAGGTATAGCCTGTAAATTATCTTGTTTCAGTTTTTTTTTTCTCATTTGCAAAATAATCGGACATTAAGTACTTTCTTATGAAATTCTGGAACTGTAAGGCTCGTTTTCCCACTCCTCTTTCTGCTAGGAGAGGAATTATTTTAAATTTCTTTTGTGAAGTTTGCTGTTCTATTTCTCGTAACGTGTTCCAAGCCGACAATATACCAGTTATAACTCTTTCTGACAATGTCTTCAAGTTTCGTACTCTCAACAAACCTTCCACTGTGAGTCGGTGATCGTCTACTTTAACCATGAGGATCTTCTCATCAAGTCCTCTCGTTATTGAACAATGCTTAAATCAACGTTACGCGGGTGGTCATTGATAAAAGAAAACCAATCAACAATAGCGCGCATTGTCCAGTTTATCATGAGATGTGATATTTGTTTCAGTACAATAAGGTCATCGTAAGTCCATGAACGTCACAATCGTGCTAACTGGTCGTAAGTTCTGAGAGGCTAATGCATTATCTACCGTATCATTGTTTCTTGTGAATATTGCAAAGTAGTCCAAGCAAGACACTGGGATTCGTAACACGCAACTGAGTAGGTACCAAGTATGTTAATAGAGGTTTATTATGTGACAAGTCCAGTGTTATAATAATAAAAATAATAATAATAACCAGGCGAGTTGGCAGTGTGGTTAGGGGCGTGCGTCTGTGGGCTTGCATCCGGGAGATAGTGGGTTCGAATCACACTGTCGGCAGCCCTGAATATGGTTTTCCGTGATTTCCCATTTTCACACCAGGCAAATGTACCTTAATTAAGGCCACGGCCGCTTCCTTCCAAGTCCAAGGCCGTCCCTATCTCATCGTCGCCATAAGACCTATCTGTGTCATTGCGATGTAAATCCCCTAGCAAATAATAATAATAATAATAATAATAATAATAATAATAATAATAATAATAATAATAATAATAATAATAATAATAATAATAAAATATCACTCGAGTAGACAAATTTAAGTATCTAGGTGAAATTATAGAACCATCAGGGTTAAATCAGCAAGCTAACACAGAAAGAATTGCAAAACTTCAAAGAGCATACAAAATTACTTGGAACAGATACAATAAAATAACTATATCAAAAAGGCGAAAATTATGACATAACACAGTAGTTAAAACAGAAGCAATTTATGCATCTGAAACTAGTATAATTGGTGACAAATCTCAAATAGAGATGATAGGAAAACAAGAAAGAAAAATACTCAGGGAAATCTTAGGACCAAAATGCGAAAATGGAATTTGGATGAAAAAGAGAAATATGAAATCTATCAAAATTACAGAAGAAATCTCAGATACAATCTGCAAACGACGATTACAATGTTATAGTCACTTATATAGAAATTAGAATATAAAGAACATATTTTAAACTTAGCCTTATCAATAAAAACGTTCGGTTATAAGAAATCAGTGAAGACCTAAATGAAATTGGCATTAATGAAGAAATCATTCAAGACAGAATAAAATTCAGAACCTTCATTCACGAATACAAATTGTCTGTAAAAACCACCCGACTACATACAGGATTGACTGAACAACGTTAAAAGGAACGCAGACAGAGGATAAATGGATATTGGGAACAGAAGAAGAAAAACTAAAAGAAGTACTAATAAGTTCAAACGCACTCCTTAGTTGGGCATACCGAATCAAGAAATAAAAATTTATTGGAATTACGTCCCACTAACTACTTTTAAGCTTTCCGGAGATGTAATGATTATCATTATGGAGTAGCCTATACATTATGTTGAAGATATCGTCGATCATATGAGCAAACTTTCACCTTGTAGTTCCATCTGGAAGAACACATGTTACCATCGCATTGGTTAATGTTCTCTGTTTATCTCTAACGGCAAACTCTTAAATACATTTGAACGATAATTAATTTCCGTATGAAAACAGACAAATAGGGAATAGGAAAAGATAATTTATTTATTACTACAACAAAAACCATGTAGTTCCTTGAGAATCTCTGGACCATGCAGTTCCTCTTCGACATCATCAGATTTTGAGCGATTATCTCTGAAGAGATCTGCAATGTAGTTCTTGCATACGTCCGCTTGCTTTTCCCTATCGACAAGTTTGTCGATTATCAACTAATTCCACTTTCATTCCTTTTCGGGTGTTGAACGATACGTCTTTCATTCTTTTATATACACTGCCTGAGCAAAAATTAGTACACCCTCTTAGAGTTTTCCAATTCATTCAACATTTAGTATTGAAACTGTGCATATAGACTACATGAAATGATTACATTTACAGATCAATAGCTCAAGCGGTACTGAGGTACCAGGTTTTGATCCATGCTGAAACGCCCATATTAGTACCTGGTGTATCCTCCACGGGCGGCAATGCAGGCTCTGATTCTGGCATCCGTTCGATCATACAGATGGTGAATACTGTCTTGGGATACATTATTCCACGTCTGTTCGACCTGTTCACGTAGTTCTGCAAGAGTTGTGGGTTGACGAGTCGCGCGTGTCAGTTGTCGTCCCATCATATCCCGCACGTGCTCGGTGGAAGACAAGTACGGAGATCATGCTGGCCAGAGAAGTTTCTGCACGTCTTGCAGGCACGTTGAATTTCACGTGCAGTGTGTGGGCGACCATTATCCTGTTGGAACAACACATCACCTTCCCGTTGCAAGAATAGCAAAAGAACGGCTCTTAGTACTGAACCATTCTATTCATTGGGACAATTGTATTAATTTGAGTATTGGATATTGGAATCACACAAGGCCACCCACGAAGCCAATGTCTTACAGTATATGTCATAAAGGGGTCCAGAAGAAGCGTTCTTATGTGAAGTGAGCGCGAGCGTCATTATGAGAAATCTCCAGAAACCCATTAAAAGGAGTTATGTCCCAAGCCAAGCCTCTTGATGAAGATTGGGGACGCTTCCCAGATCCCCGCTAAACTTATTATAGGAGGGAAGAAAGAATTAAATTAATATCTTTGGTTACGGAAGTGTTGCATTGGATTTGAGACAAGAATTGCAACCTGTATTATTTCTGCTTTATTTTGATATGCATTAGGTCTGCATTCATTAATGCATTCGCTAATTAGAGCTCATGATATATTTAATGCGGGAAAACTTCGCGGGCGCGCGAAGATTGCACGCAGTCAAGCGGCTTGATGACGCTATCCGGGATTATAAAATAAGGCCGCCGGGCATATCAGAGTCATTCTTGGACCAAAAGGCTGCTTGAACGAATCGTCATACTGCGTGTTGGTACTGAGAACAACGCTTTGTCTTCGAGCTACACCTACTACCCGTACTGCTATTTCTGCAAGGAATTACCCCAGCATCAAGTCAGAACGAGTGTTTGACATCACCATTGCAAGGAAGCCACAACCAGGAGCTGAAGCCAACACGACAACGGGCATCGATCCAGGAACGTTGGGAGCACCTGATCAGCACAACGTCGAAGGGGACACCTTCCAACTACAGAGGGAGCTGTACGAAGACGCAACACAAGAAAGAATGTCTCCAAGTGGTCAACAGTATCTGATGCCAGCCCCGCAGTCTATCATGAGGTGGTAGATTCAGTGGTCCACAGGGATGGCCGCTCCGTAATGTCAGCGATAACATAAGGTCAGAGCTTTCCAATTCTGTTTCAAGCATGTCATTTAAATTTAGATAGGATTATGGGGGCCGTCAGTCAACAGATTAGTTATGGTAGGAAAATTTTCCTTGTAATTTAGAGCTAGGCCTCAAACTCGAACCCCGTACATTAAGGTAGATGTTATTTGTAGAGTCCTTGTTAGCGTGTTCATATTTCATTTTGATTGTGTTATTTTAACGTACATGTGTTTTTAAGGGGCTGATCGAACTCCTTTGGTCATAGGAGGTTAGTCTACAGATAGGCACTTTTATTAGATCGCATTTAGGCATTTGTTTCTGCAGACGTAGATGTGTATAGTTGTGACCAAGACGTGACCAGTAATTCCCCCAGATTCACTAATAGAGCGAGCGAGTCCGAATATTTAAGAGATATGAGCCCATGATAGGCAGAAATAAGATTTGCGACTGATATGAGAGAGCCCAGCACAATTGAGAGTTTATTGAAAATAATTGGAGAGGTCTAGTATGGCCATGTGACTATCGCTTAATGATTAGTATTTTTGTAGCACCAGGATTGAGCCCATGAGAGGCATAAGTAAGATTTGCGAGATGCTGGAGATATTAAGACGAGGGCAGATAGCCCAGGTGTATTTAAAAGAGGGCTGTAGCAGCAGATTACGTGAGGTGTTTCTTTGAAAGGCAAGACTTTAGCCTGTCGCCCCATTTGAGCTCATAAATTAGGGGACTGCCGCAAGTGGAGTGGTGAGGGTGGAGGTCATTGAGCTTGACGTCACAGGCTTGTGAGTTGGTGATGGTCGTCTGCAGTGTGTCAAGTGTGGCGGGGGGGAAGAAACGACCTTCATGTTTGAAAGCAGGGAGAGATTCCTGTTATGCCCTATTTGTTTTACGTAAGAGTTTAACACTGGCCCGTTTGATACTTACACGCGTGTATGTGTTGATTGTGTCCTTTTTATTTTGTTTGCATAGATATCTTTGACGCCTTACTCGTCATGGGACTAGGGTTCGTGACCGAGTCAGGTCATTGTACATTTTGTGGTGAATTTTGTTTGCACCGGGGTTCGACGGTGCGAGGCATTGTAAATTGTTATGGGAATTACTGTTTATGAGTAGTTAAGCGGATATCCATCTTTCTAAACTTCGTTACTTACACTATTGTAACATGCTTGTTGCAGCTCAACTGTTTTCGTGATGGCAGTGAACTGGTTGTCATCGGCTCAGCGTTATTTTACCCTGTCATAATGAAAAGCTCTATCCTTTGTAAATAATTCAATTTTATGTAATAAATCCCTATTTGTTAACTTTGAATGCAGCGATTTTTCTGTTAGATATTTTTATTTTATTTTTAATTTAGCCGAATCTTGCCTGATTTGTCACATATCCTCTTGTTTATCTTTTGTTGCCCCGTTATACCCATGTTATCCCTGAGAAGATTGCTTATGTGGCTGAGTGAAGAGGAGTGTGTTCAGGTAAGACTATGTGCACCAGCTCACGTTTGTGAGAGTTCTTTCACTACCGTACTCTGGGTTCGAGACCGGCTTTCGCCTGGCCGGAACTTCAGAGTCCAGTAGGGCACAGTACATTCTGCACGTACCGAGCGCTGGTCAGCGTTCCCTCCACAAACACCAAAGGTGATTGTGAGTTGTAGCTTATCGCACCCCCTGGTCTGGGGTGGGGCCAGTGTCTCTTGGACGAATGTACTCTACGAGACAGCGCTCGCCAGGTCTACGACGTACGCTCAAACGGCCATCACATCCGTGCAGGCAGAATCTGCTTTCATCGCTGAAGACCAAGGCCCACCATTCCATCTTCTAAGTGATCCTCTGACGGCACCAGTCGAGCCGTGCACGTCCATGCTGTGGCGTGAGTGGAAAACGGGCTAGAGGTGTACGTGCGGTAGTCTCACTGCTAGTAACTGGTTGGCAACACTTCGTCTTGACACTTCTGTGCTCACAAACCCTCTTATCTGTGCTGTGGTAGCTGTACGATCTGCCACTGCTGCCCTTACAATACGTCGATCTTGGCGGACGTCTGTACTGCATGGACATTCAGGACGTTATCTACGGGAGTGAAAATGTTCACGTGACCATTGCAACCAGCATCGTTGCACAACTGACTCAGCACGTCCAACTTGTGTGGCAATTCTCCAAAATGACCATTCCGCCACACGGAAGGCCACAATTTGACCCCTAGCAAACTAGCTCAGTTGGCTGTAGGAAGCATGAGTGCGTCTCCATGGCATGCACCTGTTTACTTCACACTGAGCCTTATGACTGTAAACATTCCCTATTAAAGGGTACACGCAGATGGCGCTCTGGCAGCTCTATCACTACGCTGTCTGTTGGCGGACGACGTTGAAACCATTATCAGTATATCTACTATCTCCCAGGTGGCATCTGCCGTCGTCGGATCAAAATCGATGTCGTCTTTCCAGGTGTACTATTTTTTCCCCGGCAGTGTAGATTGAAATTATGTTTGTTTCCAAGACCATCAATTTTCTTCGCACGTTCGTTAAACGAAAATTGTTTTGCTTCTGTTACCTTCCTCCTGCAGTTCTTTGAGTGTTCACGTAGGACACCTCGTTCTTTTTATGTTTTTGGCTATACGTCCCACCCACTATTTTTACGGTTTTTGGAGACGTCGAGGTGCCGGAATTTTGTCCCGCAGGAGTTCTTTTACGTTTCAGTAAATCTACCGAGACGAGACTGACGTATTTGGGCATCTTCAAATACCATCGGACTGAGTCAAGCCATTCTTATTAACCCGTTGTTTTTTCCATTAGCTCAAAATCTCTTTGTTCATACAATTTCCTTGTTTTTCTGAAGGTAAAATTCCTACTCTTATCTACTTTGATTTCGGATCTGATATACAGGTTTATAATCTTAGTGTTTACCTACATGTCTGTGACTGTCTTGAAACTTTGGAACTTTCAGGTTCTTTATGTCAGTTCTCTCTGTTTGTTCTTTTTTAGCTAGATTTTCAATCGCAGTGTTCTCTCTTCAACAACTGGATTATGGTTTGAGTTAATGACAGCTACTGGATATGATTGTACAAGCTTTATACAACTGTGGAAACTATTATATATCACGATTAGGGATCGGATGTTTAAGAAAAGTCATATTTTCCTTTGTCTCTATTTTCTTGCCCGATTGGATTTTGGTGGAAATCAGGTGATTATCTTCACAATTAAGTGATTTTTATTTGTCAAATAAATGGAAAATTTGGCTATTTTTTGTCATGTCATATTATTTTTAGCTATTTTCGCAGAAACGTCATATTTCGGCGGTTTGACGACAGATCTACCTGTGAAAATCATCGTCAACTTTCCTAATGAGAACTACTATTCACAAATCGGCTTTTCCGTATCACATCTGTAATTAATACATGTGGAATGCCATGCCTCTTCTACCAAGATTGCGCTGGAATTGTTTTCCAACAGTTTGTCAGAAAGTATATTAAGTCGAACTTTGAAATTACATCGAGTGCAATTACTCGTTTAGAAGCTGCTAGCTTAGAAATTCGTGCAAGTATTGAATTTGTGAGAAATGTTGAACTTTCAGCACAACAATCATACGGAATAGTTGGCGTCAGTGTAAAACGGAAACTTCAAAAGTTGCTTAATCAAAGTGACGGTTTTCGCTGTGTGTGGCAAGATAAATGATGTTCTTAGAGGAGAAGGTACCAGTACATTTCATGATGAGTGCATGCTCGACAGCAGTGATGTAATATTATTTATATATGCGCCAATAATGTCTTGTGATGTAGAAAGGAGCTTCTCTTCTCATACGAATGTGTCAAGTGATAATCGGAGGTCTTCCGCGCCTGATGTTTTCAAGATAAATCTTGTCATACACTTCAATACCACCCGCGGAGAAGAAAGAAAAATTATTTGAATCTGCACTATTTGCCCTGCTGCCCTACCATAATGTATCGAAAGACATCTACTTAATTCGTTTCGTGGAGCTCAATTTAAACTTGAACGCATTTGAGTAATATTAATGTAATCTGGGCTTAAATATTCCAAAATATTAAAAAAATAGATTGATTTCTAGTTTTCTCGTATTTCAAACCACCAACGAAGGGTGCAAAAATGTTTTGACTTTTCAGATGTTGTGTGATCTGATAATCTTAGCGAACTTAGTACTTTATAGGTATGTATTCACAAACGTTTGATAAGTGAATCGAGAAAAATTGACTGCGAATAACTGCTAAACATCTAGGCCCTATATTCAGACAATTAATATTAATGTAAGAATAAAGAATTTACTGAACAAATATGCATCAAAGGAATTTCCGTTTCGATTTATAACTTATTTCAAAATGGCCATATTTAGATTAATCATTTTCGGGTCACATTTTGTAATTTTTACGTCATATTTCGCCACTTTTGAGGTCATATTTGCTTGCTTATTTGAGCTACTTTTAGGTCTTAAACATCCGAGCCCTAATCATGATGATGTAGTCAAACGTATTTCTAACAATCGTTAGGAGACTGTCAAGTGGAGATTGCCAGGTCAGACGGCGAGGTAGTAGTCGGATCCATGTATTCACGGCGACAATTCGACGGTGGTTAAGTGGTCTAGGTAATCTTTGATTTTCCGACATTTATAGCCCCTCCTTTAATAATATTTGCTTTAGGTCCCACTAACTACTTTTAAGGTTTTCGAAGACACTCCCTTCCTCTATCGATTGCATCTACTTGTTTAGGTGTTTTCATCATCTTTCCTTTCCAGAGTCATATAACCTCATTGCTTCTTTCCTTAAAACAGCAGCCAGCGCTGCCAGAAGTTCTGAGACCTGGTACTATGATATAATGTAATTTGAAATTCTCGCTCTTTCAATACAGAGCCATTTAAGTAATATATGATGCACATAACTATTCATTGTCTGTAGGCCATAATACTATCGTGGGCTGAAAGAAAGAGATTTGGCTCAATCAAGAGAAGAGAGGCAGTTGGCATATAAATCTCAATTTGCAATATGGGAATGACGCCTGAAGCACCCATGCTCTTGTGGCTTTTAAAGCCAGCTGTGTTACTCACTTATAAATCTCGTATGATGAATGTGTGTCAAATGTGACAACCCCCAAGTGAGTTGCGGGCCCGCATCCCTGCCACCATCACATTTAGTTGACCCTTCAAAGTGGTGGCGCACCCCCACCACTAACCAGCACGGGAATATTAGAGCACGTACGGTATGTACACCATTTTACTTTAGAGCGACCCGGGATATAGCCGAGGAAACTATAATCAGTGAGGCGACTTCGAAAACGGTAAAAGTAGTTAGTGCGACGTCAAAGCAATTATTATTATTATTATTATTATTATTATTATTATTATTATTATTATTATTATTATTATTAGCTGGTGTACCCGTGCTTCGCTACGGAATTCTACATTATATACAGAATTCTAGATGAAGCCATGTACACGTTCTGAATAAGATTTTATTAAATTGCATATCAGCATAGGTATTTACAAATTCAATTTTAGGCGCCTTCCCCGAAACTACCATTTCACCCAGAGTGAATAAAGTTATTTATAGCCTAGACTGTATGTTGTTGTTGTATGTTTAGTCCTCAGCCCGAAGGCTGGTTGGATCCTCAACAGCTCTGCCATCAGCTGTCATAGATGGCCTAGGCATCACTGAAGAGGCGTACTAGGGAAATGAGGAGTGAGGTAGTTTCCCGTTGCTGAGCCAGAAGTTGCTATTACATATCAGTCTGCCAAGCCCACTGAAATGCATGCACCCTATGAGCAATATTTTCACACCATTCATAGCAGGGACTGGCTGCAGAAGGAATGGCATTACTAGCATCACTCATACCTCAGTCACTTTCATTTTGTCAAAGCCAAGGATAAAGCTGAGACAGATCAATGAAAGTAACAAAATTGCTCTAGCCCAGACCAGAAGACATAGTGCACTGTAAACACTAGGTTCCGCCAGCAAAGGCACATAGCCTAGACTGTATTGCTTTATTCCCCGACTCACTCGCGTCAGGCAGAATGTCGTTACGTCGATACATGATACAATGCTTGTATAACCCAGGAAGGACGACACTTCTATAATCTTTTATAGGTAAGATTTCAAATAAAATTTTATACACGCTTAAAACAAGGAAGCCGCGCGCGATATAAGTTCAGCTGAGGCAGCTGCCGTAGCGCAGAGTACAAACACCGTGCGTTCGGTCTTAGTTTATACTAGCTGATGTACCCGTGCTTCGCTACGGGATTCTCAGAAAGACTGACTACAAGAACATCAGTAGGAATGTAGCGATTACAAGCAATGTTATAATCATATCAAACACTCGATCAAATGAAAAAACGCACATTTTCTCACTTTTAACGAACAGTACTACATTGCCGATCTAACAGTCCAAAGTTCCAGAGCTGGAATGACCAGGCCGCAGAGACCCGTGAACACTCCTCTGCCATTACTCCGTACACACCAAGCGACAAAGTTGCGGAACACGTGTATCGCGACAAGTTCGAGGGATGTTCTGCGACATTTTTTCCGTGTTTGGGACTGTCGCGATACAAAAGTTGCATGTCGCAGGTCTCCCAACATGTTGCGCAACATGTAGTCTGGACGTGTCGCGAGACAAAGTCCCGGGACACGCCAATGCCTCTGTGCAGATAGCCGCCACGTGAGGGTGTTGTGTTTCGTGTTCTGTTGTTTTGCGATGGAAACTACCCTAAAAATCATTGAGGATTTACACACCCTCCCTTGTCTTTGGGATGTTATGTCTGCCGAGTATTAAAAACAGAGACAAAAGGAGGGAAGCAGTGCAGTCTCTGGCTAAAAAGTTCACTATGTCCATTCACGAGATGGAGAAAAAGATTCAAAACATTAAAAACACATAAAGCAATTTCTTGCGCCAGTTCGCGCCGATTCCTGTGGTGCAACTGGCTCCAACTGGCTCTATAGATGTGGACGCGGGGCATTGTATCGCAAAAGTCTAGGGACAGTGTCTCGCAACTGTCCCCATACAATGTCCCGCGACTTTGTCGCTAGGTGTGTACTAGCCTTTACATATGCACACTGCTCATTCCATTCAGTGCCTCAGAGTAGGGATTCAATAGTTCGAATGCTATGATGAATCAGTGTGTTACGTACTAGTAGTATCAGAAAATTTATGAACCACAGGAATGCCATGCTAAAGAAGAAAGTTGTCTAACTCCCCAGCTACTTCTCGCCAATATTCAGGCAGGCTGTTACACTCGGTATGACCGGGCTAGTTGGCCGTGTGCTTAGGGGTGCTCAGCTGTGAGCTTGCATCCGGGAGATAGTGGATTCGAACCCCACTGTCGGCAGCGCAGAAGATGGCATTCCGTTGTTTCCTTTTTTCACACCAGGCAAATGTTGGGGCTGTACCTTAATTAAGGCCAAGGCCGCTTCCTTCACACTCCTAGCCCTTTCCTATCCCATCGTCGCCATAAGACCTATCTGTGTCGGTGCGACGTAAAGCAAACTTTACAAAAATCGGTACGCAGCAGTAATTCTATCTATCCGAGATGAGTGGCAACAGGAGACACAAAGCACATCACAACATTCAACGGTCAATATAATGTTATTGTTGATCAATTTTATGAGCTTTCTATATTGTAGGCCTTCACACGTAGTTTTCTTTCGAATCTGTGATATTAGGGCGTCCTAAAATATTTATAGCGTAGATTTTAGTTCATTATTCTCCGATTTTACATACCTATTTTCATTAAATTCTGTTTACCACTCTTCTTGTGACCCGGCGCTGATATAGACTTAGTAACAAAAATCCAAATTCATGAATATCTCTGTGATCATAGCCAAACGGTAACAATGTATAAGACATAAATGATCGGAAATTTAATACTATATAACTTAAGTTATGTAGTATTTATCGATACCACCACTAAAGCATAAATATTTGAGAATTACATTTTTGGCCTTCCCCTAAACTACCATTTTTCTCAGCGTGAATACAATTATTTATAGCCTACATTGTAGCGACGTATTCTCCACCTTTGCCTACCGATTTTCATTAAGATACAACCACTAATAGCATAAATATTTGAGAATGAAATGTTAGGCCTCCCCTAAACTACCATTTCACTCCGCGTGAATAACATTGTTTATAACCTAGATTATAGCAACTTATATCTCAACTTTTTATACAGATTTTCATCAAGACAGGACCATTAATAACATAAATATTTCAGAATTAACGTTCAGGCCTTCCACTAAAGTACCATTTCACTCAGCTTGAATAAAATTATTTATAGCCTAGATTGTAGCGACTTATTCCCCGACTTTTTATACCGATTTTCATTAAATTCTCTTCAGCCGTTTTCTCGTGATGCGTGTACGGATAGACAGACAGACAGAAATTACGGAAAATTATAAAAATGCATTTTCTTGTTACTGTGGGCACGATTGATACAGAAATACCATATTTTTAAAAAAATTCTGAGCAATGTACAGACAAAACTCTTATTTTGTATATATAGATGAGAGATCCTGTAGATACAAACCCTGTGGTTACCCACAACAAGCATCAGATCTATATGATCAATTGTGCCTGAGAAATGTACCTACAAGGAACTTACACGATACCATACACTCAATCTCTTTTTTGCCTGTATTCGACAGGTCGGTCATATAGGTATTTCAGGTAAATTGAGAAAAGCCATATGATTCATGGTTGGAGTGAAAGTATAGTAGAATCTTGTAGTTAATAGCAATCTTACCATGTGCGTACTGGAAGAAATGTGAAGTGGCACAGATTCCCAACTGTCATGAACGGTAATACTGTACGTTTACAATAAAAGAAACCAAATCAATGTGCCACTCAAGACCACCGCCTCTAGTTTCCCCTTCAATACAGCCAGCACAGCAGATGTCTCCCAATTGTCGGCGCAGATACGACACAGAAACCATTCAAACGGGAAAGAACAGCTACACAGCACGGTAGCAGTATGGCTGAGGAGAACCATATTGAAGAGAAGGTGACCTTGAGTGGAACAGACTTTGTTTCCTCTTTAATAATACCACGTTCCAGTGCTGGAAAGCGCTGAAGACTACTCTGCTGAGTGACGCTCAGCGTGTAAGCTCCCTATTCCTATCAGCGCCTCCATAGCGTAGATCGAATGACTCGAGTATTACGATGGACCAGAGTCTCAAGCACCAATAATTATCGCACATGATTCAGAGGAATGGTAAGGAAAAAAGAAAGGAAGTTCTCACTCCATACCTCCTCCTCACCAATTTTCACATAGCCTAGATTGTTCTCCTAGGTCGCGCGCCATGCAGACGTCCGCTCACTGTCCGCTTTGGTGACTGCAACCTTTCTACTACGATAAAAACTTGTGCGGCATGAAAGATCAGAATTTACAGTACTATTCTCCCCTCTTTGTTACAAAGGATTCTTCGATAAAATTAACATTAAGAACTGTAGGATGCAGCAAATATATAGGCCTATATAAAATCGTAAAAATTTTCGTTCTTGTTCGTCGTAAGATGAATTTATACTGAGGAAAAGATAGAGAATGTTATTTTCTATAACTTTTGTTATGTCGCATTTATTGACATCACATTAACGGAGTAATCTGAGAATTAATTTTCAGACCTTCCCCTAAACTACTGTTTAACCTAGCGTTACTAAAATTATTCACAGGCTAGATTTTTCTTCCTTGATCTTAAATACCTATTTTTAATCAATTCTGTTTGGCTCGTGATGCGCAAATATGCAAAATCATGTCGGACGCTCAAAGTTTAATTTTCTTCTTATTCCGGGTATGATAGATACTGAAGTACAAATTTGTTTAAATCTGTCCAAAGTACAGGCATGACTATTATTTCTATACATGAAGAACCTGCACACCTTCGGCTGTAAGCCAAACCCTCCCCCAAGAGAAGTTATGATATGATTAGTTGGTGAAGTTTTAGCTACGGTCTGTATACAGATTCTCCCCTCCTCTAGAGAGTACACGTGTCCTATGTCTTGTCAACATGCTAACTTCCATGAGGAAACTCGGGTCACAGTGACGTAACCCACCAGGTGCAAACAGCCCATATTTAGTTCGAAAATAGATTCGAGCCTTCGGTGACAAAGACATCTGCTATATCTAGACCTACAGTCCCCTATTTTTTCAGTTCGTACATTGCCACGTAAAAATGCTGATACGAACGGTTAGCCACAGTTATGACTAGAAATCGGATTTGTATCCAAATGCATGTTCTATCTGCTTTTACGTAATTATAACATAGAAACTAAGTTCGGAGTACGCTCTGAGTGCACCTCTTTCCATTTGTTAAGTTGTATGGTGCATGAAATTGCCTATTTACAGTACGGTTTTGGTACATATTTAATGGTTGTGCCATGTTTCGTGCTTATATGAAACGCTACTGAAGCATAAAAAGTGTAATAACTGCATATTTATGGTAATGACTCATATTTTATGAATTTTGGAATTTACCGTCCATATAGCCTACTAAACATGTCAAAACATCATTATTTGAAAAAATGATCTTTTCAATAATACATGCTAAGCACTAATCGCAAATATACCGTGGATCTCAAATTTCAGATTTTAGTTTAATTTTGTAAGGCATTTGATAGGGTAGATCATGGGAGACTTCTGGCAAAAATTAGTGCAGTCGGACTAAAGCAAAGAGTGACTACATGGGTGGCTATATTTCTAGAAAACAGAACTCAGAGAATTGGGGTAGGCGAAGCTTTATCTGATCGTGTAATAATTAATAGGGGATTTCCTCAAGACATTTATGCTTTCTTATTTATATAAATGATATTAGTAAAGAATTGGAATCAGAAATAAGGCTTTTTGTGAATGATATTCTGTATAGAGTAATACATAAGATTGTGAGCAACTGCAAAATGACCTCGATAATGTTGTGAGATGGTAAGATGATGAACGGGGTTAAAAGTCAGGTTGTAAGTTTCATAAACAGGAAAAGTCCTCTCAGTTTTAATTACTGAGTTTATGGGGTGAAAGCTCCTTTTTGGGATCATTGTAAGTACCTAAGTGTTAATATAAGGAAAGATCTTCATTGGGGTAATCACATAAATGGGATGGTAAATGAAGGGTACAGAGCTCTGCACATGGTAATGAAGGTATATAGGGGTTGTAGTAAGGGTGTGAAGGAGAGGGCTTATAAGTCTCTGATAAGACCTCAACTAGAGTATGGTTCCAGTGTATGGTACCCTCACCAGGATTACTTAATTCAAAAACTGGAAAAATCCAAAGAAAAACAGCTGGATTTTTTTCTGGGCGATTTCCGACAAAAGAGTAGCGTTACAAAAATGTTACAAAGTTTGGCCTGGGAAGACTTAGGCGAAAGGAGACGAGCTGCTCGACTACGTGGTTATGTTCCGATTTGTCAGTGGAGAGATGGCGTGGAATGACATTAGTAGACGAATAATTCTGAGTGGTGTCTTTAAAAGTAGGAAAGATCACAATAGGACTTATGGCGACGATGGGGCAGCAAAGTGGTAGAAGTGGGAAGGAAACGACCGTGGCCTTATTTAAAGTACAGCCCCCAGCCTTTGCCTGGTGTGTAAATGGGAAACAACGGAAAACCATCTTCAGGGCTGCCGTCAGTGGGGCTTGAACCCATTATCTTCCGAATACTGGATACTGGCCGCACTTAAGTGACTGCAGCTATCGATCTCGGTAGTAAAAGAAGTGCAAAGGCCACGAAGGACATGAAAATGAAAGAGTTACCAGGTCTCACAACCTAATTCCGTCGGGGCCAGAGAAGAACAGAGTTGACCAAAGGAGATTGGATAGGACAGATGAAAGTGAGGAGCCTGACACAAGTGAAAGCAATACCAGGACTCAGCTACGAGCTCCGTCGCCAACCCACGCTCCAAAGTTACGAGCCTCTTGGATCCCTTTTAGTCATCCCTTACGGCAATCAGGGAATACCGTGGGTGTTTTTCTTCCACTCCCACACATTGGGGACTAATCCACATAATTCATGTCACTTATATTGTGCTGCTTGGGCTTCAGTGGGTAGCAGAAGGCGAGAGTTTATGACGTTTATCGTTTAATATCAGTTCGCATGCAACGTCCAAAGGCGGTAAATGGGAACTGTTTCCTGAAGTAAGTAACTTAATTTCCACAAATGAGAACGTGTTTGTGAAAACCCCTGTTCGAGAAAATGCTTATAGGGATAAACACCCGGAAATGCGTTTACCCCCGGAACAAATTCTTAATCACTGGGGTATATGGATATACGCCGATCTCTTATGTTGATCATTTCAATGAAGTTGTTAGCGGTCTAAATCTAAGTGATGCTTTATCAATTCAACGTTCACAGAATATTGCAGAGGGACCTGAAAATTAAAAAAGGCGAATTTCAAAAATCGGTCGCATGCAATAAAATAAGCTGCTAAAAACGTGTGGATTTTCACTTCATTTTTCTATTTAAATCCTTGAGAAAGTGAAAATTAAATCAAGTGTGCCCCATCTAAAATATTAATAAATATTGAGTTCCAAACTGTGCTGTGTTTTGCAAAGAAATTCCAATTTCAGTATGCTCCGTTAGCAAATATGTTCAAGGTTACAGCGTAAAACTTCCAGTGGAAATTCCTGCAGAGTTTAGTGCTTACAAATACTGCCCAATCACACCAGTAGATGTCGGTAGGTCGTTCTCTGCATACAAACTGATAGTAACCGACAAATTTGCAACTCCTGAACCTTTTTTGGAAAAATTCTATCATCGTATACTGTATATAAAATCACAGCTTCCAGGAAGACATATAAGGTAGATTATTCAATGCGACTAGATCTATAAATCATATATATTCAGTGCATGAGAGAATATTTCAGTGCATACTTTCAACATTTTAAAGGATATTTAATATATTTTGGCAAATCTAGTGTCTAGTTCTGACAGAGGTAAGAAATTATATTCTTGATTATGGAACAAGATCATCGGAAGCGACTTTCAGCTTATGAGGTCGTGTTACGTACATTTAGTACGCGTTGAAGGGATGTTAAGTACAGAACAAAAATGGCGAACGAGACACCAGTGGGATCCGAACCCACAACCTCCCGATCAAGATCATATTTTCAGCTAACTTAGTATAGCAAGATCAATATTTTACAAGACAGGCCTATATAAAGTGAGAATTTTTCATGATGGCAATTGAAAAATAATAGCACCAGAATCCACCCTTCATCTGTCTTACCGTAGTTCATTCATTAACATAATGAGTTTATAACAATATTAACTTCCTAAGCATAGGCGACATGGATTAGGGGAAATGGGGAGGGGGGGAGGTGCGTGTGCTTTTTTTCTTTCTAGGTTGACCTTTAGTGTTATTACTTTACTACTTTTACGGTTTTCGAAGACGCCGAGGTGCAGGACTTTAGTCCCCCAGGCGTTCTTTTATGTGCGAGTAAATCTACCGACATGAAGCTGGCGTATTTGACAACCTTCAAATACCACCGGACTGTGCCAGGATCGAACCTGCCAAGTTGGAGTCAGAAGGCCAGCGCCTCAACCGTCTGAGCCACTCAGCTCGGCAAGGTGACATTCAACGTGGTATTTTCGACAATATAAGTTATCATAGCAATGAGTCTCCCAACTGCCCTGATGCGCCTATTTCAGCTGCCGTTTCACTCAAAGAGAGTCGAAAATAACATTCATATGCTCCTGAGTAAGAATGGACAACGCCAAAAGCTGGGCCTTGATGATAATCAGACGAACAAGTTCCCCAAGTCGTAAATGCGAATATTACCTTGTACCAAAGGAGATTAATACCACCCCTTGCTCTGGGAAACTTAGTGATTTGGATTACAAGAATTTTCCAGATTTTCTTCATCTGTCTCCACAACTCAGGAGTACTGGTGATACATTAGTCAAGGTAAGTAAGCTTTTGTCAGAGATGGACAACGGTACCTTTCTTGTTAGATATGAAGTCGCGAGCCTGAATGATGTCAGCTTATCTAGCCATAGATACATGGTTACGTGACTAAATGCAAGCTTGCAATTCTACGACGCACATGTTTCGCTCGTGACAGGCTGTTATGACAAGCTTATTCTTGGAGCGGAAGTTGATAAAAAGGAATATTAACTACTCTATTAAACTGCTTGACCTTGACACAAATTATAACCACGTCCCTAGGAATAAGCTTGTATGTATGTAACGCAGTTAGGCATTGTTAGAGAAATGTATATTTTAATAATTTATATCAGGATATGGTTAACTACTGTGATTGATTAATGTGGTTGATATGTATAATCCCTGATATCTTATAAATATTCTTGATCCTGTTTATGTTTATTGGTTTCTCCTAGAATGAAGCAGTTCACACGAAAATTACTATAGTGGTCTAATACTGTAGAACCGTCTAACGAGATGGATACTCTTCCAATTTTACTAAAAATAAGTTCCTTTTCAGACTTTCTAATGGTGTTATCTCAGAACCAACCTGCAATTAATATTTCCCGTTTTTATAAGAATTAGCTAGTGCCTCACTTAGCCTGAGAAGACTTCACACTTACAAGAGGAGGTCGCCATGCCGTTTTCAAGAACAGCGTTCAAATTGTAAGGATTTTCACTTTATTAAAAATATTTTATCCCTGTTCGGTCCTTTTTGCCGATGGGCCTTATTTTGTTGAAAATTTAATGTTTAAAATCTATCCTCAAACTTTTGGAGTCTTATTCCCGCAGATATTTCCATATTGTCTCCGTGGCGTAGATGCCAGCAGATTGGCGTTGTGACGTTGAAAGTTTCGAGTTCGAGTCCAACCTTGGTCAGAACTTCGTTTACTGATTCATCGCGTATTTTATTTTATCAATAATATACTTGCTGTGGTCTCGTTTGTTTTTTGAAGCTATTCGCAATGTTTGAAATCATTATTCGTTCTTATCCCTTGAACGTGTCCTTTTATTCGGTAGTCATGTTCAAGCGATTCACTGTCAGACGAACAGTGAAAATGTGACAAGTATTTAACATAATGTAAACAATAACACATCAATATTGTAATTAGAAAAAAAAACAAGTAAAGTATTTGATGTAATCTAAAAAAAACTTTATATTGTAGTAAAACATGAAATTAAAGAATGAAAAACAAAGAAGAGGAGTTTAAAAATTCAAGGTCGGATTTGAACTCAAACCGATTTTCCAATGAAATAAAGCACATTTTTAATTTTTAATTAACACTACACAAACAAAAAGATGTTGTTTGTGAGTTATTTGTTCTTATTTAGTCCATTACTGTGTATTAGTTTACGTTGATAATGATCTGGTGCTTTGTAACGTTTTGAGATCATTACTGGCAAACTGATTTAGGCCTAAACAATGCCGTTTCAGGAAACACTAAAATCCTTTCTGCATACGACACAGTATACCCGATGTTTTCCTTGACTCTGATTAACGTACGAAAATAGCTCTTCCCACTTCTTTAAATACGTCTGATATCATTGTGAGAAGGAGCCTCCGTGGCTCAGACGGCAGCGCGTCGGCTTCCTACCGCTGGATACCGTGGTTCAAATCCCGGTCACTCCATGTGGGATTTGTGCTGGACAAAGCGGAGCTGGGACAGGTTTTTCTCCGGGTACTCCGGTTTTCCCTGTCATCTTTCATTCCAGTAACACTCTCCATTATCATTACATAGCATCTTGGGAGTGGCGACCCCATTGTAACAACAGTCTATATACGTATGTTTCATTCATTACATCCCTGGCCCGGTCAAAGACTGGAAGACAGGTTGTAGGTTTTCATTTTCGTCATTGTGAGAATTTCAATTTCTTCTTAGTAAAGAGTTTTTGATAGACATTCATGTACACTCATTTTAAAGTGTTTGTTGTCTGGATTACTACGGATTGCTTCTCACATGTGAACAACACATTTACAGAAACTGAGACGGAAGTGGAAGTTAATAGCATAACGAACGCAACGTCTTATTTGTTTTATGTCCGGCTCCAAGGCTAAATGTTTAGCGTGCTGGCCTTTGGTCACAGGGGATTCGGGTTCTATTCCCGGCAGTGTTGGGAATTTTAACTATAATTGGTTAATTCCGCTGGCACAGGGACTGGGTGTATGTGTCGTCTTCCATCCTCATCACGTCGCGCGGTTCGCCTACAGGCGTCAAATAAGGCCTGCATCTGGCGCCTAAAAGCCATACGCCATTTTATGTCATTTTAATTTGTTTTATTTATTATTTCCTTTGGTCTGATTCAAGTTAGGAAACGTTCCGCTGAGAAATTTTTATTTTCAAATACAGTCACTAAAATCAAAAAGCTCACTTCTGACACCGGTTTTGGTGAGGTCCCAACGGCGGGTTTACACGAGAACTTTTACGGCAGTTCCAGAGACAAAGTTAGTCTACATATTCATACGAGTTTTGGCTCTAAAGATCGAGAACTAAACAAGGAAGGAAGTAAAACTGAATAGCCATTTGCTAAAAAGGCTCAAGTGCAAACCGCAATATTTTACAGGAAATTAGAAGAGTTGCTTTCTGTTTACTCTGTGGAATATAATCTCTGTTGGTTGAAATATTAATACACACCTTTCTCTTTTCTTCCCCACCATATGTTATCACATCAGTCTTTGGTCCAACGTTCAAACTGTGCGTAAAGGTCTTCAAACATATCATCAACGAAAGGGATCGCTTCCTTTATGTCACTCACTTCCTGATTATCAATGTAAATTTCTCCTTCCGAATAGGCAAGGGCACTTTGCAGAATCATGACGTAAAACAAACCTATGAGTGGTAAGTCCGCTGGTCGTAAATGAAATGATACAGTTGACTGAAAGCAAATAAAACTTTCTTCTCTCGTTCTGTACTGGCAATTTCCAGACAAACTGGATTTTGTTTGTAATACTTCTGCCACAATCTTTTAAAATTATATATCGGCACAAATTCTGTATCCACCTCTACAATGGTAAATTTGAGAGAACTGCTTCCAATAGTCAGTGAGTGAGTTGCCGAATGGTATAAATTCGGTCATTTTTGCGAAGAACTCATTTAATGATAGCGAAATCTGCCACAGAGCAGAAAGCTGTGACATCCAGTGGGGGAAAAATGTATCTTCTTGAACTTTTAGTATCTTTTAGGCACAAAAGGAATTTTTATAGTGAGTAATTCTTGTTCTGTCTGGCACAATTATCGGAAAGCGAAGCGAAGTTCAATCATATTGTCAGGGATATTCAGCAAGAAATGCAGCAGAAAAGAACGTACTTCATCAAGGTCTTTCTTTGCTTGAATATCGTGATAAATCACAGTTTTGTTAGTCTTTATATTGTGAATACAAATTATGTTTACTGTTAGCTGTGTGAGGTAAAAAAAAAAAAAGTATATCCTCTCGAGGAACTTTTGGCATAGAGATATTTTGCATGTAATCAAAAGCAATAGACAGAACATAACTATTTCTCCCAGATTTTCCATCCGAGAGTACCATATATTTCACAGAAAAATGTTTAAAATAAAAAACCCAAACCGTAAGATAATCTACATTTCAAGCTCACACTGTTTACCAGCAGTCACTCCCTATGGTTTTGTATTTGCACTTCACAATTTTTCTAATGTGAGTTTCATTCTCCTTTCCCATAACTTTCGCTCTTTTGATTACTTTGCCCCATAGCTTGCAGTTGCACGCCCCTAACGTTTATCATTATTCTCATAACTTTCGTTTTATTCATTCTGTATAAAATGGGAATCCATCTCATGTAGCAAGTTGCTAATTAATAGTGTCCATACATACATTAACCATGTTGATAAAAGTAAGCTAATAAAATTGATCAAAGACAGCTTGGCCACACATTCCCAGGATGCTAAGTTGTTTGTTAAAACGGCAGATGTCCTGGACTTGTGCCTTTTTAACATATCACACAATATTTATACAAATTAAACACCCACACCCAGTGCACTTCTAATAATAATAATAATAATAATAATAATAATAATAATAATAATAATAATAATAATAATGTTATTTGCTTTACGTCCCACTAACTATTTTTACGGTTTTCGGAGACGCCGAGGTGCCGGAATTTAGTGCCGCAGGAGTTTTTACGTACCAGTAAATCTACCGAAACGCGGCTGACGTATTTGAGCTCCTTCAAATACTACCGGACTGAGCCAGGATCGAACCTGCCAAGTTGGGGACAGAAGGCCAGCGTCTCAACCGACTGAGCCATTCAGCCTGGCAGAGTGCAGTTCTGTTGGCCCCTTTAGTACCAACGATGTATCTAAGGCAAAATAATATATTTATGTATATATATATATAAATAAAGGTGAATTTTGAAAAAATTAACTTGGGCGCTGTTAAATGGTTATTTAGATATGTACTGAGGCTTATGGTAAGTCTCTACAAATAACAGCAAATGGAAATACATCAGAAAGAAGTGAAATGAGTCAGGGAGCCGCGTGCTAGCTGTGCGGGTGGAGGCATTAAGTTTAACTCCTCACAATACGCTTTAGGTTCAAATCCTCATAGTTATTCCTCGTTGCTATGAGAAATATGGACGTTAATATACACGTATTCATTACGAGTGTTTGCTCATTCCATGGGGTTCGATCCTTACGCTCGAAGACTAGACAAGAAAGACTATAACAATGGACTTTGAGAATTATTGTCAGTCTCTGCAAATAAAACAAGCAAGCAAACAAACAAATCAACCAACCAGTATCGGTTTGCACTTCACCGATGCTCTATGACCGCTCGAAGTCTACCGCGCAAGAATCAGCGAAGGTCTGGAAGGATTCCTTGTAGGTCAAATCTCTCTGAAAGGTCGAGCACCATTGTCCACAGCTCTTACTTTAATCTCGGGTGACGATGGCGTCCCTGCTTCATTAGACCCTAGACATTCTTAGTGCGGTTCAGGTCAGGACTGTTCGGAGGCCTAGGTATCGCCTCGATCCTTGCCTGCGAATAAACCATCGCTGAACTACCTTTCAGGTATGAACTGGGTGATTATCCTGCTGGAAGCGAACACACTGTCCTTCGGGATAAATTATGTCCAGTCCTGAAATAAACTACATACTCAAAAACTGTTCGTAAATCTCGGCGTTGAGAGTGTCCGGAATTCTCAGAAGCATCCCTACACAGTGTGAGGTAAACCAACCCCAGCAATGAACACTAAAGGAACCAATTCTGTGACAGGTGGCAACGTATTGTAACCGTATAGGCCATACATTTAATTAATTGGCAATTGGTTTAGGCAGTGGAGACCTTTGCCAAGCTTCTTTGTCCATGTCAAAGTCAAGTTGCATCAGATTTCACAACACCTCCGACTTGGTGGTGCAGATATAAGTCCGTCATAGTTGGAAAGATCCCCAGAGAGGGAGAGCGATAGCTATGAAAAGGGCAAGAAAGAAAATACATCTCGACAATTCCGCCCACTAAACATGGACGAAGCACCGTAATGCCAACGTGCGAGATTGATTTGAGTTGTAATATTTCGAGATAAGCATATTAATTAGGAAGGGAAACCTCGGCATGTTATACGTTTATATAATTGACCTCTGCCAAAATTATAATTGTTTATAAAATTCCAACGTGTGTAAAATGACGCCACCAAAAGGTTAGCCTATATAAGCATCAGTAGCGTACCAACGCTAGCTGAGAAGCCAGACTCCGGACGGGGTATCCCCGAAAATGCGTTGTATTTGATTGCAAATATCAAAGAAATCGCCAATCGATTTGTTTTCCGCACATAACCAAATTACTTAGAGTTCTGAGCTACACGTTTAACCGTATCGCCAGTGTCGGAGGACTCGTATAACGGATGATATACAAAATGTGGTGGGGACCGTACACCCTCCGTTGTTCGTGTTGGGGTAAAATTATAAAAGAGCCCGCGCTGATTCGGAAAGGGAAGACTTGACGTGAAGTATTGGAGGCAGACACACGGTCCGCTGGTGTCCCTGCCTTGCCTTTGTTCGGGAGTGCTAGTGTGTATTTTTTCGATACGCTGTAGGATAGATTACTGAAAGTATGTGGAAATTCGATTAAGAGGACGACTGTGGGAACTGTATTAGAGTTTCATAAACAGTGACGGTGAAATTATAAGTAGAATCCACGGTAATTGAAGTTTCATAAACTGTGTTGGTGGAAGACGGAATTTAATTGAACGTCATTAACATTATACTTTTTCCAGTGAAGACGACCCCAGGATTATGAAGGTACTCAAGATGACCAGAAGAGGATTTGAACCAGTGATCCACGCCAGCGCCATTCTGGGTTAAATGACGACAAGGGCCTTACCGAGGTCCGAGCCATGGATTTCTCGACATGGCGATGAGTACATTAATTTGACATACTATATAGTCTTGTGAATGCGGGGTTAATTTGTAAATATGTAGATCAGGTAAGATAGGATAGTAATTGTGAAATGCATTCGTTTTTAAGTTAGGGAGAAGCTTTCGAGTGGTCTTCTTGTTTTATTAAATAATGGACACATGCCTTTGGAGTTCAAAAAGCTAACATAATTGCGATTTTAAAACCTGGCAAACCCAACAAAAGCCAGTGTAACAACACTACAGTATAAGAGCCACCTCTACCTTGGTGTCTCCAAAATCTTTTCCAATCGGTAGCGGTTGGACAACACAGGACCTTCCAAGAAACTACCGAAATGAATTACTTACCACTAGGTCCTAAGAAGAGGAAGCGTGCAAACAAACACTCGGTCCTAGAGGCTATGTGAATCAAAACCAAGAGAACGTACTGACAAAGGAAAAGACAACTTAAAAATTTAAACTAACTTTAATGAATCAGGATTTCAATTATCAAAGAACAGTAATAACCTTCGGCTTACAATACGATTATTAAAGGAAATGAAGAAAATGATCATCACACTAAAAGAAGATAATGTAACTTGGGTCGACCCTTGAAAATATAAGAAATAATCCTTTGGATTACAATGCTTGAAAACCAAAATTATCAATCAATTAAATTAGTTGAGTAGCGGTGAATTAAATAACGGTAAGCTGAGACTTGTTTCTCGACACTTCTGATATGAATTCAGTGAAATAACCCAAGGGTAAGTTAATGTTACCAAGTTTTAGGCGAAATGGAACAAAATCATTAATAAATTAAAACATGGGGAAAGAAGACGCATTTCAATTTTAGGATAGAAAATCGGAGTGCAATACGAGTCCTCACACCGGATCAAAGATACAATCGACAGCCACCAGCTGATTTTATCACCACAGGGAGTCGATGTTTGTTTACAACGGTTCCCATAGAAACGAATCACGTGTCACGATTAAAACATGGCTTCCAAACATTATCAGATAGACATCAACCAAACAACTCCAACTTACCAATTTTCATCTGTGATCCACCGAATAACGCTTAACTAAGTGTTACAAGAAGTTTTGAAATGAAAATTTACAAACACATAAGAAATCTGAGTCCCGATTTTAAGAAAAATTACATCTTATTAACGCCAGAGTAGGGGCTACCGCGTGATCAAAGGAATTCCTCTTGATAACCGTAGTTTAAAACATACTCCCAATTCGAATCTTTTAACCTTTCAGTCAAAACAAAATATCTTGAGCATTCTGGATATACCTCAGTAGGAAAGGGTATTCATGCAGATTTCATCATGCAGGGTACTTACAATTTCTCCGAAGTAAATATAACATGTTAAACAAACCACCAATCCAACCAGAATTTGTGGCCGGTTGGCCACAATCTTAACCGGGGTCGAAAATCAGCCTCATCTCGCCCCCTTTCTCTTCTTATTGATTAGGTTTCTATTAAAAACCAAGTATCTGCGATTAGGTTCCAATACTTTTTCTTCACGATCTCAAACAACTAGAAAAACAAAAAACAACCACACATCCATTGTCGTGCTCGATCAATAATTCTCCGTTCGACCCAGTAGTTCACGGCGCACTCACAGATGGCAGTTGAACGCAGTTCAAATGGAACACTCAGTCTGACAATCACCGCCGAGCGCTCGTCAACGGTATCACTAGTAAGAACCCGCTTCTTATGAATCGTGTACAATTCCATCGGACCACGAACGACCTTTAAATAATTTTCAAGTCCATGCATACTCGAAATGCGAGATGTATATGCATACGCCATAGCCATAAAATTATCGTCCCATAGCTCTCCTTAGCTGTTGCTACAAACTGTTTGAAAGACTCATATTTAACAGAATAAGCAGCACTATTTTACAGCACATTCCCATGGATCAGGCAGGCTTCAGACCAGGTCGCAGCTGTTGTGATCAAGTTTTGGCACTTACAACATTTATAGAAATTGGGTTCCAAAGAAAATTGAAAACATCTGTTGCTTTTGTTGATCTCACTGCTGCATTTGATACCGTGTGGAGGGAAGGTATGGTCTATAAACTTCTCCGGGTCATACCATGCGTAAAGATAGCAAGACTTATTAACAATATGTTGAGTGATAGGAGGCTTCAGGTTATCATCGGGAATAATGTGAGCAAGGAGAGGAAGCTTAAAATGGTTTGCCTCAAGGTTCAGTCCTATCGCCACTCCTGTTCAGCTTATATACATATATGATCTTCCTGAAGTTACATCACGGAAATTCTGCCACACTGATGATATAGCATTAGCTGTGCAACACAAAGAACTGGAGAGAACTGAAGAGATGTTAACAAGGGATTTGTCCATTTTGGAAACTTATTTCAGGAACTGGAGACTTAAGCCCAACACCAACAAAACGGAGGTGTCTTGTTTCCATTTAAACAATCACTTAGCAAATACTAAATTGAATGTAAGTTTCTGTGGCAGGATACTTCACCACAACTGGAACCCAAAATCTCTTGGAGTAACCTTGGATCGAACACTATTCTACAAGCAACATCTGCTGGGCTCTGCACAAACACTGAAAACACGTAACATCATCATTCATAAGCTTTGTGGAACTACCTGGGGTTCTTCGGTAAGCGTTTTACGGACTTAAGCTTTAGGCTTGGTGTATTCAAGTGCTGAATACTGTGCTCCAGTATGGATGCACAGTCATCACACAAGACTCCTTGATACTGAATTGAATTCCACTATGCGCATAATAACTGGCACGATTCGATCTACACCAGCTCATTGGCTCCCTCTTCTATCTGAAATAATGCCATCTGACTTACGCAGATCCACCGCTCTCATCAAGGAATTCAATAAAATCTTAAGGAACCCCGATCTACCTGTACATGAAGATCTACGAACTATCAACCAAAACAGATTACGTTCACGCCATCCAACTTTACGTAACGCCTTAGGCATGGTTGCTAGAGGCTACAACCCAACTACAGAGTGGAAAAGACGGTGGGAAGCAGCAACGGAGATGGAACTGCACAGTATGTTCTCGAATGCCAAACTTCCAAGTGGATTCCAACTACCACGTAAAACATGGTCTGCTCTGAATAGAATAAGAACAGGCCATGGTAGATGCAGGGACATGTTGTTTAAATGGAACAAGTTGCCGACACCTGCGTGTGACTGTGGAGCTGCACGACAAACCATACATCATATTGTCAGAGACTGTGAAACGCGGGCATACACAGGCAGCAAAGTGGATTTTCTGATGGCAACTCCAGAAGCAATACAGTGGATCAATGATCTTGACATTCAGTTGTAAGGAGCCTTTTCTTGTTCATTGTTTTCTTGTAATGTAAATATGTATATAATTTATTTCTGAACTCAACTTGATTGTATGGGCCATACGCTAAATAAATAAATAAATAAATAAATAAATAAATAAATAAATAAATAAATAAATAGATAAATAAATGTCTAGTTGGGAACGGAAATTCTGGAATATGGGGTAAATTTTGAGCCTATAGAATGTTAATTCAAAGTAAAGCATGAGCATGGATTAAAGATTAAATATCCGAAGGTTGAGAGTGCTTTAGATTGAGAGTGTAAAACATAGATTCGTTTTATCTAAGATTTTCAAACGGTATAATATATATTTTTCTTTATATGGAATATTAAATTTATATTGGTAATGCATGACTTTAGTATCTTCTAAAATGCCTGTATTGGTATGATAATCGTAAAAGTAGCGATGCACTCTGATTTAAAAGTAAATTTGCATGAATATAAGATAGAGATGGCTGTATCAAGTTGTGCGATGTGCAAAATATCTGGACTCGAACGCACGTCCTCCTGTTTCAGACAGGGTGTTCCTTCTATGTCAAGAAGTGTATACTTTTCTTTAAATCAGAGTAAAGTTAATGGCTACGTTCAAATCAATTTGAGGTTTTTGTTAGTGTTCAGATTTGAAAGAAAACCGTACGCTGATTTTTCTGTGCGATCGACTAGTTGTGAACCTGAGTCTTCTATGAGTAAAGGATACGATAGTGACAAGATGAATAGTCGTTTGATGTGATTTAAAGAAAAGTAAATGGGCAGAGAATGTATAAGCGAATGAAGGTTTTGAATATGATATGATGGTTGAAATGATATATTTACCACAATGTTTCTCGAAGGAGGTTGAACGCCTCGCTTTGAGAATGTGTAAATGCAGGGTCACCAGCCTGCACTTAGAAGCACGGCTCTGCGACGACTGACTTATGACTTGTTGAGAGGGTGCGTCTGACCGTATCTTGACTGTTCAAGCTAGCATACAAATACAGAGAAATTTCGGGGTTCGCAAATATAAGCTCGCATTAGAAGATTTCCTTGTAATTCTTTCATGTTTATCTCTGTAAAAAATATGGGTAATTGGAACGCCCGTCTAGTAAGTTTGTTGATTTTTCTGAATAATGTAGATAGGGATTTTCTGAGACCAATTTTTCTGTGGCATCCTGGAGACCACTGGTTCGAGGTCCAAGGTCCAAGGCAAACCATGGATTTTCTTTCGCACACAAGTTCATTTTCCCATGAAATACAGCCAGTTATATTTGTTTACTCTTTACATTTTTGTTTTGTAGTGTGTGTACAGATCTATTTGTAAGTGTTCTTTGAGGTTTATTTTATGTTGGATATTTGAATTAAAGTGCGGGTTCTGTCCCGTGATTTCGGTCCTAGAGTTCATTGCGATGTGGGTTCCATTCCAGACCCGTCATCCGTTCATTTTGTTATTGGTCGTGTTATGTCTACTAATGCTAGCTTATTATTTCTCTTTATGAATTAGGAGTGTAATTAATTAATTAGACGATCACTCAAAGTTGTCTCCGATTTTTGCGTAGATAGTGTCTTTCTTCTGATAGTGAAGAAGGACTTTGATGAAAAACCATCACATTTACAACTATATTCCTGAACTTAAGCATATTTCAAATTAGTGTGTTTTTAATGATCTAAATGTATTTATCGTCGAGTCGTAAAAGAAAAGAACGTTTAATACAATTTAATTCAATTTAATTTAAATTTTTAAACGAATAGAGTAATATCTCAGAGGTTTTTTTTGTTTTGTATTCAGTCCATCTGACATTGTGCAGTTTTGATTTATTTGCTATTCAGGGTTACATTTGATTAATTTGTGTGTTTTTTCAAGGTCTATTAAATAGTGTTTAAGGTGTGTCTGCTTATCATTTGCCGTAGTTAAATGCATCCTAGTTTTACTCCGTTCTCTTATGTGTTTAAGTTAGTTTTAGTGTTGTATTTGGATATTATGCCGCGTACGCACCGTGGCCCCGGGAGGTCGGATATTGTATTTTGGAACGGAGGGAAGTAAAGTCTATCCTTGGCACGGTCGGAGGGCATTTGTCCACCCATCAGTTTGGATTATACTTTTCTTCGCTTTCCAGATGAGGTGGCATTTGACTCTGGACTGAAAAGGTCCCATACCATCGAAAACCTTGGCGTATGGTCACGTATGGTGATAGCCCAGTTTGGGGGCAATGAGGTTATGGCATGGTTCCAGTATTTAGCATCATTCCTGGCGATGGGTTCACGGTATACGCGATTCTGCCTCGTATCTCCACAGAAAAACGTGACTTCTTCGCTGAGGACTACATCTTCCCAAGCAAAGTTCAGCATTCCCGCGGCGTATGCGAGGTGATCATTAACATTTGGTCCTCGATCAAATGAACTTTCGCAACGACACCGTAATTTTGGAGTCACCCATTCGTAATTCGATTCCGTGAAGACTGTACCTCACCAGGAAAAAAAGACAAAGCCCTCAGTGAAACAGCTGAGAAGGAGTTCTCCTCTCTTGCTGCCAGGAATGCCTCATCTTGTATTATCTCGTATTTCCTCTTGCAAACAACCATCTATGCTATACATTTAAGCACTACCTCGTGATGAAAATCAGACTTCAAGAATCACATGTTATATTTTTCTAGTTCCTTTGCTGAATGGTCATCATAGTTGCCTTCGGTTCAGATTCGATTCCCAGCAGATTCAACTTAAATGTTCAATTCACTTGGCTGCGGGACTGTGTGTTTTACTGTCCCCAATATCCCAGAAACGCATACACCATATAGCAGTGTCCTCCTCCACAATAACACGTAGTTTGGTCCATATACGGTAGATGCATTCCACGCTTGTCGGAGGATCTGCCTTACAATGGCTGCACCAGGCTTGCAATAGCCACATTAAATTAAATACAGTATATCTTAATTTAAAATATCTTAAACCGAATTACTCATTTTCATTCAATGCAACTTTGTTACATTTGTTGTATTTGTTTTCATTCATGTGACTAGAAAATAAGATCAATGTGAAAAAAAGAAGTTGTCCACATTTATCTGTTGACCAAAACTCCATATTTTCTTAAAACGAAAAATTCGTAAATGATTCAAAATTCAAAATGCTAGAAGTCACTATTGCTACTAATGACTTCCTCTCTTCATGATCGCGATTCCGTAGAAGTTGTCTGCAAATAACTTATGAATAAAAAAGCATTTTTGACCAAATTAAGGTGTTGAACACATATTTTTTTCTCATTCATATAGATTTTGATATAAATATGTCATGGCTGGAGGTCCACCATCGCAATGTTACTTAGGAACCGTGCAGGCTACGTCTAATGGCCGGAGTTCCACCGACGTGATGTTGCATAGCAACCGTGCAGGCTATGTCTTATAGCTGGAGGTCCACCAACGTGATGTTACCTAGCAACCGTGCAGGCTATGTCATGGCTGAAGGTCTACCAACGCAATGTTACCTAGCAACCGTGTAGCTATATCTTATGGTTAGAGGTCCACTAACGTGATATTACCTAGCAACCGTGCAGGCTACGTCTAATGGCCGGAGATCCACCAACGTGATGTTACCTAGCAACCGTGTAGCTATGTCTTATGGTTAGAGGTCACTAACGTGATATTACCTAGCAACCGTGCAGGCTACGTCTAATGGCCGGAGATCCACCAACGTGATGTTACCTAGCAACCGTGTAGCTATGTCTTATGGTTAGAGGTCACTAACGTGATCTTACCTAGCAACCGTGCAGGCTAGGTCTTATGGCTGGAGGTCCACCAACGTAATGTTACCTAGCAAGTGTGCAGGCTACGTCTTATGGCTGGAGGTCCACCAACGTGATGTTACCTAGCAATCGTGCAGCTATGTCTTATGACTGGCGATCATCTTAAATTAGTGATACAAATGTGTGACGCTATGTTACCTTGCAACTTTTGATGGATTGCCATGACCGAAAGACTTGTTTAAGACAGTTACGGTATATTTGACTAGCTGTAGTACCAGACGTACACAACATAGACTTTGAAAGTTTACCTTTAAGATTTCCTTATTCCTTATTCCTTATTGAGATTTTGACTGATATTTTACGAGCTAGTATTTAGTTGAGTTATTTAGATGTGTTTGATTTCAAGATTTAGATTATTTAATTTTCGCGTAAATCTTTGTCCTTGTGGAAGCTGGAATTGTCTGAGAAGTATTTTATCCTTTCAAAAAACACCGTGTTTACCCGTCGCACCATAGATATGATTACACGATTCCAATCGTCACTGAGACTGTCACCAATCAGCCTTGCGACCCAAAAAACAGACTTGCCGCCTCATATTTTTTTTCCAAATAAGAAGTAATATTGGTACTGAGTTTAGTTGACTGCTATGCTGGAATATACACACATGCATCCATAATCTCTGTCACTCCTTCACTTCTTTTCGCCGGCCCCCTGTCGATTGGGGCTCAACTTGGACTTAAAATATATCCCGAGTCTCACTATTCATCTCAGCGACACCAAAAACTGTGGATTACACACTATTTTAATTATTTTTTATATATCAGCCCCCACCCCTATCCCTAGGGGAGCTAGGTTTGTCATACCTCCTCGCGATTTATGTCCTGATAGCAAGTCCTAAATGTAACAAGTTTTGTTGAAATCGCTCCAGTAGTCACGAAAACTATGGATTCCATACTAATATTGGTCGTTTTTACATTACATTATCACTCAGTCTAGCTCGAGCGGTCGAGGAGAGAGGTTGCGTAGTGAAGTGCGTGCTGTAAACATGGTCGGCATTGAACAGTACCGGGCCGCTATTGGGAAATGGCAGGCAAGGCAGAAGAAGGAGACCAGGAGTGGATTGGTGATAAGTACGGACGGATTGAAAATGAGTGAAGCGGTGCTGGTGGTGACAGTGATAGCGGTGCTACTGGTTATTGGGGGGGTGGAAGTAAACCCAGGCCCAAATACCAGTGGAAAATATAGTACGGAGGATTTGGCCGCACTCAGGGTGGTTGTAAGTGAAGTTATGCAGGAAAAGTGTCAATGGGATAAGGTGCAGGAAATAAAGGACATGATGGAGGAGCAGAGAAAGGAGATAGGGAACATGAAGAAATGGCTTGAAACGAAGACAGAGGAATCGAGCAGGAGAGTGGTCAATAATGAGAAAGAAATCGAGTTATTGAGAGGGGAAGTGAAACATTTGAAAGAGGAGGTGATGAAGATGAAGAAAGAAGCGGAGGGGTACAGGCAGGAGAGATTGAAAAAAGCAATATTTATATATGGAGTTGAGGAAGGGGCGAGAGAGAGCAAGATTGAGCTGATATATAAGGTGGTGGAAGTTATACGTGATGCAATGAAGATAAACTTTAGTGAGATAGACATAGATGATGTAGAGAGAGTTGGTAAAATCAAAGGTCGGAGGCCAATTAGGGTTAAAGTGTTCTCAACCTTATTGGCAGAAACTGTGTTAGATAACAGCAAGAATTTACAAGGGCTGAAAATAGGGGTGAAAGGAGACATGGGAAGAGAAGGAAGTGAAAATATGAAGATCTTGAATAGGCACGTATGGAGAGCGAGGAACCAGGGGCTAAAGGCCCGAATAAGAGGTCTGAGGTTGGAGGTGACAAACGGGCGATGGGTTAGAGTACATTCAGTGACGAAGCTAAAGGAAATGGACGAAAACGAGAGGGTTGAGGGCGGGGAGAGGACAAGGCAAGATGGGAAGAAGAAAGAAGAAAAGAAGAGGAGGAGGGACGTGGCAGGAGAGCAGAGCATCTCAGAAGAGAATGGGCAGTGCAGCCGGGAGACAGAAGATCAAGATAGTGAAGTGGACGGTGAGAGTGAGCAGCAAGAAACTGGGAGAGGAGAGTGCAGTGGTGCAGTGAGCAAGAAAGGGCAAGAGAAGGTGGATTCAGAAGTCCAAAATAGTGAGGGGGTGACTGGGGGTGAGCAGCAAGAAGCGGTGAGAGCAGGGTGCAGTGGTGTAGTGAACAAGAAAGGTGAAGAGGTGACAGATCGACAGGAAGGTAAAACAATTATGAGTAAAGTCAGAAGTAAGAGCTTGAAAAACATATGGGGAAAAGTACGTAAAGGGATGGAGGATACAGAGGACGAGAGGTCGATAAATACTAGAAGTAAGAACAGAGGGGGAGACCTAGAAGGAAGGGAGGGAAAGTTATAACTATATTGGAAGATAGGATGTGTGAATATTGAGGGACTAAGGAACAAATTAGGAAACAAGAAAGTTCGGGAAGTAATTGAAAGTTTTGATGTTGTGGCACTCTTGGAGACGTGGTTGGAAACAGGGAGGGAGATTTCATGGAAGGGGTTTGAGATAAAATATAAATATAGAAGAAAAGAGAGGAATAAGGGACGAGCACCAGGAGGGATGATAGTTTTAATTAGGGAAGAAATTAGTGAAAGAGTAGAGGATATAGAGACCGATATGATGGAAACCATATGGCTGAGATTGAATTTGGGAGGGAGTGAGGGAAGGAGGAAGAAAATAAATCTAGCTTTTGTTTACTGCCACCCTAGTAATTCAGCATATGCAAATAAATATGTTTTTGAAGAGTTATTGGTGGATATTGGTAGGATAAGGGGAATGTATCCAGGTGAGGAGGATATGTTGTTATTTGGGGATTGGAACGCGAGAATAGGGGAACAGAGCCCAGTTTATAGTAGGGAGGATGGAATGTGTTTGTTGGAAAGTAGAAGGAGTGAGGACAAAATTACAAATAGTTATGGAGAGAAGCTCCTAGAGATGTGTGCTGTGGGAAATTTGTATATTCTGAATGGGTGGATAGAGGGTGATAGGACGGGGAAATTGACATATGTTACTGAGAAGGGTGGGAGTGTGATAGATATGGTTTTAAGTTCGGAAGGGATGATTGAGGAAGTTGTAAGAATGGAAATAGGAGACTGGATTGAATCCCACCATTTCCCGGTGAGGGTTATGCTGAAAAGGGAGGAAGAGAAGTGTACAATGAAGGAAGATGAGACTAATGATAAACGAGGGAGTGGTTATAATAAGTATAAATGGACAGAGAAGGTGGGCCGGGATTGGAATAGGGTAGTAAAGGAGGAGTTACATCTTCTGAAATATGGGTGGGAAGGGGCGTTAGAAGAGAATAATACTGATAAAGCCTTGGAATTGTTGCTACATCCAATAAAGATGATAGCGCAGAAGGTGAAAGCTAGAAAGGGGAATAAGAAAGAGGGAGAAGAATGGTTTAATAGGGAGTGTGAAGTAATGCGGAGGAAGGTGATGGACGCGTTAAGAGAATATAGAAGGAAAGGTGGGAACCAAGAAAGGGAGTTTTTCTGTAGACTGAGGAAGGAGTATAAAAAGAAAATCTCTGAGACAAAAAAGACGTGGTTAGAGGAACAGATGGAAGTCATAAATAAGGACTGCAAGACAAATAATTTTGAGAGAGTTTGGGTTAAGATTAATAAAATTATTAAGGGTGGAAGGAATATAGAGAGAACGAGTATTGAGGAAGTGCAATGGGTCAGGCACTTTGATGAATTACTAGGAAAAAAAGGGGATGATAGATGGAGAGGTTCGGGAGAAGAAGTAATTTGGAGGAATAGGAGAGTGGCAATTTATGACCTGGATAAAGAAATCACAAGAGAGGAAATCCTGAGAGTGATAAGCAGAGCCAGAGCGAAGTCGGCCGGGGGGTGTAATGGTATAAATAACAAGTTTTGGAAGGAAACTAGTAAAAATGAGATAATGATAGAGGGCATGGTTAAACTATTCAATAGGATATTTGAGGGAGGTAATTACCCGAAGGAATGGGAAACAGGAATTATATGCCCTATATACAAGGGGAAGGGTAGTAGGAACAATGTGAACAGTTATAGAGGTATATCTCTGTTGGATTCTTTGATTAAAATATATACTGGGGTGCTAGCGAACAGAATAAGCGGGTGGGCGGAAGAAAATGAAATTTTGACAGATTACCAAGGGGGATTTAGAAAAAAGAAAAGAACAGTGGATAATATAATGATAGTAAAGACTATTTTAGAAAAGTATAAGAATATGGCTAGAAGTACGGTTTATGTAGCAGCAATAGATTTTGAGAAAGCTTTTGACAAGGTGAATAGAGAGGCCCTATTAGAGAAATTAGGCAGGCTAGGGATTTCGGAGAAGATGTTGAGGGCAGTGGAAGGAATATATAGGGACGTCAGGTTTTGTGTAAAATTGGGAGAAGGGAGACTGAGTGGACCATTAGAGTCCAAGGTGGGTTTAAAACAAGGATGCAAGTTATCGCCAATATTGTTTATTTTATTTATCAACGATATTTTAGAGGGGTTTGGGGCAGAAAATTGGGCTGTACCAGTAATTAATGGTTTAGAAGTACCAGGACTGATATTTGCGGATGATGTGTTATTGATGACGCTAACCTCAGGGGCGATGAACAGGGCCTTAGAGTCAGTGATGCTATTTGCGAGGAAATGGGGATTGAAAATTAATGGAAATAAGTCTAAAATATTAGTAGTACAGGTGGACAAAAGAAGAAAGATAGAAGGGAATTGGGTAATTCAGGGAGAAAGATTGGAACAGGTAAGGAAGTTGGAATATCTAGGAGTTATTTTTAATGATAAAGGAAATTGGAGTGACCAGATCAAAAGAGTGAAATATAGAGGATTGGCAGCTTTAGCCTCAGTCAGAAATTTGCTAGTCAAGTACCCGGGGATCAGTTATAAAACACTGAGACTTGTGTTCAGGTCGGTAATCGTTGGGAGGGTATTATACGGTTCAGAAGTTTGGGGGCTGGATGAGAAAAGAGAGGAACTAAGAAGGATTGTTAGTAGTTTTGCTAAGTTTGTAATGGGCTTACCGAGGTGTACAGCAAATGTAGGGGCGGAATTAATGTGTGGGGAGGATTTGGAATCAGAGGGTGTGAAAAGAATAGTTAGGTACTGGATGAGTTTAAAAAGACAGGAAGGTGGGAGAGTTTTACAGGCAGCATATGCACAGCAATTTAAGAGCATGTATAAGGGTGGATGGTTAGAAAAAATAAAGGGATATTTGGAGAGGATAGGATTAGGACACCTGTGGGGGGAGGTTTGGTCGAAGACAGAAGTGAGAGGGATGAATATACTGGAAAGGAGAATTAGAGATATCCATAGGCAGAAATTATTGGGGGAAAGCAGACTAAGAAATTCGCTGACTGTTTTGACGAAAATAGAGGAGATAGCAGGGTTGAATATTAGATACGTCGATAGGTCAAAACGATATGGGATGATGTGGTGGCTTTTAGGTTTACAAAGGAATACAGGCTGGTTAAAGGGGAGAGATAAGACAAAGTGTGTACTTTGTGGGGGTGTGAATGATGAGTTTCACTTGCTAAGAGACTGTGAGGTAACGAGGGGGTTAAGACATGGATTATTGAGTGCCGAGCATCGGGAAATATTGGGGAGAGGGGATGAGAACGCAATACTGAGATGGATTATTAAACAATGGGAAAAAGGGGGTGAATTGAACAGGTATTTTTGTGCAACAAAAAAGGCCTGCGAGAGTAAAATGAAGGAGAGTGAGTTAGAGGGTGGGCAGGGGAATAGGGGGGTGGAATAGTTATCTGTATAAGGGAAGGGGATAGTATGTTAAAATTCTAATGGATTAGGGAATATAGGGACCGAGTACTTAGTTATGTGGAGTTGGGTAATAGGACAGGATTGCATGGTCTGTTTGTTTTAAAGTTAGCTGGAATGCAAGTGCTGAAATGCTGAGTGTTGTTGTCTGATTATTGATTAGGTGTAGGTCAGTAACAAGAATGTGACGCAAGTACGGAGCTTAATAAGGACACTGGATGAACATTGAGTGAGTGACTGCTTCAGCTAATGACTGCCAATTATTCTTATTATTATTATCCTCATTATTATTATTATCATTATTATTATTATTATTATTATTATTATTATTATTATTAATTATTCATTTTATCATTATTATTATTATTATTATTATTATTATTATTATTATTATTATTGCATGTGAACATGTATAGGGGCGAAGTCGCCTGTTATGTTCAATAAATGTATGTATATGTATGTATATATACATTACATTATCATTATAGACTGTTATGCCTTTCAGCGTTCAGTCTGCAAGCCGCTGAGAATTTACTAAACATCGCCACAATCCTCGATTTGCAGCTAGTGTTGTGGCCTCATATAGTTCTATACCACTTATCTTTAAATCTTTAGAAACCTACTCTAAGCATCGTCGTCTTGGTCTCCCTCTACTTCTCTTACCCTCCATAGCAGAGTCCATTATTCTCCTAGGTAACCTATCCTCCTCCATTCGCCTCACATGACCCCACCACCGAAGCTGGTTTATGCGTACAGCTTCATCCATCGAGTTCATTCCTAAATTAGCCTTTATATCTTCATTCCGAGTACCCTCCTGCCATTGTTCCCACCTGTTTGTACCAGCAATCATCCTTGTTACCTTCATGTATGTTAGTTCTAACTTATGAATAAGATATCCTGAGTCCACCCAACTTTCGCTCCCGTAAAGCAAAGTTGGTCTGAAAACAGACCGATGTAAAGATAGTTTCGTCTGGGAGCTGACTTCCTTCTTACAGAATACTGTTGATCGCAACTGTGAGCTCACTGCATTAGCTTTACGACACCTTGATGCAATCTCACTTACTATATTACCATCTTGGGAGAACACACAACCTAAATACTTGAAATTATCGACCTGTTCTAGCTTTGTATCACCAATCTGACATTCAATTCTGTTGAATTTCTTACCTACTGACATCAATTTAGTCTTCGAGAGGCTAATTTTCATACCATACTCATTGCACCTATTTTCAAGTTCCATGATATTAGACTGCAGGCTTTCGGCACAGTCTGCCATTAAGACCAAGTCGTCAGCATAGGCCAAACTGCTTACTACATTTCCACCTAACTGAATCCCTCCCTGCCATTTTATACCTTTCAGCAGATGATCCACGTAAACTACGAACAGCAAAGGTGAAATATTACAGCCTTGTCCAACCCCTGTAAGTACCCTGAACCAAGAACTCATTCTACCATCAATTCTCACTGAAGCCCAATTGTCAACATAAAATGCCTTTGATTGATTTTAATAATCTACCTTTAATTCCATAGTCCCCCAGTATAGTTAACATCTTTTCCCTCGGTACCCTGTCATATACTTTCTCTAGATCTACGAAACATAAACACAACTGCCTATTCCTCTCGTAGCATTTTTCAATTACCTGGCGCATACTGAAAATCTGATCCTGACAGCCTCTCTGTGGTCTGAAACCACACTGGTTTTCATCCAACTTCCTCTCAACGAATGATCGCACCCTCCCATCCAAGATGCCAGTGAATACTTTGCCTGGCATACTAATCAATGAGATACCTCGATAGTTGTTGCAATCCTTCCAGTTCCCTTGCTTATAGATAGGTGCAATTACTGCTTTTGTCTAATCTGAAGGTACCTTACCAACACTCCATGCTAATGTTACTACTCTATGAAGCCATTTCATCCCTGCTTTCCCACTATACTTCACCATTTCAGGTCTAATTTCATCTATTCCTGCTGCCTTATGACAATGGAGTTTATTTACCATCCTTTCCACTTCCTCAAGCATAATTTCACCAACATCATTTTCCTCCTCCCCATGAACTTGGCTGTTTGCAACACCACCAGGATGATTTCCTTTTACATTGAGAAGATGTTCAAAATATTCCCTCCACCTCTCCAGTGATTCCCTGGGATCTATTATAAGTTCACCTGAATTACTCAAAACACTGTTCATTTCTTTTTTCCCTCCCTTCCTAAGATTCTTTATTACTGTCCAGAAAGGTTTCCCTGCCCGTTGACCTAGCCTTTCCAGGTTATTACCAGAATCTTCCCAGGACTTCTTTTTGGATTCAACAACTATTTGTTTCGCTCTGTTTCTTTCATCTACGTACAAATCCCTGTCTGCCTCGGCCCTTGTTTGGAGCCATTTCCGATAAGCCTTCTTTTTACGTTTACAGGCTGCTCTCACTTCATCATTCCACCAAGATGTTCGCCTTTTCCCATCTTTACACACAGTTGTTCCTAGGCATTCCCTTGCTGTTTCTACTACAGCATCCCTGTATGCCACCCATTCACTTTCTATATCCTGAACCTGCTTACTGTCTACTGTTCGAAACTTCTCACTAATCATATCTATGTACTTCTGTCTAATTTCCTCGTCCTGGAGATTTTCTACCCTTGTTCATTTGCATACAGATTTCACTTTCTCTACCCTAGGCCTAGAGATACTTAGTTCACTACAGATCAGATAGTGGTCTGTATCATCGAAAAACTCGTTCATTCCTAACAGATTTCCTGAATTCAAAGTCTGTTAAGATATAGTCTATTATGGATCTGGTACCCCTAGCCTCCCATGTGTAGCGGTGAATAGCCTTATGCTTGAAGAATGTATTCGTAACTGCTAAACCCATACTAGCACAGAAGTCCAGCAAACGCTTCCCATTCCCATTAGCTTCCATATCTTCCCCACATTTACCAATCACCCTTTCGTATCCTTCAGTTCTATTCCCAACTTTCGTATTGAAATCGCCCAATAGCACTATTCTATCCTTGCTGTTGACCCTGACCACGATGTCACTCAACGCTTCATAAAACTTGTCAACTTCATCCTCATCTGCACCCTCACATGGTGAATACACGAACACAATTCTTGTCCTAATTCCTCCAACTGACAAATCTACCCACATCATTCGCTCATTTACGTGCCTGACAGAAACTATGTTGCGTGCAATGGTATTCCTCATAACGAGCCCTACCCCAGACTCTGCCCTTCCCTTTCTAACACCCGTCAAGTACACTTTATAATCTCCTATCTCTTCCTCATTATCTCCCCTTACCCGAATATCACTTACTCCTAGCATATCCAGATGCATCCTCTTTGCTGATTCAGCCATTTCTACTTTCTTTCTTCTATAAGCCCCATTAATATTGATAGCTCCCCATCGAATTCCATTTCGTTCGCCAAGTTGTTTCCAAGGAGTCCCTCGCCTGTCAAATGGGAGTGGACTCCGATACTCTCATAGGTCTGAGGCTTTCTTAAAGTGTTCTGAGCTCGGTAAATTCATGAAGCAGGATGCTGCCCTACTTGCACATAGTCCAAGTGAGGATCTCTCCTCTAACGGGTTATGGACCACTGGTGGATTGTATAGTCCTAGCCGCCTGAGCACAAGGAGGGCCATGACTCAGAATATGTCCGAGATGCCCACTCCCATTCCATAGCAACTGGTATCCCGACTCTCGGGACCACTTACTAGGCCATTCAGCCGTTGCCCATGGTTCACGAACTAGGACGTGACTACAGTAACCCACAAACATATTAAAATTTCACCCCATCCCCTAGGGGTTCAAGGGATGTCTTGAACCTACAGTAGCTTTTCCAGACAGTAAGTCTTACTTGTATCAATTTCCTGATTATTTAATTTTGGAGTAAAACACGTATACGCCCATTATCTCGATCATTTTGGACACTTTCTTTTTTTTTTTACAATTTCTCACCCCCCTATGCCAAACGGGGCTTAAAATGGACTTTAAATAAATCCGGAGTGTCACTGTTCATCTCAGTGACCCCCTAAAACTTTGGATTCGACACTATCTTCGATTATTTTATATCTCACACCCCCTCACACCACAAAGGAAGCTGAACATGGAGTTTTAAAAATCCAGAATATCACTATTCATCTCGGCGGTCCCTAAAACAAGGGATTCGACACAATTTTCGATTTTTTTTTCATTTCTCGCCCTTCCCCCCTCGCCTCCCCCCCGCCCCTAATTATAAGTACCAAGTTTGGTTGAAATCCCTCCAATGGTTTAGGGGGAGATTTAATACATACATATATATAGAGATACATACAATAACATATATTTTTTCCACCCTAATTGCCTTCCAAGTGTACAATATATAGATTATATAGACTCGCCTTTGCTCATCGGAAATGCCCAGTTGCTCCTCTTTAATAATTGGTGATAATTCGTGTCATTCTACTGTTGATATCCTACATTTTTCACAGTTTCGTAAATATTTTTCACATCTAATACACAGCTGAATATTTCAAATGGGCAGACCTATCAAGGTTGATCCTATGACATGAAAGTACATCTCGATCACGGTATATTGGATTGCTATTTCCAAATAACAGACATGGTCATGAACCTCTTGGTAAGAAAGGTACTTTATGAAACATGGCGGCGTGTTCCCATCCTCGTTCAAACCACTTGAACCCTCCCAGGAGTAGTAAGAATATATTGTGACATTTTCAGCGAAATTGGTTGAGTAGTTTTTGAGTCTATTAATATCAAATATACCAACATCCACTTATATATATATATAGATTTTCTCTAAAGGGAAATTTTGACACCATTTTTATTTTATTCTTTTACATGTCCAGCTCCGAAGCTGAATAGTCAGCGTACTGGTCTTTGGTTCTTAGGGTTACGGGTTGGGTTCCCGGCCGGGCCGATGATTGTAACTGCGTATGTTTGATTCTCCTGCCTTGGGGACTGTATGTTTGTGTTCGTATTCACATTTTCATATGCACAACATTACACTGCCAATCACCACCGAAACACACAGTAGTGAATGCATCTCTCCACATCAGACTGGAGTCAGGAATGGCATCCGGTGATATAACAGGGTCAAATACAAACCAAGTGCCAACCCCAATAAACTGGAAAAAAGGCCAGGGAGAAAAAGAAAGTTATATTTATTCGCAATATCTCCCATTTAGAATCGATAGGCCTATACGACAGTTTCCTCTGAGAACGTCCATGTAAATTTTCTGCCGAGGGGTTCAGACGTAGAAAGCTGGGCCACGTGGCGGCGACAACATTACAACGTAAGTGTGCAGCTATTACTCCGGACCACATTTTGAACAGACTAAAATGGAAGTAACGTCGTTGCCTCGCCGCACTCTCCTTGGTTGCCAAATGAACCGGTGTACGATTAAAAGTTGTACCCCAAGATTATAACACAGCACAGCTCACCGGTTCTAACTTGAGCACATTTGAAATAATTAATGGATTAACGTATTTCTATTAGTGGAGTATCATACCGGCACTGCTGTTTTAAACGGACTATGATAGTTGTCACCGCCACGTGGCCAGCAAGTCGCCATTACTTTGCTGACTTGGCTACACGTAGGCAGGGTACACATTATTTTGTATCGGAGATTTCGTCTAGCGTGGTTAGTCCTACTGCATTAAGCGTGCAATTTTTTAAGACATCTACTGAGTAAGTATGGCAGCTCCGCATTGAGTACACCATTGCCATAACTCATGCTGACAAGAGGGACGGAACACGCGTCCCCTTGCCGCTCTCCAACAAAAGTGACTACACCGTAGGCACAGCCCCTCTCACCCGCGTCTTCCTCTGTCCTTCCTCTTCTCCGCTTTAGTCTGCTCAAAAGGTGGCTTACCGAGCTCGATAGCTGCAGTGGCTTAAGTGTGGCTAGTATCCGGTATTCGGGAGACGGCAGGTTCGAACCCCACTGTCGGCAGCCCTGAAGATGGTTTTCCGTGGTTTCCCATTTTCACACCAGGCAAATGCTTGGGCTGTACCTTAATTAAGGCCACGACCGTTTCCTTCCCATTCCTAGGCCTTTCCTGTCCCATCGTCGCCATAAGACCTATCTGTGTCTGCGCGACGTAAAGCAACTAGCAAAAAAAAAAAAAAAAAAAAACAGAAAGGTGGCTTGAAAAAATAACAATACAACTTAAATGACCACGCTACCATGGCATCGTCGTGTGAAATGGCCCTGTCCGCGTACGGAATAAAAACTTTCACCCACCCCCAAGAACCACTTCGTGGTTCGTGAACTAATAATTGTTCATGGTTGTATTAGGGTATTAGGTAGGGAAAGGGAAGTACATGAAAAGGGTAGCACGAAAGAAAAGGATTTAATAAATGGAGACAGAAAAAGAAGGATGAAAGAGAGGAGCATGCTATTAAGAAGGAATTAAAAACTTAGTGGGACATAATCTATTTAATTGTGAGGTTTGGACATATTTGATGGTCGTGATTAATATAATATATCCCTCCTGGTAGGCATGATCGTTAAGGCGTCAAGTCTGCATGGTCTAACGCCGTGGTTAACCGGTTCGAGGTCACATCGGTCGAAAATATTTTCAACGGGCGTCAAGTCTACATAGTCTCACACTGTGATTAGCTGGATCGAGTCCCGCTGGTCGAAAACATTTCACCATCAAAACATTGGCTGGCAAGGTAGGACAGGTGGCCGTGCGGTTAGGGGCGCGCGGCTGTGAGCTTGCATCCGGGAGATAGTGGGTTCGAATCCCACTGTCGGCAGCCCTGAAAATGGTTTTCTGTGGTTTCCCATTTTCACACCAGGAAAATGCTGGGTCTGTACCTTAATTAAGGCCACGGCTGCTTCCTTCCCACTCATAGGCCTTTCCTACCCCATCGTTGCCATAAGACCTATCTGTATCGGTGCGACGTAAAGCCACTAGCAAAAAAAAAATGTCTAATCACTACATTGCGTGCCAAAAGCCTGGATTCAATCCCAAACGTTTCCGCATTGTTCATATGAAATGAGGACATACGACGCTATTGATGGTGATTCGTCCGTTGGATGGGGACGTTAACCCTTAGTGCTCGATGGGAGTAAGGTACGTGCTGGCACCGGCTTTCACCCTCTCCCATCCTATTATCATATATCGCGTCATTCGTTTCATCTCTATTGATTCCTCTCATGCGACTGATGCCAAGAAGGGCATCTGGTCGTAAAAACTCGCTACGAAGATCTCTTCATACCCGACCCTGTAGAGAGACTGTAAAGGTTTGGGCACTCGTATGAAGATTGTATAACACTAATCATAGTAGAAAGAGAAGAACCATGGGATAGTCCGAAGACTCCTACGGATTTTGAAGACGCTACGGTGCCAGAAATGTATCACTTGGGTATTCTTTTTCGTGTTACCGATACGAGGCTGGCGTATTTGAGCACCTTCCAATACCAGCGGACTGAGCCGAAATCGAACCCGCCATCTCGGGCTCAGAAAATCCGTATTCAATCGTCTTAGCCACTTACTGTTTAACATTCCTTCTTCGGGCCATATGGCTCAAACGGTCGATTACGGACTTTCTGAGCCAATGTTGGTGGGTTTGATCCCGGCTCAGGCCAGTGGTATTTGAGGGTGCTCTGGTACGTCAGTATCGTGTCGGTAAATGCGGGACCAAATTCAGATGCTTCAACGTTTCCGAAAACCGCTGAAGTAGTTCATGGGACGTAAAAGCACCAATATTACTGTATTAATATTCCCTTTTGAGTGATGGGTTCGAAACTTGCCGTCAGCAGCACTAAATCTAGTTTTATATTGTTTCCTCACTTTCACACAAGGCAATTGCTGAGGCTGAATTAAAGCCATGGGCGCTTTCTGCCTCATCCAATCAATTAACATTGGTCTACATATAGGGCAGTCCCCCAGGTGGCAGATTCCTTATCTGTTGTTTTCCTAGTCTTTTCTTAAATGATTGCAATGAATTTGGAAATTTATAGAACATCTTCCTAGGTAAATTATTCAAATCCCTAACTCCCCTACCTATAGACGAATATTTGCCCCAATTTGTTCTTTTGAATTCCAACTTTATCTTCATATTGTGATCTTTCCTACTTTCAAAAACACCACTCAAATTTTTTCCTCTATTAATGTCATTCTACGCCATCTCTCCACAGACAGCTTGGAACATACCACTTAGTCGAGCAGCTCGTCTCCTTTCCCCCAAGTCTTCCCAGCCCAAACTTTGTAATATTTTTGTAACTTTACTCTTTTGTCATAAATCACCCAGAACAAATCGAGCTGCTTTTCTTTGGAATTTTTCCATTTCTTGAATCAAGTAATCCTGGTGAGGGTCCCATACACTGGAACCACTGGAACAGTCACGTCCTGTCTATCTTACTGATATCGCCAGTGTTTGTATGCTTGTTGTCGAACAAGGGGATAAAAGTCCGTAAGGGGGTCTTACCAGAGACTGACATGCCCTCTCCTTTACATCCTTTTTTCTTAAATGATATTTGTTCGTGGCGTCGACCTCGAAGATCCATTGCCACTACTTTCACCATATGTTAGGAACCTGCGGAGGTGTAGTGTGTTGAGAAAAGGAAGGTTAAGGACGACATAAACACCCAGTTCCCAGAACAGAGAGATTAATTATTTACAATTAAAAACCCCTGACCCGGCCGGGAATCGAACCCGGGGCCGCCGGGTGATGGGCGGATGCGTTACCCCCTACACCGCAGGGCCGGACTCTTTTACATCCTTACTACAACCCCTAAATACCCTCATAATCATGTGCAGAGATCTGTATTCTTTTTTTACAATCCCATTTATGGGATTACCCCAATGAAGTTCTATCCCTTTCCCATCCTAGCGTCGCCAAATGCCCTCCATCATTCTGGCATCGTTGGCAACGAGAAAGCTGACAAATTAGCGAAAACTGGTGCTCGTGGTGGACTTAGCAACATGGCTCCACTGCCATATACGGACTTGTTCGACAACAAGCATGCTAACACTGGCAATCGGACGGGGAAATATCAACAAGACAGACAAGGCGTGCCTGCGCTCTCATTCAGCCCAACATCCCTCAACAACCATGGTTTACGGATCTTCGTTACAGCCGAGAGTCGAAACTGTCTATAATTCGTACGCGGTTTTACCATGAAACATTTCCGGCACACCTTCTCCGTATAGGATTGATCAATTCCTCACAGTGTCTGTCTCAATCCCCAGGAACTGGTGACTTGAATCACGTTATATTACAATGTGCGTATTACTCTGGACCAAGGATTCAATTCATGCAAACATCGCTACGTTTGGGAGTTTCCTTCCCAACGAAATTTCCATTGCTTCTGGATGTGAAAAACTTAGAAGTTCTAGCAACACTGATGAAATGTTGGAAATCGTGTGGTATTACAATATAGAAGTTTAAAATGTGATGTGGGCTATCTGTACTAAGTATGGACACGAACTATCTAAAGTTGGAATAAAAAGTAAGTAAATCCTTGACTGAATGAGAATATGTGTTGTATAAAGTTTTCTGTATTACTCTATGTATATTGTGTTATACTGATGTATGTGATGACCAAATGAAATGTAGCCACGGGTCAAATTTTGAAAAATCCCTCCATGTGTTCGAGTGACGGTAAAAATAAATTTCGTGTGGTTATTTCTAGCCGGGTGCAGCCGTTGTACGGCAGACCCTCCGATGAGGGTGGGCGGCATCTGCCATGTGTAGGTAACTGCGTGTTATTGTGGTGGAGGATAGTGTTGTGTGGTGTGCGAGTTGCAAGGATGTTGGAGAGAGCACAAACACTCAGTCGCCGTGCCAAGGGAATTAACCATTTAAGGTTAAAATCTCCGACCCGTCCGGAAATCGAACCCGGGACCCCTGTGACCAAATGCCAGCACGCTAACCATTTAGCCATGGAGCCGGACAGGGTGACGTTAAAACAATGGAAATAAAGTGAATTTTAAGAGATGTCAGTGTGTCCATGTATTTTCACGACGATGCGTTCTTTATCATTCTAGTCAAACAAACAAACCCCACGGCACTACAGCCCTTGAAGGGCCTTGGCCTACCAAGCGACCGCTGCTCAGCCCGAAGGCCTGCAGATTACGAGGTGTCGTGTGGTCAGCACGACGAATCCTCTCGGCCGTTATTCTTGGCTTTCTAGACCGGGGCCGCTATCTCACCGTCAGATAGCTCCTCAGTTCTAATCACGTAGGCTGAGTGGACCTCAAATCAGCCCTCAGGTCCAGGTAAAAATCCCTGACCTGGCCGGAAATCGAATCCGGGGCCTCCGGGTGAGATGCAAGCCCCTACACCACGGGGCCGGCTTAGTCAAACAACCAGTAATAAATCTCCTGATTCAAGTATTCCTGACAACCGACTAAAACAGGAGTCAATCCCAGACCATGAATATAGAAGGCGAGCACTGAACATACTAAATCACCCTGTATGTTTAGAAAAAAGAGAAAAATTGTTATTTGTTGTTATTGATGGTAATAATAATAATAATAATAATAATAATAATAATAATAATAATAATAATAATAATAATAATAATACCGAACTCAGTAGGTCAGGCATCCTTCTGTATGCAAGGCAGCGGGTCAATTCCTACCCAGACAGGTAATATTTAACAGTATTTAGATGCAACATATCTGTGTCGTTGGCTTCCTGCAACTTAATGAACACATATGGAACAAAATTCTGACACTACGGCACCTCTTGAAATCTATAGTAATTGGTACTTATGTTCATCACCATTATTATTATTATTATTATTATTATTATTATTAGCTTCCTACAATCAATGGTTGGATGTTGGCATTTCGTATCATATTGGGTTGGCATGTAAAAGGTCTCTGGTGACACATTTGGTGGTGATGATGATGATGATGATGATGATGATGTTGATGCTTGTTGTTTCAAGGGGCCTAACATCTAGGTTCTCACCCCCTAATGGACGAAATGAGATGAAACGTAATGACAATTTAAAAGTCCAAAATTCTCCACTGACCAGCATTCAAAACGTGAGGACCAAGAATGAATGGATGGATATGAATTTAAAACAATCAGTGGATTCGACCCACAATGCTTCAGATTCACAGAAACTGTTGTAAAACAATAGTATTACTGACCAAGGGACTGCTTCTAAAGCGCAATACTGAATTGCTGATGCTAGTAATCTAAAGGGGTCCAAAACCCAAGTCATCGGCCCCTCATAATGGTACTTATCGCTAGGAAAGTAGAACCGTGGTATTTGTCGTGGTGCGGTACTAATCGAAAGTAGCGTAGACTCGCGATATTCCACACATTGTGGTACTACTCACAGGTAATTAAATTCGCACATGTAATACAGACCTATGGTATTTCGCACATTGCGGCGCCATTTACAAACAACGCAAACCTATGGTGCTCATCACATAAGTGTACTAACCACAGGGACTCTTACTAACCTCCGGTGTTCCTCATATAGTGGGTTTTAATCATAGGCAAGGCAGAAACATGGTGTCGCTCATATAGTAGTACTAATCGCAGGTACTGTAAAAGCCGAAAGCACACACTGCCGCTACTAATCACAAACCTATATTGTACCTAATATAGTGGTACTACGCGGAAGTAAAAGCGGCCCATTGTGTTCCCCGCGTGGTGGTACTAATTACAAGTTCTAATTCGATCATCCCTTGGTCGTCCCTTTTAGTCGCCTCTTACGGCAGGCAGGGGATAGCGTGGGTGTATTCTTCTTCTGCGTCCCCCACCCACAGGGGGTTGTGTGTGTGGTTCGCGAGAGCTATTTTATTTTGCTCAAGTCCGCCGGCAAGCCGGTTAGGACCCCCTATCCGCCATCTGGGATGCGCCACGTGGGAGTATCAGCTCTCCTCCTGCTACGTCAGCGTAGTAAGTTCGAACACATTTGGTGTTTACCTGACAAATTAATTAAAACTGCCATAGACCGGCAAACAAACTTCCTGTTTACTCTTCCTTCTATTAATGTTAACCGTATCGCTGAAATTGATGCTCCAGCAGTCTATTTGGCACCAAATAAAATTGCCAGAATACGGTAGCTGAATCAAGATAATTATTGTTATTAATAATAATGTTATAAGTGTAAGCGTTAATGAACAACACAGAGTTATTTCTCATTAAGAAAAGTGAATTTAATGAGCTGAACTGGATGAAGTAAAGATTATTCAATGTTTCAATGGGCTGTACACAACACACGAAAGTTATTTTATTGACCACACAAATATACTACTTTAATGAACTATACCAATCACATCATGGGGATTTTATTACTATCATAAACTAGATTCCTTTCCCATTTCATGGTTAATAGCTCCACATTGAATCTATAACTGTGACCTTAGCCTACGTTGAAACTTCAATGTTGATGACCATTAAGTAGTGCCGATAAATTAATTATAACGACTACACCTGTCTTTTAATGTAATTTATTTACCGTCACATTCGTTGTGTACGTAAAATGTCTTATCACAAACCTCAACCTTCAATTGTTTCATGCACGGAAACTGTACTCCGTCAGAGTGGGAGTAGAATAATCTCACGACGTCCAATATGGAAATCTGTCCATTTTGAAGATACTGACAACCTGAACTCAATTAATTAGAATAAACAAGACAAAATCAGAATGGAGGAGAAAGTCTTGTGAAAGAATGTGTGTGTTCTAATTTAATTATAGATAACCGTGCAATGAATATAACTTTCTTACCGTAAAAGGTCCGATGGCACCTTGCTACACTCGTCCCCACTTCTGGACACGCGCAAGCATACTGCCGCAATCGATAAAGCAGGCAGGCGTCGGACGTGTTCGTTGTCAGTGCTTGACACAGAGCGCTCTGCCGACGACGGCGCCCCAATCCTGAAATAGCATTCATGATAGGGCTACTGTCGATTGCCGTACATCGTATTTTCTCAGCTGTTAACTTCATACCGGCGATACCACTACTATTTGGTTTACGTCGTACGGACACAGACAGGTCTTATGGGGACGATGGGAAAGACCGTGACCTTAATCAAGGTACGCCCCAGCATTTCCTCGTGTTACAATAAGAAATCACGGAAAACCAACTTCAGGGTAGCGGACAGTGGGGTTCGAATCGACAGTCTTCCGAATGCAACCTCACAATTATATAATGCAAACCGTGTAGCCACTTGCTCGCTCGCCGACATATATCCACATGGATTATAGTTTATAGGCAGTTGTCACAGCCATGCACGTCTGTGTCTTCTTATTCTAATTATTGTTTAAAATATATTTTAAACAAATTATCCTAAGAGTCAAAAATTGTATTTTTCACTTTAACGTTAACACTTCTTATGAAACGGGATGCTAGTTTTGAAAAGTTGAGTGGGATGAAAATAGGAAAGAGATTAAAACTTCGGAAAATGTAAATCGCGTATAGTACAGACAAGTTGCGTATTAGCCTAAATATACAGTACGTAGGGCAACAGTTTACGTGTCCACCAGTAAGAATTGTTCTTTCGCCGAAAACCTTCGATATGTTAGTGCTACGTTAAAGAAGTAGCAACCAATAAAGCAAACTGTTCTTGAATATATCACGATGAGGTATCGACCAACTTCGCCAGGGTTCGGTTCCAGGCAGCCAGTTTACTTTGAGAGTGTTTTGAGTTAACCGATTTAAGTGAAATAAAATACATTTTGTGTAGAATATAGAGAAATAGGCCTATATAATACATGTTATAAAATGTAGAAAGGTCGTGGTGGTGGTGGTTGTTATTAGTTATTGTTTAATTAGGAAATACAACTGGGTAAACCGAGCGAGTTGGCCGTGCGGTGAGCTTGCATTCGGGAGATACTGGGTTTGAACCCCACTGTCGGCAGCACTGAAGATGATTTTCCGTGCTTTCCCAGGTGATGGTAGTGATTATTGTTTTAAGAGGAACTCCAACTAGGCAACCATCCTCTATATAACACCAATCAGAGAGAAAAATGGAAGGGATGCCTTTACCGCCTGAAGGTCAATATCTTGGAGCGTGAGACTTCGGGTCGGGGATGAAACTGGAAAGGAGGACCAGTATCTCACCCAGGAGGCCTCATCTCCTATGCTGAACAGGGACCTTGCTGGGGAATGGGAAGATTGGGACAGGCAAAAATGAGTGAAGGAAGCGGCTGTGGCCTTAAGTTAGGTACTATCCCGCATTTGCCTGAAGGAGAAGTGGGAAACAACGGAAAACCACTTCGAAGATGGTTGAGGTGGGAATCGAACCCCTCCCTACTCAGTTGACCTCCCGAGGCTGAGTGGACCCCGTTCCAACCCTCTTAACACTTCAGACTTTTTGGCAGAGCTGGAAATCGAACCCGGGCCTCCGAGGCTGGCAACCTACCACACTAACCACTACACCACAGAGGCGGACATTATAATTATTGATGTTTAAAAATCCGATCAACGTCATCATCACTAATTTAAAACTTCAAAGAGTCTTTAAATACACGAATATCCAGAAAATAATAAACACGAATTGTTTTAGAAACATCCACAAATACGTATGAAGAAGTATGGAATTTTAAAATAATTCATATGTACAGAACGATGGTGATACAGGAAACAGATGAAGGGGAAGGAGCAGGCATAAAGGGAAAAGTTTTCCAAATAAATAAGGGTAATTACCCTAGCCTGCAAAATAAAACTTTTTTGTGCGGTAAAAACGAAACTAGGTGGGTTTTATGAATTTCTTAATGCAGAATTCGAGAAAAAAATTAGTTTTGGCGAATCACGTCTGGTTTGGTGGCAATTTTACAAAATATTATTTTGTTCTTACGTAAAATTGTTGATACTTAGTATTGATTAAATTTGATGTATTAATGTAAATTTCAGCTTGCAAAACGCAATCATATTTTTCATGCATTGAATACACATAAATGCTGCTTTGTAAGCAAGTAGGTAGTATGTATTATATTTTTAATGTATATTGAAATTCGTGAAACTGAATCATAAAGCGCCTATATTAGTTTCGACTGTACAGTTGCTTTTAAATTAATATAACCGTACCTTGAATAAAAATTACATGGTTAAACATACATAGTTTTTTTTACTTACATTATGTGCAGGTTAGATTCACACCTCCGTCTTTTCCCGTTTTCCGTAGAATTTCCGGGATTTTGAAGTTCTTGAATGATCTCTAGAAGAGTCGTCTCGTGCAATCGACCAACAGTAATCGGCCATCATATTCACATCCCAACGTCCCTGATAGCGTCGTTCTGCATCTTTGAGAACCTGGTGAAACCTTTCACCTTGTTCTTCACTGACAGCTCCGAAATTTAGAGGGAAATAATCCAGATGCGAAGCTAAGAAATGAAGCTTAAGGCTCATATTACAACAGAGTTCCTTAAACTTTACCAACATTTTCCTTACAATTTCTTTGTATTAAGGGTCCTTAATGTTGCCAAGGAATTTAGTCACTACATCTTTGAATGCGTTCCATGCCTCTTTCTCAATTTTGGTCATCGTGTCTGTGAAAATTTATCCTTCATCTGATTACGAATCTGTGGTCCATCAAATAAGCCTTTGATTTTTGCATCTAATAATGAGGGAAATTTAGTGGATAAATATTGGAAGCATAGGCTACTTTTACCTAATGCCTCGACATACAGTTTCATCAATCCAAATTTGATATGCAAGGGTGGAAGTAAACTTTTTTCACGGTCAATAAGACTTACATTCAAGACATTTTTGGATCCTGGTTGTAGTTGTTTCCTTTCTGTCCAATTCACTGTATCCCGATGTTTATCCCGTGCCCTGCTATCCCATTCGCATAGGAAACAGGGAAATTTTGTATAGCCTTTTTGTTATCCCTGCAACAATCCAATAATCTCCAAATCACCGCAAATTTGGCACCCATGCTCATGATATTTAATTTTTTCAAGCACCAACTTTAAGGTCTCGTATGTTTCAGACATTTTTGTGGAGTGTGCAAGTGGACGGATGCCAGAACATTTGTATTATGAAGCAAAACAGACTTTAAACTTATTTTGGAAGAGTCGACAAAATCACGTCACTTACTAGGATCCTACTCTTTCTCTCCCAATCGACGTAGAAGATTTGAAACATCCGTACAGAATACAAGTTCATCTTCTTGAGTATAATACTTTCGGACTGTTATCTTTGAAAGGAAACTGCTTTATCAGTCCAGCATAAGGGCTGGGGCTTTTAACAAGTCTGATTATTCAAGTTGTCTAAGATGAAAGACAAACTCTCAACTGTCTTATCTTCAATCCTACATACCTCGCGGTCTATTGCGTATCTAGGGGAGTTTGTTATGAATTTACCAGGAAATCCCCAACTACAAAATGAAAATTTAGACAACAATAAACCTATAATAAAAATGCAAACAATAACAAATCAAATCACATAATTGTATTCTAAAAAATGTTGCGCGAGAACATCCCTCAACATTACATCTTACGAATTCATGCAGATACTAAAACACCGAATTGCGTCAAAACTAGACGTGATAGGAAAAAAATAGCATCATTTTCGGAATTAGGGTAGCGATTTCCATAAGAATTACATATTTTCTATTTTACCGCAAAATCATCTGTCCTTGGACCTATACTATTTGTAATTTAATATACATACACGATGCTGTCCAATCTATTACACTACAAGTATGAACTTTATGCTGATCTGCAGATTTACTACCACTCAAGAACTGACCAAATTTAGAGTGCTATCCGACATGTCAATAGAGTTTTAAGGCCCTTAGGTATGCATCTGATAACCTGAACTAAGTCCCCATTAAACACAGACAGTAATCATCGGCAGTTCTAAAAGCTTTAACATCTCAAAACATTCTGATGTTCCTCCCGTAGCACTAAAGAGTACCATTATTCCATATCGTAAATCAGTTACGAATCCTAGTGTCGCTATAAGCGAAACATTGAACAGGTCGCGGTATCTGACGAATACTTGCAAATATATATATCACAGCATGCATCCCCTGAAGCCGTCAAAATGTGTTTCCTCGGTCCTTCAAAATAAGGCTCATTAATCATGTTCGTTTCCACTTTACGATAGTTTTTATTAATGTAAATAATGAACAAGGCATGACATAACGAGCCCAGAACGCATGCGCATCAGATACGCATTGGACATTCAGGTTTCATGCGAATACATTAGCGTACAAGGTGCTATCTGAAAACACACTTTCTTACCTGTCAGCCAGAGTTCGCTACCTTAGTTCCCTGCACTTGTTCATTGCCTAGTCAGGCCGTACGCTAGAAGTCCCTGTAGATCGAACCACGAATAAAACAGATTGTTCTCAATCACCACCGCGGGCTGATGACATGACACTAGGGACACCACATCTAAAGCAAAATTCAAGGTCTCCCACCAAAGTCATCTTATAAGCACTTCTAGTCTAACTTGGATGTGAATAGTATGCGTTAAAGAGAGTAATAATGTCATTTGCTTTACGTCCCACTAACTATTTTTACGGTTTTCAGAGATGCCGATGTGCCGGAATTTTGCCCCGCAGGAGTTCTTTTACATGTCAGTTAATCTACCGACACGAGGCTGACGTACTTGAGCACCTTCAAATACCACCGGACTGAGCCAGGATCAATCTGCCAAGTTGGGGTCAGAAGGCCAGCGCCTCAACCGTCTGAGCCATTCAGTCCGGCAGAAAGATTGTAGAAATGGTTCATTTATTGAGTGTTGTCTACATTCTAAAAATAATTATGTTTAGGCTACATCACTTCGTTTTCCTTAAACATCGATATCATGTCAGTGAACTTCTTACTTCAATATTTCAGCACTGAGATAGCACTCGGAGAATTAGAGTAGGCGAAGCTTTATGTTACCCTGTAATACTCAGCTGACGTCCCTCTCCGGGCGCGCTGTCCTTTTATGGACTTAGGCCAGCGCGTGTAGAGAGTGGAGCACTGAAGGGGCGTCAGCCAAGTTGTCCACAGAGGGGACCCACAGCCACGAGAGGCGGATGCCTCTCCGTGCTATTTTATTAACAAGTCGGACATACAAAGCAAGTACAGCAGTATATGAGTATAAAAGTGGGCCTCTGCCCGTCTTAAGAGTATAATATGTTACACTAGAGTCAGTATATACAATCAGATGATCACATTGAATACCTTGCTCAATGATTGTGTCCAAGACACGCGTCGCAACATAAAGCGCTGCTGCTACTTCGGCTGCGTCAATGCAGTATTATTGGACCTTTATGTTTTCTTATATACGGTATATCAATGATATGTGTAAAGAAGTGGAATCAGAGATAAGGCTGTTTGCAGATGATGTTATTCTATACAGAGTAATAAATAAGTTACACGATTGTGAGCGGCTGCAGCGTGACCGCGATAGTGTTGTGAGATGGACGGTGGGCAATGGTATAATGATAGACTAAACTGGGTTAAAAGGTTGTGAGTTTCACAAATAGGAAAAGTCCTCTCAGTTTTAATTACTGCGTTGATGGGGTGAAAGTTCCTTTTGGGGATCTTTGTAAGTACCTAGATGTTAATATAAGAAAAGACCTTCATTGGGGTAATCACATAAATATGATTGTTAATAAAGGGTACAGATCTCTGCACATGGTTATGAGGGTATTTAGTGGTTGTAGTAAGGATGTAAAGGAGAGGGCATGTAAGTCTCTGGTAAGACCCCAACTAGAGTATGGTTCCAGTGTATGGGACCCTCACCAGGATTACTTGATTCAAGAACTGGAGAAAATCCAAAGAAAAGCACCTCGATTTGTTCTGGGTGATTTCCGACAAAAGAGTAGCGTTACAAAAATGTTGCAAAGTTGGGCTGAGAAGAACTGGGAGAAAGGAGACGAGCTGCTCGATTAAGTGGTATGTTCCGAGCTGTCAGTGGAGAGATGGCGTGGGAGGACATTAGTAGACGAATACGTTTGAGTGGTGTCTTTAAAAGTAGGAAAGATCACAATATGAAGATAAAGTTGGAATTCAAGAGGACAAATTGGGGCAAATATTTGTTTATAGGAAGGGGAGTTAGGAATTGGAATAACTTACCAAGGGACATGTTCAATAATTTTCCAATTTCTTTGCGATCATTCAAGAAAAGGCTAGGAAAACAACAGATAGGGAATCTGCTACCTGGGCGACTGCCCTAAATGCAGATCAGTAGTGATTGATTTATATTGATATTGATAATTTTAATTTAAGTTATTCTATTTTACACGTCTTGCTTGTTGTAGCACTTCCCTGAATTACAAGCAAGTTTATATAGTTATTGTATATTGCCTCTGTTCTAATTGCTGGGAAATTATGTACACATATTAACTTTGTGTAAACATAGTACGCCTCCACAAACAGAGAATCATGATGGTCATCTTCTGATCACTCAGGAAGCAGCAAGATAGGTATCAAATAGACGTTCACATGAAGTGATAATCGTGCAAGTCATCAAGGAACACATAGTGAACAGAGGACACACTAGTGTAAAGTATGTAATAGAGAAATTCCACGTGGGGAGAACGGCAAGAGCTTAAAATACACCTCCACAAACATTCTGAGGAGAAGCTATGCAAGAACGAAATGTGTGCAGGGGTACGCTTTCACAAAGAAGGAATCTCAACCCTCCCTGGAGAAAAGCTGTACAAGTGTAAAGAATGTAATATTAGATTTTGGCGAATTGTTGATCTCGAAAGACGCAATTCAATCCACTCGGAGGTGAGACTATATAAGTCTACAACATTCAGTAATTCGTTCTCACGAAACAAACTAGGAAATAACCCATATAATAATGCTCCTCAGGACCTGTTCACCTGATGGGTTAAACTGAGCACTGTACAGCATTGCAGGAGGCCATAGCCCTTAGTGGATTTACAAGGCTATTTATTTTATTTCGCCTAAGGTTAGGTGTCTTACCCGGAGGCCCCGGGTTCGATTCCCGGCCAGGTCGGGGATTTCAACCTGGACCTGAGGCCTGGTTCGAGGTCCACTCAGCCTACGTGATTAGAATTGAGGAGCTATCTGACGGCGAGATAGCGGCTCCGGTCTAGAAAAGCCAAGAATGACGGCCGAGAGGATTCTTCGTGCTGACCAGACGACACCTCGTGATCTAAAGGCCTTCGGGCTGAGCAGCGGTCGCTTGGTAAGCCAAGGCCCTTCAAGGGCTGTAGTGCCATGGGGTTTGGTTTGGTTTTAAGGTTAGGTGTAAGAGATGGCCAGAAGCCCTAAATTCTCGCCAACAATAAAGCCACCTAACTAAACGTAGATTTCCTCTTGCCGTTATACGGTTTACTCGAACTGAAATTGAGGGAGCGACCAAGTGGAGTGGCTAAGGCTTAACAGCTCTGCATTCGGGAGAAGAGTGGGTCAAATCTCACCGTTGACTGTCCTGAGAATGGTTTTCCGTTGTTTCCCATTTTCACTTCCAGATAAATGTCGGGACAGTTCCTATTTATAACCCACGGAAAATCAGTTTTCTTTCATCCGTCACTGCATTGCAAATCATCACAAATCTGGCCAAAGAGAGAGTGTTATTCATAAAGTGGCCCGCTGAAAGAAAAAGTAAGGTAGCAAAGAAAACCGATATGTGGCATTCGGATGCATAAGTCTAACTTAACTATTTTATTTTCGAATGGGAACTAATATGATAAATAATAGCATTTATTTTGTTCGACCACTGAGTAAAAATTCATTAAATCCAAGCACAGTTCTTTTAGAAGATATACCAAGTGAAACGTGCGCAAATAGTACAAATGCGTCATTTCGATTGAGTAAAAAGCAAATGTCCACGTCACACTATCAGCATTGACATTAATTTCTTTGCGTATTAGTGAATAACTCTGCCAAGTAACATTTACTTAGCGCCCAAAACTTAACATTTAGATGATTTTGCTATGAGAGGGTATCAAGTTAATTTTGTGAATGTGTTCTCAAACATACTTTTGCATGCACAGTAATTGCACTTTAAAATTTATTTAAGGAACGCGGTTAAATCGGTGGCTTAGATGTTTGCCTCCCACCCAGAAGGCTGAGATTCGAATCCAGATCGACTGAGGGATGAGATTTAAAAGTTTACGTGGCGCAAGGAAGAAGGTCATCTGACCTTCAAATCCTGCCCAAAACTAAAATGATCCTGGATGGCTCCAGTGACCGCAGAAATAAGTGGGAAAATCTGAAGAAACTTGTAGTAAACGTAGTTTTTCAGTGGGGAAATTTACGAAGTTTACTATTGCTGCGTTTTCTGCTTAACAAAACAGTAATAAAGTAAAGTAACAATAATGTCATTAGCTTTACGTCCCATTAATTACTTTTCCGGTTTTCTGAGACGCCGAGGTGTCGGAATTTAGTCCTGCAGGAGTTTTCACGCGCCAGTCAATCTATCGACACAAGGCTGACGTATTTGAGCACCTTCAAATACCATCGAACTGCGCCAGGATCGAACATGCCAAGTTGGAGTCAGAAGGCCAGCGCTTCAACCGTCTGATTCACTCAGCCCAGAATAAAGTAAAGTAAAACTGCTTGTGTGCACTTAATTATTTCACATCTTCTAATGTTTTTCACAAAAAATACATGTGTTATATCGCAGATACTAAGAAAATGTTATATTCCGTCATTTGTCATTGCTGCACAATCATTTCTATTCACATATTTGTACGAAGAATTTCCACGTACCGGGCGAGTTGGCCGTGCGGTCAGGAGCGCGCAACTGTGAGCTCGCATCCGGGAGATAATGGATTCGAACCCTACTGTCGGCAGCCCTGAAGATGGTTTTCCGGGGTTTCCCATTTTCACAACAGGCAAATGTTGGGGCTGTACCTTAATTAAGACCACGGCCACTTCCTTCCCAGTCCTAGACCTTTCCTGTCCCATCGTCGCCATAAGACCTATCTGTGTCGGTCCGACGTAAAGCAAAATAGCAACAAAAGTTTTCACGTTGCAAATACCTGATTTATTGAAAGTATTTTGAGTGTTTAACGCTCTGTTTAGCTCCTTGGCTGAATGGTCCACGTACTGACCTTCGTTTCAGAGGGCGTTTAATACGATTTCTGGTTGGCCCGGGGCGGAGGGGGGGGGGGGTGTTAATAGCGTCTGGTTAATTTCCCTAGCTCGGGGTCTGGATAAATGTCTAATCTTAACACATATGCTCATTTTCTTTTACATACAACACATCACATTACGAACACGTGACAGAAACATCCCTCCATGTAGGTTTGATGTCAAGAAAGGCACCCGGCCGTAAAACCTGACTTAGTGTGTCGACTCCAAGAGGTTGGAAAAAGGCCACGAAGAAGATGATTTGAATGTTGAATGCTCTCTCCTGAAAAGCTGTATTTTGCCCTAGGCACATGTAGTAGGGCCTATACTAATCGCATGTAACGTCAACCCATGATGTTCGGCACATAAGTAGTCCCATGGTTCTAATGTAATCATCCCTTGGTCACCCCTTTTAGTCGCCTCTTACGACAGGCAGGGCACACCGAGGGTGTATTCTTCATGTGCGTCCCCCACCCACAGGGGGTGAAGTGAAATTATATTGGAGAACGTTGCTGGAATGCAAGATGGCAGGGAAAACCGGAATACCCGGTGTAAAACCTGTCTCGCCTCCGCTTTGTCCAGCACATCGAATGCCCGGGATTTGAACCATGGAACCCAGCGGTGAGAGGCTGGTGCGCTGCCACCTGAGCCACGGAGGCACACTCACATGGCTCTGTATGGCAGAATATTTCACACACATTTCTACACCGCGGCGCAGGAAAGAGCCTAACGATTTCCCATTACAAATTACCGTGGGAGTGTAACATACAGGACACTGTCCCATCCGCGAATATCAACCAGCCTGTATCTTTCAGAATGAGGCTATAAAAACGCGTGAAGGATGTCTGCAACGCTACACCGGATGCAATGCTTCCTTTAACTTAGTTGGAAAGTGTCGAATTAAGAAGGAAAAACAAGAGAGGTACACTTCCTTCTGTCACTGACATCAACGGAAATGCCATACGATAACATTCCGCAATACCAAAAACAGTAGCTGTACGAAGACCTTGTTTTTATCGAATGAGTGGAAGAACAAGTTTGAAAATCGTAAGCCAATGTGAATGATGGGTAGCAGGTTAATTGCTTGGAAACTGCTTGCGAAGTAAACAACTGGCGAACGTACATTCAGAAAATATTATCACTGCAACTATTTCAGAAATTCATTGAAGCGTAAAAGAAAAGAATGATTACATGATATTGTAGGTTCCTCACATTTAATATTGTATCAAAATTAATTGTAACTATAAAAATATAATTCAGCTGCCATATTCTGTAGATATTAACCTGCGGATACCCACTGGAAATACATTTATATGTTCAATTTTTGCCGATATAAGTGTACCTGCGACAGTAGCGTAGCTAGAATCGGCCAATTGGGGGGGGGGGGTATTATAAAGTTAGAACACAATGAACGTGCTTGTGCTTGTGGGGTGAGCGCATGCAAGACTTGTCATTATAAGGACACTGATAGCCTATAAGTGAATTATGTTAATATTCAGTACACTAAAAAATATTGCATTAAAATACAGAACAAGAATAATACGATCAAGGTCAACAGTTTTACAGTGAACGGTACGTTCAGTTGACAATCCAAAATCCAACATTCGAGGTTTCTTAGAAAATAGATTCAACAGATCTATTCGTTCTACAATTATGTCTCTGAATGTTTATGTAGTTTATTGTCAGTTTCTGTTTATACTCGTTTTGCAAAATTTCCATGGGGGGGGTTCTAACGCCCCACTAACGCCCCCCCACCGACTAGGCTACGCCCCTGACCTGCGAGGAATTTGCACTACCATGCGTTCATTCTTCTCTTGAGCGAATGTTTATTATAAGTGAATGTTTTATATGGCGTGAAAGAATTGAATTTGTTTGACGTGATTGGTTATTAAAGGGTTTTCATATTTTTCGAAAATACAATATCCCAACAGTAAAGAAAAAAAGGGCAATTTTCTCACTTTTTCAAAGCAGTGGTGCATTTCTAAAGGATAAAACACCATGAGAGGAACAGGCACATTTATACCGAGTTTAGTAAAGTCACCCCGATCTAGAAAGCCAAGAATAACGACCGAGAGGATTCGTCGTGCTGACCACACGACACCTCGTAATCTGCAGGCCTTCGGGCTGAGCAGCGGTCGCTTGGTAGGCCAAGGCCCTTCAAGGGCTGTAGTGCCATGGGGTTTGGTTTGGTTTTTTTTTTTAGTAAAGTCAACCCCCCTCCCCCCATGGCACTACAGCCCTTGAAGGGTTTTGGCCTACCAAGCGACCGCTGTTCAGCCCGAAGGCCTGCAGATTACGAGGTATCGTGTGGCCAGCACGACGAATCTTCTCAGTTCTTGGCTTTCTAGACCGGGGCCGCTATCTCGCCGTCAGATAGGTCCTCAATTCTAATCACGTAGGCTGAGCGGACCTCGAACCAGCCCTCAGGTCCAGGTAAAAATCCCTGACCTGGCCGGGAATCGATCCCGGGTCCTCCGGGTAAGAGGCAGGCACGCTACCCCTACACCATGGGGCCGGCTGGCTTTTAATTTTTGGAAGTATAGCGTATTTTAGCAACTTTTCGCCTAGCCTCTAGTTTTTAATTAAATGTGAACGTTTTAGTTCCTACTCAAGATTGGCTACATCTAATTAATTCTGAGTGTTTTTCAGCGAATTATCCAGTGAAGTTATGAAATATGAGCTCAAAATAGCTTGATACTTGTATTTGTTTATTGACCAACGTAGTAGTAGAACAACTCAAACAACAAATGCCATGCGAGATACAGAGCAATGTTCATGCATCACGCCCACTGTTTTGATTAGAACATAAAACTTTCAAAAAAAAAAAAACAACGAGTGTCTAAAATTAAAAATATCTACTGAAAATGTTTGCATGAGTTCTGTCACATGAAGCTACGAAGCAAACACTGCATATTGTTAGTGTATAAAGCCCCTTACCTGTTCAGATTTTACAAGAACTACACATAGGGTGCTTCACTAAGAACGTGCACATATTAGCAGGGGATGATCTAATGAACATTTTGAGATATGGAACGTAGGGTCTAAGAAGCCAATTTAAGAAGGTATGGGCTAGCCTAAACATATCTGTCACTATTTCTGAGCAACAGTTGTGAAGTATAAAATGCTCGTTAACTCACGTTTGAATTTGAAAGTGTTTCCACATATTCGACGGGGTCATGCATGGAATGAATTAAGCTCCACTTAGCGCTGAGGATTGGAATTGTGTCGTCTGCCGAAGGATGTTGCACTCCTCTGAGGCAATGATCAATGAATAACAGATAAAATAAAATTATGTTCGAGAGTGTTTCTGGAATTAATGATGACAGGGAAAAACTGAGTACCCGGAGAAAAGCCTGTCCCACCTCGCTTTGTGCAGTCTGGCACAAATCTCACGTGGAGTGACTGGGATCTGAACCATGGAACCCAGGGGTGAGAGGCAGACGCGCTGCTGCCACGGAGGCTCTTGTTAACTCAGATTTGTCAGTGATATTGTACTGAACAATAACAACTGTACATAAAGTAAGAACCAACTGTAATCGCATGTCTACCCCGTTATTCTCGTTTCCCAATACGGGATCGGGGATGAAGTGAGCTTGAATTATGCGACATGTTTCTACGGCCAGATGACCTTCCTGTCGCCAAACTCAATTGAAAAGCTCAGGAAGATTAAATGAGTGAAGGTGAATGAAATTGGGTAAAGAAGTGGAAGGAATAGGATTTGGTCTATGGATAGGAACTGTCTAGGAATTTGCCTAGAAGTGAAAATTAGAAACCCCAGGAAAACGTTCTCTGGACAGCCGACGGTGGTGTTCGAACCCATACATCTCCCGTATGCAGAGCGTGGCTCTACAGCAGTAGCGCGTCAACACGCACGACCGCTCTGCTCAGTTAAAAAGACAAAATATAAATAATATGCAAAATGTATCTTTAAATAAAATAACTGAAAATAATTTAAAAATAAATTTAAATAAACACCCTAAACGTAAAAATAGCTGTAAAAAATCCAAAAAACAGTAATAGTGATAGGCATAGAATGTTTTAAAAATCATTTTGAAATCTATGGCAACGAATATATTTTGTACACTAAAGCTAACCAAATTTCCCGAGGTCTGACTTCAGATCAAATTTGTTCTTTTCAGTATTTATTCCGAAAGTGAATGATGCCAATGTTTTTAAACGCACATTATCAAATATTTTAAAATGCACACATAAATTCAACACATCTCATTTACTATACTTCCTTTACTATTGAGATTGTAATTTTATTAAATGATATTCTTTGGCATTTACTCGGTTCACTAATCAAAGGTGTTCAAGAAGTAATTTATGGTTTGGTATTTACTGGGCTCATTAATCAAATGTGTTCAAGAAGTAATTTATGGGAAATAATGAACTATACATTTGACCCCTTAAACAGCAATAATCTTTACGAATTACTTTGTCTTAGTCATGTTTAATCAATGATCATCCTTTTCAATGACTACTCTGCATATTACAGTCCGTAAAGTAATAACCCCGGCAATACCGAAGAGAAAGATTTAACTACAGTCGAAACCCTTTATTGCGACATCGCTTTTAACGACTGATTGGATATAATATAATCCTATATAAACACTGTATTTTTAAAACTCACTTAGTACGACGTCGCTCATTACGACATATCATATAAAACAACATATTTTGATCACATTTTCGGAGAAATGTATCGGTTATAATGTCCACTGTTCATTTTTGTTTTTATGTATTTGGGGATTGCTGACAACAATGTAACACTTATTAGTGTAGATTTCAAATCACTGTCTGTTTACATTGTCAAGGCAAGCATCGTGAAGGATTTGGATCACACTGAATGATTTAAAATTTTGAAGGTCAGAGAGAAAATTCAGTCTCTTTTCGAAGAAAATTATTTAAAAATCAACATAAAGATATTGAAGACTTACTGCAGATGGTTTAAGCAGCAAAGAACAAATAGTGTGCCGATCAATGAACCTGTTCAAGTGAAAACCAATTACATCCCACGCAGTCTCACTCCGTAAATACTGTTCTATAAATTCAGTTCTTCTTTAAGTTACGTTTTTTGAATATTTAACTTAATTCTCTTAATTAACCATGAATGTATGCGACCTAAAACTTACAGATGTGACATTTTTTAGCAACAAGACACAAAAAAAGTCTTGTGCGACAGTCTGCTGTAAGGACCGGTGTCGTTATGACCGATTTCAGATGTATTTCTCTTACCCTTTCTAGTTACAGCATATTTTGGAAGTCTGTCACGAATACCCCCCCCCCCCCACTGATGATTCAACGGGCTCTCAGACAGAGACAGCGCGCCCCTAGCTGTGTCTAGCATTCTTTCCACGTACTTATGCCAGTCTCTTCGCTTTCATCTTTATTATCTGATCCCTCTTGGTAAACTCGTGTTCTCTCACGACGTAGACAGTATTAGTTTTACGAGGTCTAGGAATGATTTCATTTTCAAGTCCTTCGTGCCTATTCGCTTTACTTTGCTGATACCGTCCTTCTTTGAAGGAATAGACCTATTCTCTTCTGAACAGTGTTGAGAAAGGATAGTTCCCCAGCTTCACTTCCTCTTAAAACAGTAACCACCACCTAGGGTTACCGTAATCTGAAACCCCAAAAATGAGGACACCCTCAACGGGATTGATGAAGACGCTCTTAGGACTATTAGGTCAGTGTTATGTTGTCAAATAGATATATTTACATAAGAAACAAATAAAATAAAAATATGACAAACATCGCACATACATGGACTGAATCCTTTTTTTAAACAGTTCCTTTTGTTGACAAATATTTAAATTAGTTTTTTCAATCCACATGTCTAAAATTAAATTTTACCCTTGCAATCCCTTTTACATAATCAACTGTCAGTTTATTTCTCTCCTCTTTCCGGAAGTTTGGAGACTTTTCTCGGAGTTATCGGTAAATGAACATTTCCTATTCGGCATGATGATCACTGATCTCTATACATGGATGGCTGGTAGCTTGGATAGCAGTAAGCCGAATAGAAGATGACTGGTGTGGTAAGATGGCAGCGAGCGCACGTTGCAGTAGACCACGAGGAGCGCGCTTGCTTTGTTTATGTTTAGTTCCTTCGAGCATACAGACAGAGTGGTCGCTCCCTATGTTTCTACCGGCCAAGAGTGGCACCAACATCAAGCTCTGAGCGATCAGCTAATGTAGGGCAAAACAAGGCGGTCTTCCATAAGAAGAGCATTACGGAGTGTTTTTAAATCCCGATTTAGCGTGCTCCTAATGATTAACTGATTTAAACTATTCAAGATGGTGACAAATGCTATCCCCTTGGAATATTTCCTTTCCTTTTTGTATGAAAAGTGTTAAGTGTCACTATATATGTGTAATATTTGGATGTGTTTACATATCAGTTAAGTGTTACGGTGGCGTGATTAGGCCTTACGTGGTTAACACTATAATTACCACTTGTCTATACACTAAAACGACGCACTATGAACTTTACGCTATAAATCGCACATTTACAAAGGAATTAAGATGAAACAAATCAATGAAAAATCACTAGTTTAGATATTTCACTCGCTAAATTGAAACCACAAGTTTACTTCTGCATGTTAGTAAAATATAAACAAACAAGGGAGGCATGCTTGCACTACTACGATTAACACAAATACGAATTCCTAAATGTAAATAATACAAATGCGGTACATAATATATTTAAACTACCAAAGTATACATGTGTGGCAGATATAAATTGAGTACTATTTGGAAGAGGTACAACGTTCTCTCCGTCAGTTCAAATTAAAATATTTCCTAACATAATTGTATTGATTACGTAGTAAACAAGTGACTATCGGCATGCCCAGGTGTACTTCTACGGCAAATACGCCGCGAAATACTTAAATATCCAGCGAAAAACACACAGTAAACTATCATTATGCCATTACCGGAGAAGTGGGTGGGGTTCTGAACTTTTAAATGTCCTACGGGCTCATATTAAATGGCTTCTACAAGCTTTATACAAGCCGGAATGGCTAAAATAAAAACATTTTCTGAAAGAGGAAGAACTGGGCTATTTTTGTATGAATAAAAAGGAAAACAGAGTTTTGGGTTCAAAATACGAAACATTCAGTCGTACCTCCCCGTAAGAATTCATAATTTCGTGGCATACATGTATACAATTTACAGCAATGTTTCCAGAAATAGTCTTTCACTCGTATTGTGTTACCGATCGCTAATTGCATGTATTCAGCACCTAAGTTAATATTTGTCGGCCGTTATTATACACTCATTTTTATTGCTATCCCGGAGATTTACAGACCTCGGAATGACGTGTCAGTGTTCCCAATGTCCGTATGCTTTGAGTGAACATGTCCCTATATTTTTAATTATTCCAATGTGCCATTAATAGGGATTTATAATTGATTATATTATCATTGCTTCCCCATAAGGAGAGCTCTAGGATGGGTACACCAACATGGCAGACCGCGCGGTCAACTTGGCGTACTTTCTCCTAAAGCGGAGAGCTGCCATCAGCGATCCATGTATAGAGATCAGTGAAGATGATTTATTGGGTGAGTAATATGTAATTTAATGACGATTCAGCTGGATGAATTTGGTTCACTAGTTCGTTGGAGTCTTCAGGTGTACCACACAAACAAACTGAAGTGGAAACCGGAAGAAAAAAGGAGAACTATCATAGCTATCCCTAAGCTAGCTAAAAATATCAGTACATCCTCTTTAAGCAACACAAATCGATATTTTCGGTTTTACTAGCATAACAGATCGATTTTAAGCGAATAACAAACGGTGCAATTAAATTTTCGATATAAAAATGTATAACTTGTTGATACGAAATTTAAACAAAATTAAAAAGATCTTACTTTCCAAAAATAAAACCTGCGGACATTATCAGAAATCGTAAAAATGTACGTGGACGCTACATTAATTGTCCAAAATACGGACATGTCTGCTTAAATGCGGACATATGGTAACCCTACCACCACCAATGATTCATAGGATAATTTGACCAACCGATGAACTACATAGTACCTACAGTATGGACGGGAATTTACCTAAACACATGACGCAGCGGGTCTTCTCCATTATCCCTGCAATATATTTTCTTATCATGTCTTCATATGAGATGCCTGCGAAAATGAAGATGTTCTTTTTAACATCCTACAACTTCATCTGACAAGTAAATTACGTCCAACATCTTGAAACAATCAATGTGCTGATTACGGGGTCACATCTCTGGAACTAAGACAAATAGTTACGGAATATTACTAATGCAATGTCTGCCTCCGTAGCGTAACGGTTAGTGTTATTAGCTGCAGTTCTCAGGGGCAGGAGAGCTGGTATATGGTTGAAATGGTGCATGCCGCTCACCTCCATTGGGGATGTGCCTAGAAAGAAGCTGCACCACCTCGGGATGAGGACACGAGTTTACTGTACTTTACTACTGTAATGCCACACTCAAGCGGTCCTTCAGTTTCGCAGATAGCGAGTTCAATCCTATCTAAGCTCGATTGGTTTGAGGGTGTTTAAATGCCACTACTCCGAGTCGATGGCTTTCAGAATGTTAAAGGATCACTAAAACAAAACCATAGTCCTTATAGTTACGTGTGGTGAATTTAGCATTTATATTTGTATATTCTGAGTTCATTCTGATATATAATGCTTTCAGATAATATTAACGAGAAATTACAATCATATTTGCATAGAGCTATTAGTAAAATAAAAGTTCAATATTATAAAAAAGTAAATTTTAAATTTATGTAGGCTAAAGCAGAACTTAGGAAAAAGAACAAATTCATACTGATGCACAATCAAAATAATAAAAGCAATATATACAAAATTAACTTGTCCTGTTCATAAAGTAGCGACAGTGTTGAAAGAAATTATAGAACATAGCTGAACATTTTTCTGTCCTTTTCTATCACTTACAATCAAACAGTATTTTCTGAAATATCTTTCAACATCTACACTGTTGGTAGAACGCCAAATACATTATGGAGCTAGTTGGAGAGACTCCGTGTATTTGAGCTTAACAGTTAATTTGTAGGAAATCCAAGGGGGTACAAATTCCTCGGTTTAATTTTCTAGAAGAAAAATAATGAAAATATATAATGGTTTATTTGGAAAAAAACGTGGGTTTCATTTTTATTTCGTACTAGTGTGAAAGCCTGTCTTCGACAGTCAAAATTGATATTTGAAAAGTAATTAAAGATTGGAAAATGAATATGTTAATTTACTGTATCTTATAAATGTAAAGTTGCACTTGCCCTGTTAGACAACGCCACGTGTATAGAAACAGAATAGGTATTATAACATTTATTTTTAAACCAATTAGATTATAATTGTACTAAATTGTACGTCCAGCTTTCCCAAGAGTACACAGGTGGACAAATTTCTGCATGAACAATACTTTTGTCTAGCTTCAGCAGAGCCAATCTCGTTGTACAACCATCTTTGGTATGAAAATAGTGCAGAATTACGACGTAACCAAATATTTTAAATCTAATTTGTGAGGTGGCATATCTAAAGGATGAAGAGTGTTAAAATATTCAACAGGATAATATACTACTTAACTACCGTCATCGCATTCTTCGGTATTAGTTCTAATATATGTTATTTCGTCACCTTTCAAATAGTTCAGATCTTGTTAGCTGATGACATTCACATAACATTGCTGCTATGGAAAATTTTGAATTCTCATTTGTACCCAAAGAAGAATTTGATTTTGTGGAATGTCAATTGTATAATTTTTCCCAACTTCTCCATTATAGAGTTTAATAATAATAATAATAATAATAATAATAATAATAATAATAATAATAATAATCATGTTACTTTTATGGTTTTCGGGGAAGCCGAGGTGCCGGGATTTAATCCCGCAGAAGTTCTTTAACGTGCCAGTAAATATACCGACACAAGGCTGACGTATTTGAGCAACTTCAAATACCACCGGACTGAGCCAGGTTCGAACTGCCATGTTGGGGTCAGATGGCCAGCGCCTCAACCGTCTGAGCCACTCAGCCCGGCATTACCGAGTTTAGAAGCCATTCACTATGGATAGAATCTACAATTTTTTTAAAAATCTTCTTTAGTTTAAAAATAATTTTGGCCTAAAATTAGAGTATTTGACAGTTGACTGAACAGAGCTCGGTTACAGCCCACATATAAAATTCTTCTGGCTCTTAAGTTTGAACTCGTTTGAAGTGGTCCAAAACCCGTACAGCTAATTGACTTTCAGTTTCACTTTCCTAGTATTTATATGTAAATTTCTGATTACGTATCCTAAATGCATCATTTCGTTTCTGTTTGAACTAATTTTAACACCTCAGTATCTACTTTACACAATTACAGACTGCAACCAGTCTTTAATGTAGTCCAAGAAGTACAGCGGTCACGCATGTCCGTTGGCTTCGTCTCTGGCAGCACAATAGTAATTCCGTCAAAGCGAGCAGTAGGACATATTTTTACCTGGCGAGTTGGCCGTGCGGTTAAGGGCGCGCATCTGTGACCATGAATCCGGGAGATAGTGGGTTCGAACCACACTCGCGGCAGCCCTGAAGATTGTTTTCTGTGGTATCCCCATTTTCCCACCAGGCAAATGCTGGGGCTGTACCTTAATTAAGGTCACGGCCGCTTCCTTCCAACTCCTAGGCGTTTCCTATCCCATCGTCGCCATAAGACAGCTCTGTGTCCGTGCGACGTAAAACAAAAAAGGACATAGATTATTCTGTATGCCGGTAGATGATGATGTTACCACGAGCAACAACAAGACAGTGAATGAGAGGCAGTTGATTCAAAAGGAATCAAACATGCGAAATTTCTAACTATGTCGTAAGTTTAGGGAGCCCCAGCTACTCCTGTCGGGGTTGGGGGATACGAAGGGAGTACTCATTTTCTTAGAGTACCAAATCCAGAGGAATGTTTCTGTTCCTCACAAGACTTCTGCAATATCGCCTCCACGTGTCTCAGTCTTCCTCATCGATAATAAGAGTTCTCTGAACAAGGCGATTTTTCTCTCTGCGCTGGACGTGTCCATACCATTTCAACAGTTCTTCGTCCATTTTATCCGTTATCGCAAACTATTCCATACGTCATATGGATTTTTATCTGTGAGAACACAAGAGATAAATAAGAGCAAAAGGATAAAATGCATTATCACCAGCACAAGTTTCCTGCTTTCATCAGCGAAATACGCGGCATCTGAACGTCACGATGCACTGTTAAGTCTGATGTCATACTAGCTGATTGTGTCGGTACTTGCAAGTTTCCTTGACCCAGATTTGAACCAGGAGTTCTAGTAGTTCGCTCATGCTCAGTTCTCTAAATGAGGCCTAGTTCGAGTGGTAGAGAGGCAGCTTTTCTAGGTGGGAGAAAGTGCACTAGTCGCTTGGTAAAACAACACAGTAGTATTAACGTTCTGGGGAGAATGCATTACCTACGCTAAATCTCATCAGAATGGCATTCGAAGGTCTACGTACGGGATATTCCACGTCAAATCTGACAAAGAAACCTCCAAAAAATGAACATCTTTTATAAAATACTTCAAAAATCAAGATTACGTAGAGAAAATCCATCCTAAATGTAATTTGCGCTCCCAGAAAAATCGTTAAAATCATCGGATAACGCTAGTTTTCGTAACTTTCAAGGCCATATTCATTCAGGAAGAAAAATTTAATGAGGTTTTATTTTCCCCGCATACAATACAGCTTTTTTTTAGTAGTTTTACGTCTCAGTATCACATTGAAGGCTCTCGGCGACGCAATCATAGAAAAGTGCTAGGATTCGAAAGGTAGTGGCCGCGGTCTTAATTAAGGTACAGCCACAGCATTTGCTTGGTATGAAAATGGGAAATCACGGGCTGCCGATACTGGTATTCGAACCCTTCATCTCCCGAATGCAAGCTCACTGCTGCGCGACCCTAAACGCACGGCCAACTCGCTCGGTAATACAGGCTTTTTATTGTTATTCACTATATTAATGACGTAATAAAATATTAATCGTAATTTTATTTCCAAATGCGAGAAATATTTGTATGTAACAATGCTTTTAGTTTTAATAATAATAATCATAATAATAATAATAATAATAATAATAATAATAATAATAATAATAATAATGTTTTACGTCCCACTAAACTACTTTAACGGTTCTCGGAGACCTCGAGTTGCCAGAATTTTGTCCTGCGGGAGTTATTTTACGTGCCAGTAAATCTATCGACACGAGGCTGACGTATTTGAGCACCTTCAAATGCCACCGGACTGAGCCAGGATCGAACCTGCCAAGTTGGGGTCAGAAGGCCAGAGCCTCAACCGTCTGAGCCACTGTGGTTTTAGTTTAGGTATTTGAACAAATCTGCGTTGTAAAATATATGTGGCATGAAAGATGTACAAATACTTTTTAATAAAGAATGACTACGGTGAGATCGAGCTCTCATGACAAGCGTGCAGCTATTCCAGAAGCGGGTAATAATGCAGCACGTGTTAATTAAACAGAAGTGCGCTGAAAACAGTTCGTGTAGGGCTGCATACATTTAAGGCGCAAGTTTCGAAAATGGAATAATTAAATTCACTTTCACACAATGACAGGAAGACTCAAAAAAAAAAAAAAAAAAAATAATAATAATAATAATAATAATAATAATAATAATAATAATAATAATAATAATAATAAACGCAGTCCATCTCCTGCTGTGAAAATGAAACTGTAATGATTTTCAAATTATTCTTCTAATGGAGGAGGGGGAAGTAAGTCAAATTAAATAAATACGTTTCCAGACTATGTTAATAATTAACTAAATTCTTAGGACAGACATTGTACTCTATAAGCATTAACTTTACAATTGTAAAAGCCGGCCCCGCGGTGTAGGGGTAGCGTGCCTGTCTCTTACCCGAAGGCCACGGGTTTGATTCCCGGCCAGGCAAGGGATTTCTTTACCTGGATCTGAGGGCTGGTTCGAAGTCCGCCCAGCGTACGTGATTACAATTGTGGAGCCATCTGACGGTATGACAGCGGCCCCGATCTGGAAAGCCAAGAATAACGGACGAGAGGATTCGTCGTACGGACCACACGACACTTCGTAATCTTCAGGCCTTCGGGCTGAGCAGCGGTCTCTTGGTAGGCCATGGCCCTTCGGGGCTGTTGAGCCATGGAGTTTGGTTTGGTTTGGTTTGGTTTGGTTTGGTTTGGTTTGAAGGTGCTTATCTTCGACAATTTGTTCATAATATTTCTGTACAAAGTTGACTGTCGCGAGAATCTACTAACAGACTGTTGAAGAGAGGAAGCTGGTGGTGTGCATAAATGAACATCTCCAACCACTTTACGTTTCTAAGATATTATTTCAAAACGAATAAATACGATTTTTTTTCTGTCAGATTCAGACTCACCTGTAATGTCCCATACTGGACTTCCTTTTTTTTTCCTTTTTTTTTTTACATCACTCCGATTCAGAGAGGTCTTATGGTGACAACAGTATAGGGCAGGGCTAGGCCTGGGAAATAAGTGACGATTGCTTTGATTAAGATACAGCCACAGCATTTTCCTGGTGTCAAAATAAGACACCACGGGAAATGAACTTCAGGTCTACCAACAGTGGGATTTGAACTAGCTGATTTCGCAAAACATTTACATTTTTAGAAATAAAGATTTGTCCAATTATATTCCCATCGTACATTAAATTAAATATGCAGACTGCAACCGATATTAGTGACGCAGTCGGTCAAGCATTTTGCTTGCAATAGCGGTTTCGATCCCGGTGGCATTTAAGTGTTAATGAGTATATTTTGCTTCCGACGTGTGTAAATCTTATAAGAAAATAAAATAAGTCTACACCCTGACGCCTGTTAAGAGCGTTAAAATTAAGAACAGTGAAGAAGCAAATATATTAATACGTATCTCTAAAATAAAATGTCCACAAGAAAATGAAAAGAAGCAAATGTACAAACTATCTTCCAAGAATCTATTAACATGTCCCCAATCTTAATATGTAACCCATATTCAAATTTTACAGACTACCTGCAAGCCTTTCGATGAAAGGGAACCGATGATACTACGACGTCTTTGATATTTTCATTTATTTTATTTTTATTTAGTTATTTGTGATTTTAACATTCTTCAAGTACTGTATATTACAGATATAATAAAAAAGTGCTTTATTACTAACGAGTTGATCATAACAATTGGATCCCTGCCCTATGCACGGTGTATGATGTAATGGGGTCGGGGGTTGATAGTACACCCGAAAACGAAACGAAATGTCTCTGAACATATGCCTCACGGTCGATCGTTTACAAGATAAGCCTGTTTTAGTTATTAGCTAGAATGGGACAGTTCGTATTTAGGATTAAGTTTGGGGGCATGCATGCCATTACGAATATTCCTTCAGCAGTACTTCTACAGCGTGTGGAACAAGGTTGCCATCGAATACGTTCGAACGAGTGCGACAAAATACTAAGTGGCGTGTTCAGACCTGCATTCAGACTCGTGGTGTACATTTTGAAGACTTTTTGTACTAAAATGCAGTATCCCTGCTGGTACACCAACATGGTATCAGCTACTCGACATGGGATGCGCGAGGTAAGGTTGTTACCAACACTTCCCATACAAAATTGGGAAGTCTGCAACTCAAACGATCGACAGTAGGACACATGTAACACACATGTCAAGTGTAATACATGCGTTGAGCTTCACCTCTCTTGGGAAGACGAGGACGACTATTCAACTACGGCACAATCTTTCTCCTTTCGTGCGCTTACAGTCAACTATTTTGTCTGCCTCATAATCTCAATTAAGAATTACTAACAATACATCATCATGCCAACATAAGAATTCGACCATCGAACTTTTTAATGGAACTATTACGTGTGTAACAATTTTACCTTCCAATTCAACAGAACAAGAAAAGCAATTGAGCTCGAACATTTTAAGAACATTTTTCCAATTATATCATGTATTTTAACTTGACGTATTCGGCAAACCGAATCGTATTGTTATGTGTATTTGTGACCTTGTCTATTTACTTATATTACAAAAATTTTCGGCTGATGATGTCCAGAAAGAATGACGAAACATGTTGCGATACTAGTTCATGTAACCCTAAAGGAAAACATTTTATTTGTATTGTAAAGGTAGAACCTTTGATTGTACCCTTAAAAGGTAAACTATTGACAATACGGGCTTTGCAATGAAATTCATTTTATGTAATAACATGTTATGTTGTTTTGGGTGAAGTATCCACCCCCACCTCTCTCACCAGATTTCTTCTCACATGTTTGAGAACACCTGTATAACAGTTCTCTTTCAAATTATATTTTCCTATACTGTCTACTTACTGACACACAGTGATTTTCAAAATTACAATTGCAATGCATACTGAATTATTGTGGTGGTGGTTATTTCAAGGTGACGATGAGACTAAGGGGAGGTGATGGTGGTGGTGATGATTGTTTTAAGAGGAAGTACAACTGGGTGACCATATTCTCAACACTAATAAGGGGGAACATGGACGAATTCAGACACTTCGAAGAATGAAGATATCGGCGAAGGAAAGGAAAGGGAAGAGCATGAAAATGAAGGACTCCCTAAGCATCGCAAACCTAATACCACCGGGGACGGAAAACAACAAGAGTTGACAAATGGATATTAGTTAGGAACGATGAAATAGAGGAACCTGAAAAGTTGAAGCAATGCCAGACTAAGCTAGAGAACCGTGATTGCCAACCCTTGGCCCTCCTTTCAGTCACCCAGAAGGTACTATGGATGTACTGTACCACCCTCCCCCCACCTACAATGAGGTGAGATTGAGGTTAAGGGGAGCCGATGGCCGGGCAACGGCGACATTTTGAAATTGCCATATCTTTTACAATATTTCAGATATTTTGCACACACATTTACAGCAAGTTAAGCGCTGTTGGTGACGCTCTTTAACATTTTTCTTGACTTCTAACCTTCCAGCAAAGTTTAGTTCATTTTACCTATCACACTACTCAGGTACATATGTTATGGAAACACAGAGAGATATCACAGATACCACTTAAAAAATTCATATAGGCCTATATAGTTTGTGCCATCAGGACCTTCATTAGCTCGAAGAATTTCTTTATATTTTAATTAGATGAATTATATTTTTTTAAATTGTAGTTCCTTGCCATGAACATGTCATTCCAGTTACCAACATACTAGAGCTTGGTATTTGATTGAAGTCGCACCGACACAAATGTGTATTAAGGCGACGAAGGATAGGAGAGGGGGTAGAACTGGCATGGAAGCGACCGTGACCTTAATTAAGGTATAACTGCAACATTTGCCTGCTATGAAGATTGGAAATCACAGAAAACCATTTCCAGGACTACCGATAGTGGAGCTCGAACCCACTATCTCCGAATGTAGGCTAACAGCTACATGACCAAAACCACCGGAATAATTAATTTAAGCGCTGCTAAGCAATATGATGATGATGATGATGATGATGATGATGATGATGATGATTCAGCGTGGTGTTGATGGGATATATGAAGGCCAAACAGGAAACAGACGTAGGCTATAGACATTTTTGGTGAAATTAACGTGACGTTAAGGCCGGTATACTTGAGGTGTTTCGACTTTCAGTTCAAAGAATACTTATTCAGAAAAAACGTCTTTGTTAAATAAATAATAGGTTATCTTATATGTGTTGGTCATAATTATATTTAAATCAGTATGAAGGGGAAACATTTTCACACACCGTATCTGTTTTTAGTTTAATTTTCGTCGTACCATAAAATACTATAATTTACAAGTGTTCGTACGATAATGAGAGGTTAACAAAAATATTATCAGAATAAAACTTTCTCATTTACTAGCAATATGAAAGGACAGGACTGATCAAGAAGTATCAAGAACAACATTAAAAAATGTAAACGGAGCGGACATAATTATCATCATATCAATTGCTCTGTTATTCGCAGATATGTTCACAGTATTTCCTGAAATAACTATCTCCTTAACAGTAGGTGATCCTAATTTCCAACGTTACGAGAAAAGTTATATATATATATATATATATATATATATATATATTTAACGTAATAACAATATCAAGCTAAAATGAATGAAAACCTACAACCTGTTTTCCAGTCATTGAACAGGTCAGGGATGGAATGAATGAAGCAGATATAGGCTATTAGTACGATGGGGTCGCCACTCCCAAAGTGATATTAATGGCTGATAGATGCTATGAAATGAGAATGGAGAGTGTTGCTGGAATGAAAGATGACAGGGAAAACCGGAGTACCCGAAAAAAAAACCTGTCCAGCCTCCTCTTTGTCCAGCACAAATCTCACATGGAGTGACCGGGATTTGAACCACGGTACCCAGCGGTGAGAGGCCGACGCGCTCCCGTCTGAGCCACGGAGGCATCAAGCTAAAATAAACAATAAAACTTATTTCAAACATAGAACGTGAGTGTCACGTTGATTTTTTAATATTGTATTTCAGGTCACTAAATTTAAATTTACTGTAAGAAATTTAAGAAACTTTTACATGGACATTGCTAAGGCAAAGATACAAGTAAACGCTAGGAATGGATATTTTAAGATTATGAATGGTGTAAAAATACACATAAAACGGAATTATGAGCAAAGAAATACGACAGCATTCACCAGAAGAAATTGAAAGTGACTGTGGAAAAACATACGAGAGCGAAGCGTTGTACGTACCTATATTTGTTTCATTGTAACCTATTCCGCCTCTATGGTGTAGTGGTTAGCGTGATTAGCTGCCACCCCCGGAGAACCGGGTTCGATTCCCGGCTCTGCCACGAGAATTTGAAAAGTGGTACGAGGGCTGGAACGGGGTCCACTCAGCCTCGGGAGGTCAACTGAGTAGAGGTGGGTTCGATTCCCACCTCAGCCATCCTCGAAGTGGTTTTCCGTGGTTTCCCACTTCTCCTCCAGGCGAATGCCGGGATGGTCCCTAACTTAAGGCCACGACCGCTTCCTTCCCTCTTCCTTGTCTATCCCTTCCAATCTTCCCATCCCTCCACAAGGCCTCTGGTCAGCATAGCAGGCGAGGCCGCCTGGGCGAGGTACTGGTCATTTTCCCCAGTTGTATCCCCCGACCAAGAGTCTGAAGCTCCAGGACACTGCCCTTGAGGCGGTAGAGGTGGGATCCCTCGCTGAGTCCGAGGGAAAAAGCCGAACCTGCAGGGTAAACAGATGATGATGATGATGTAACCTATTTATAAGCATTATGAAATTTAGACGTAAACCCTACGAGAATTCCCATCAGTCCACATGATGTTCCTTACCGAACGGATGAGTGAACAGAACGGATATCACGTGAGGCGCTGCACAACATCGTTGGTGGGCAGAGCTCGGTATATCGGCTAGGGTCATTTTAAGAGCACTACATTGATCCAGCCTATTGTTCTGGTGTGATTCGTCTCCAATGGTATGGCGTTCTATTTCAAGATAACACATCGCTACTCATTGCGAATTAACAACACACGAATTCGCGCAATAAGGAGCTTTCATATCCTCTCACAGTCTGGAACAAAAGGATGTTCAGATTCTCCTTACAAAACCTTCAGATACGTCGTCCCGTTGTACGATATTACGTAATAATATACCTTATTCACAATTTACTTTACGTCGCACCGACAGTGATAGGTTTTATGACATCGATGGGATAAGAAAGGGCTAGGAGTGGTCAGGAATTGGCCATGGACTTAATTAAGGTACAGTCCCAGCATTTGCTTGGTGTGAAAATGGGAAACCACGGAAAACCTTCTTCAGGACTGCCAAAAGTAGGGCTCGAACCCACCATCTCCAGAATACTGGATACTGGCCGCTATCAAGCTCGGTAATAATATACATTGACTTACTCTTGATCCCTTTGACATACTATTTTGCTTGAAAATGCACCACGGAATGAGGTTTATTTTACATCATCATTCGTGTGCAGAATCACTGGCTACGTAGTTCAGACGATCGAGCGCTGGCCTTCGGAGCCCAAGATGACAGGTTCGATCCCGGCTCAGTACGGTGGTATCTGAAGATAATCAAACGTGCCAGTGTCATGTGGGTAGATTTACAGGCACGTAGAAAACTGCGGGTCAAACTTCCCGAAACCTCAGCGTAAAAGTAGTTAATAATGTATTGGTTTTACGTCACATTATCATCATAATCATCACGATCATCTTGTGGACATATAATCTATCCCTGGACTAAATCTATTTTTCTACAAAGAAGTCTCTCAACCGGAAAGTAAGCTATGGTCATAATGTTGCTCCATCATATAGTTTACAGAGTGCCCGGAAAATGTTTATTTTTTCACGATCGCTTCGTATTTGAAGTAAACTTTCAGCTTATTAGGTCGTACATGCCGATGAGATGTTAAGTACAGAACAAAAACGGCCAGTCAAATACCAGTGGAAACCGGACCCACCATCTTCCGATTTCGAGTCTGATGCTCTACCGACTGAGCTATCGCGACCAAAGTCATATTTTGTTGGAAAGGATCCGAGCTGCAGATCTGGTACTACTGCCAGCACAACTGTAGAATGTGCGCTAGTCGCCCGCTGAGGTTAATTCAAGAGAATATTTATTTTTCACGAGCACATTGTACTTGAAGTGTCAGAACTGTAATATTTTTAAGAATCTTAATCAAAAATTCTACCTAGGCACAACTTGACTTCCGGTCTGTGCGCTTTTTAAACTAAAATTCCTCCAACAAATCACCTTGTGACAAGACTAATTACAAAGAATTGTACCGATCTTCTAGTTCAACATATCAAGAGTCCGTCCAACAGCCATAACTACAACACAACTTTTTATGGTTGCTAACAATACCGAAGCCAATAAATCTGGCTCAAAACGTGCTGCACATCATCAATGTTTTACAGTTTTAAACATTCTCACTTGACAATTTCTTGAAAAAAGTATTGCATTTTAATTGATGCATTCACCAAACGAATCATATTTTCATGTTTTTGAATGTGTTAATAATATCCTTGTTGTATTTTAACTTGTATTTTGCTTATCAGCTGATGATGTCCATAATGTGGACGAAAAATGTTCTGAATTAAATTGATGTTGTCTTGAAGAATAAACAACTACTGGTATTGTAAGAGTGGAATGTTTGATTAAGAATCTTAAAGATATACTATTGACAATACGGGCTTAAAATGAAATTCAATTCTTGTAAAGATCTGTAAGCTCAGATATTTTCTGCTTCCAACCCCCCTTCCTCCCCCTCCCCTTGGTAAACGCTGATCTGATCTAAGTTGCCAAATTTACTATATATTGCAAGCTTTAGTCGTTCGATGGGTGCAACATGTCGAAAATCTATATATACAGTAAAAGAGTTTTGTCTGTACATTGCTCAGAATTTGAAAAGAATGGTATTTCTGTATCGGTCATGTCCACAGTAACAAGGAAATGCACTGTCTGCATCACTAGAAAACGGCTGAAGAGAATTTAATGAAAATCGGTATGCAAAGTTGGGGAATATGTCGCTACAATCTAAGCCATAAATAATTTTATTCACGCTGATAGAAATGGTAATTTAGGGGAAGGCTTAAAATTCAATTTCCAAATATTTATGTTATTAATGGTCCTATCTTAATAAAAATTGGTACGCGAAATCGGGGAATAAGTCGCTACAATATTGGCTATAAATAATTTTAATCATGCTGAGTGAAATGGTAGTTTAGGGGAAGGCCTAAAATTTAATTACCGAGCTCGATAGCTGCAGTCGCTTAAGTGCTGGGGCTGTACCTTAATTAAGGCCACGGCCGCTTCCTTCCATTTTCTAGGCCTTTCCTATCCCATCGTCGCCATAAGACATATCTGTGTCGGTGTGACGTAAAGCAAAAAGCAAAAAGCAAATAATAATAATAATAATAATAATAATAATAATAATAATAATAATAATAATAATAATAATAATAATAATAATTCTTAAATATTTACGTCACCAGTGGTCCTATCTCATTGAAAACTGGTATACAAAGTCGGAGAATGAGCCACTACAATCTAAGCCATAAATAATTTTATTGACGTTGAGAGAAATGGTAGTTTAGGGGAAGGCTTAAAATGTAATTCTCAAATATTTATATTATTAGTGGTCGTATCGATAAATACTACATAAACAAAGTTATATAGAATTAAATTTCCGACCATTTATGTCATATTTTTACCGTACCGGCTATGATTACACAGATATTCATGAATTTGTATTTTTGTTGCTAAGTCCATATCGACGCCGAGCCACGAGAAAATGGATTAATAGAATTTAATGAAAATCGGTATATAGAGTCGGGGAATAAGAATAGGCTATAAATAATTTTATTCCGCCTGGATTAAATTGTAGTTTAGGGGAAGTCACCTAAAATTTAATTTTTAAATACCTATGCTTTTGGTCCTATCAACAAAATTTACAGAGAATACTATTTTGGATCATTTATGTTTTATTCAGTTTTACCGTACCGACTATGATTAGTGGTATTTCAGAGTGGGAAGAAAACTAAATGTGAAGGCCTACAATATCGAAAGCGCATAACAATGATCAACAATAACATTATATTGACCATTGTTTGTTGTGTTATTTGTCTCTTATGCTGGCTCTCAACTCCGATAGATGGGATTACTGCTGCATACCGAGTATAATAGCCTGACTTAATATTGGCGGGAAATAGCCGGGGAGTTAGAAAACTTTCTTCTTTAGCATGCCATTCCTCTGGTTCATACGTTTTCTGATACAGCTGATACGTAACACACTGGTTCTTCATAGTATTCCCGTTATTCAATCCCTACTTTGACGCGCTGTTTCGAATGAGCAGTGTGCATACTAACGGCACAGGCTAACTTGTAGTAGTAGTAGTAGTAGTAGTAGTAGTAGTAGTAGTAGTAGTAGTAGTAGTAGTAGTAGTAGGGCCTCGTCTAGAATAACAATTTAGGCCTATTCCAAATTTTAGCACCACAATTCACTAAATAACTAAAAATTCAACCCTGAAAAGAGCAGTTCCTTAAGAAAAGCTTCTTCCTCTTCACTTTTATTAAATTCTACATTCATTTTATTCCAAATTATCGATGAAGAGGGGGTTTCTTCTCTGGCCTGGAGGATGATTTTGCCTCCAAGTCTATCTGACTTTCCGCCGCCAGTGTAGTATATTGATATTTTCCGACTCATCGAGTACTCCTAGAAAACAGATTGGTAAAAGGGCATAGATTTGCCCTGGGACTCTCCATTATTCGACCCTCTCCCCGCCGAAAATAGACGAAGAGTGTTCACGGCTCACAGCAGTCTGCGGCTTGGTCATTCCAGCTCTGGAACTGTGGACTGTTAGATCGGCAGTGTAGTACTGTTCGTTAAAAGTGAGAAAATGTGTGGTGTTTCATTTGATCGACTATTTCATATGAAAGCATTGCTTTTAATCGTGCCATTCCTACTGACGTCATTGTAATGTATGTTCATTTTAGTTGAGAAAATCACTAAGACAATCTTTCTGAGGATGTAAAAAGGCAGGTGGAGAGTGAGTGTCTACCATTACAGTGAAAATTCCCTAAGTCAGTCTTCATATGGGAAAAGATGTTTGGTGACTTCCCCGTCGCGTTTCTAGGGTAACGTTAAGTGGTATTCAATTTAATACAATCTTGCTCACACCGTGTACACTAGAATTCCGTAGCGAAGCACGGGTACATCAGCTACTATCTACAAAAAATTTGAAGTATCAGTGGACTGAGTATAGAAAGATACAAAATTTCTATGGGGAAAAATCAATGAACTTTAGTAAATATTATGTCCGACTCGTTGGATAAATGGTCAGCGTACTGGCCTTCCGTTCAAAAGGTCCCGGGTTCGATTCCCGGCCGCGTCAGGGATTTTAACCTTCATTGGTTAATTCCAATAGCCCGTTGGCTGGGTGTTTGTGGTGTCCCCAACATCCCTGCAAGTCACATACCACACATAACACTATACTCAACCACAATAACACGCAGTTACCTACATATGGCAGATGCCGCCCACCCTCATCGCAGGGTCTGCCTTACAAGGGTTGCACCCGGCTAGAAATAGCCACACGAAATTATTATTATTTTATATTATAGTAAATATTATTCCTATTCCTGACACGGCTATCATTGCGATTCATCCCGTCTTTCCTTACGAATACCATTGCGTCTAGGAAATAAAGTCAGGCTTGTATCTTCACGAACGCGGAAGACGCTGAAGAATGCACGAGAACAGTCACGCTCACAACAGGATGGCGAAAGGCCAAATGACACTAGAATAAGTAACATCGTTTACAAGTGCAGCTGCATCCATTCTCTCGCGTCGATCACATATGTTATGGAACTTCATTTTTTTTTTTTTTTTTTTTTTTTTGCTAGTTGCTTTACGTCGCACCGACACGGATAGGTCTTATGGTGACAATGGGACAAGGAAGGGCTAGGAGTGGGAAGGAAGCGGCCGTGGCCTTAATTAAGGTACAGCCCCAGCATTTGCCTGGTGTGAAAATGGAAAACCACGGAAAACCATTTTCAGGGCTGCCGATAGTGGGGTTCGAACCTACTATCTCCCGAATACTGGATACTGGCCGCACTTAAGCGACTGCAGCTATCGAGTTCGATATTATGCGAACTTCAAACATTACCGAAGTAGATCGTTGGTCTTAATAGTGTATGGGCTGAGAATTGGCCTTTCAAACCAAATTTCCTGAGTTTTATCATGACTCCAGATAGAAAGTCGTCCTTGTGTGGTAGTCGTAATGGCATAAATGGAACAAAACTCTTAACACTCCACCATATGTGAAGATCATTTCAGTAATGTTGAAAATTAGACAAAATTCTATTATTCTTATGACTTGCGTTGTGTTTAATATTCTGTTTAATGCTGGTGACCTTTCAGGAACATGTTTTATTTACTTTACGTCTGTCTATACGCCTTGACCTGCATATCGACGTTGCGTCTATAAAAACCGCTATGTGAAAATATTTCAGCTTAGAACTCTGACCAGAAATGTTCCGTCATCTACGTGAACTATTTAAGTTGTACGTGTGCTGCGGGTCAGTATTTATTCCCTCAACGTTGTCACATAACGGTATTTCCAGGCGCAACGACGATATTCTCCTTAATAAAGCCTGAAGATGATGAAGAAGAATAGTTTGATTAGCAAGAAGCAGAAAATGTGCAGTAAATTGGAAAAGAACGATAATGCATTCCTTTTATCAAAAAGTTCAGTTATTAAGTGGAACCCAACCAAGAGAGTTTTTTTTTTCTACTGAAGTGTATTACAATTTGTAATACATAGGTCAGAATAATGAAAACCTAACAGTATCTATCATCCTATATTTTATTTTATTATATTTGATGAACTGAAGGTAAGTGTCATAGCTCAAAATTATTAATATTGTTGAAAGCTATCATGCAACATGCTTAGAAAATTCCACAAGTTTATTGCACAACACAAAATTCCCTCAACTCGGTATAAAATGTCCCATCATTAAATGGCTGTAAATGTAAATAATAAGGCGTTTGGACTACTGCGGGTAGTGGGTTAACTATATTTGGAGAATATACGGGTCTAGGGGTTTGTTAGAAACAAGCTCGTTCACACTGTAATCAAATTACGTCAAGGATCACAGCAAATAAATGTAATAGAGACTCCAGCACTAAATGTAATTTTGTGATCTCGTCCCGAATTGGTGCAGCCTCCAGACACACCCTATCCCCCACCTTCACCCCTACCAACCTGAGCCGCATGTACTAACTACATACCAGACTCCCTGCCAATCGTAAATTTCTGGGAAGTACCAGGAATCGAACTCCCACCTTCGAGGATGGCAGCTAATAGCTCTCTAACCGTTACACTACGGACGTGGACGACTCCGGCATTCTTGGCCTTCTTAAAACTCTGGTAGTTTTGGTATATACTTTAATATTATTATTAAACTGTAATATAATTGGAAATGTAAACTCCAATGCATGTAAGATTTTTTCGATCGAATATCATTAAGATCTACAAGGTACTGAAAACATATCCGAAATACAGCTAAAAATATTTATCGTGAAACTACCGCCTAACACGAAGGTATTTCCCACTATTACTTGACAAAAAATATCATACTCAAAGCTATAGCAGCTGCAATACTACCATTTCAAATCATGAAGATTGTTTAAAGCTATAGTGGAGAAAATTACTAATGAGGATGGGTAACTTTACATTACTGCTCTAAAAAGTAAACGTGATGCAGCTGTCCTCTTAGAGGATTCTATGTCCTAGCCACTTGTAAGACCCCAGGATTGTTCGGTGAAACCGATAGCAAATATGCAAACATCCCTGCCAGGAATATTCACAAGCTAGGTGGAATTCGTATCACCTCTTGATCATGGCGATGATGCTTATGCTTGTTATTTAAAGGGGCTAACATCTAGGTCATCGGCCCCTAATGGTACGAATGAGACGAAATGTAATGTCAATATAAAAGTCCAAAACTCATCCACTGACCAGAATTCAAACCGTGATGATGATGAATGAATAGATGAATAGATGAATATGAATTTAAAATAATCAGCGAATCCGGCTCACATTATTGAAAGATAAAAACAATTCCAAAATTAATCCACTGACTAGAATTCAAAAAATGAGGATGAACAACGATTATGAACTTAAAACAATCAGTAGATTCGACCCGAAATGCCCACCTTCCCAGAAACTATCTTGAAACAATAGTATATACTGACCAAGGAGCTGTTTCCAAAGCACAATGCTGAATCTATAATGCTTGTTGTCTAAAGGGTTCCAAAATCCAGGCCAACGGCCCCTCATAATGGTACTTACCGCTAGAAAAGTAAGAACCATGGTATTTCTCATGTAGCGGTACTGATCATAAGTAACGTAAACTTATGTTGTTCCACGCATTCTGGTACTACTCACAGGTAATGTAATACGCACAGGTAACTCAGACCTTTGGTGTTTCTCACATTACGGCGCCAATCATAGGCAACACAAACCCATGGTGATCCTCACATACTGTAGGTGTACTAATCACAGGGACTCGTACTATCCCGTGGTGTTCCTCATATAGTGAGTACTAATCACAGGCAACGCAAACCCACGGTGTCGCTCATATAGCGAGTACTAATCACAGGCAACGCATACCCACGGTGTCGCTCATATAGCGGGTACTAATCACAGGCAACGCAAACCCACGGTGTCGCTCATATAGCGGGTACTAATCACAGGCAACGCAAACCCACGGTGTTCCTCATATAGCGGGTACTAATCACAGGCAACGCAAACCCACGGTGTCGCTCATATAGCGGGTACTAATCACAGGCACCGCAAACCCACGGTGTCGCTCATATAGCGGGTACTAATCACAGGCACCGCAAACCCACGGTGTCGCTCATATAGCGGGTACTAATCACAGGCAACGCAAACCCACGGTGTTCCTCATATAGCGGGTACTAATCACAGGCAACGCAAACCCACGGTGTCGCTCATATAGCGGGTACTAATCACAGGCACCGCCCAGACCCGTGATGTTTCTCACAATGGTACTTACTAATCACAAGCAACGTAAGTCCATGGTGTTCCGCATATAGTGGTATTAATCACGGGTATTGTAAAACCCATACTGATTCACCTCTGTTGCTACTAATCACAAACCTATTGTGTACCTAACTATAGTAGTACTACTCGCAAGTAAAGGCGACCCATAGTGTTCCTCGCGTGATGGCAGTAATTACAAGTGGTCTCATGGTTCTAATTCAACCATCCCCTGGTCGCCTCTTACGACAGGCAGGGGATACCTTGGGTGTTCTCTTCGTCCGCGTTCCCCACCCACAGGAGCTATATATCACCTCTTCCAGCACCTAGTTTGCTAATTCGTTTCTCACTATTTCCACGTGGCTTGGAAGCCCTTAAAACACAACCTCGCTAGGTCAGGAGGTTGTACTGTAGCTCCATCGAATGTTGCAGGAAACAAGAACGAGGCTACTGTAACAGGATCGGAGAGTCGGTGCACACAAAGAAGTAGCTCGTGTGTTTGTGCAAATCACGGAGCATCTGCCATGGCAAAATTTCATTGCCATAAGAATGCAACACACAATAGTAGACCTGGAAAGTGCAGTTTCCCCCGTTTCTCCCGAAACGTCGTTTAATTGAGGACATTATTTTCTGGATTATTCCTATACATTTCATGTATCTGTAAGGGGCTAACTAGTCGAGGCGTGCTCATGTTTGTGTTCGTGTTCAATTCCCCGCCAGAAGGCCAAGGAATTTAGAAATTTGACCATAGAAATTAAATGCTGCTTCGTCACCCATAACAAATCCGGCTCCCTGCACGAGTGGTCCGCGTATTGTGGCCCCAGATTCGATTCCAGCCTGTTCGAGATATTTTTAAAATTTTAGCTTCCCCTTGGCTTATGGACTGAGTATCTGTGCTGTCCCCACAATTCCTACAACATATAACACGCACAATACTGTTAATGTGATTGGCGTTACGTCACGCTAACTATATTTTCGGTGTTTGGAGACGCTGAAGTGCTGGAATTTAGTCCCACAGGAGTTCTTTTATGTGCCGACACGAGGTGGTGGTAGTGATTATTGTTTTAAGAGGAAGTGCAACTAGGCAACCATCCTCTATATAACATTAATCAGAGAGAAAAAATGGAAGGGGTCCGACTCTTCGAAAAATGAAGGTATCGGCCAAAGGAAGACAAGGGCCACGAAGGGCATGAAAATGAAGGACTCCCTAGTTCTACATACGTAATACCGTCGGGGTCTGAAAAGAACAAGAGTTGACCAAGGGAGGTCGGACAGGATAGATGAAAGTGTGGATCCTGGCACAAGTAAGTGGAAGCAATGCCTGGACTTAGCTGAGGGCCCCGTCGTCGCCAATCCACGCTCCAAGATTCAGAGCCCCTGAGGCCTCTTTTAGTCGTCTCTTACGACAGGCAGGGGATACCGTGGGTGTTATTCTACCGCCCCCACCCACAGGGGGAACCGACACGAGGCTAACGTATCTGAGCACCTTCAAATTCCACCGGACTGAGCCAGGATCGAACCTGCCAAATTGGGGTCGAAGGCCAGCGCCTTAACCGTCTGAGCCACTCGGCCCGGCACGCACAATACTATCTTCCACCATACTAACACGCAGTTTACTGCACAGGCCGGAACTAGCCAGAGGGTCTGTCCGACAGGGGATGCACCAGGCCAGTGATAATCACATGAAATTATCTTAAGTATCTAATTGAATAACTAAAATACCAGGTTTGGTAGGCAAACTGTTTACACGGCATACTATTTAAATTGTAGCGCTTTACAAATCAATACTAGGGAATTCGTAAAAATTAGCAACACAGCACACATTCTATGATGTCCAGTCAGTTCTAAAAGACATAATTATGTATATAATAATAGTGTTCGGAAGATTTCGTCCTAATGTTGTACAAAACATGCAAGCAAATGTGCCCTAAAAAGTAGCTAAATATGACCGAATAGGTAAAATATGACTTATAGAATTTAGTGATAGGTACCAAATTTGAGACTATTACTAATATTAAAAGTCTTAAGCACGAAAAAGTGATTAGTGATAATACAGCAGACAGATTAAATCATGCAAACTGACAGAGTACATTCAAACTTTCAATAAGCATTCACATTCAATCGTTTTGCTGTCGCAACCTTATCTTCAGACGCTTTACCAAAGAGAATTATTCCGTCAGTAGGCCTACTGGAGATTTCTTCACCAAACTCTCTCACATAATTTTTTAATTTTACATCTTCACTTCACTTCATGTTAGGTATAATAAGGTTCACTGTTGTAGTAGAATTGTGACCAATCAGTTGAAATTCGTTGGTGATGAAAGCGGAAGAGTGCTGTAACCGGACCCGTCAAAGATGGACTGGGCGAGAGAAAACATAGAATTTCCTTGTTTTCTAATAGCTTCTCAATTAAATATATAAGTAATATCCTCCTCAGTGAGAGGTCCGCACATCAGCATTTTCTCGGAATCAGGTCTACTACAATATTTGGAAATCGTGTGTTCGAAACTCGACGTAGATAGCATTGACCGTGTTAAAAACGACGGCCTAATTTAAGCAAAAATGCTCAAAATATAACCATCTATGTAATTAAAATGAGAAAAATATGGCCGAAACAATGAAAACGGACGAAATATGCATTTAAAAGAACCACATAATTTCTTTGAACGGGGTAAGGGACCCATCATTCACACTTATTTTTCAGATTTCTGATCAAATAAGTTCAGGAAAGAATATAACTTTTCCTCAACATTCGAAAATTGGTAATTAACTTGTATTGTAGTGAATCTCTGCGATAATAAAGCCTAATTATGCGAGAAATGCAGTGGCCCATCTTCGGTTACCTAGATTCCTCTAATTTGAAATCCGTTAACCTCACTGGTTTCCTCTTTAAAACAAAATCACCACTACTGTGTATCCATTGTTTCGCATACTATAGGCTGATAAAGGCAAAATATATCACCAGAGAGTAAAGAAGCAGAGAAATGGACTTTAAATGTCTGTCAATGTCATGCTCCTTTATATCAAACTCTCAGACCCTTTTTTTTTACTTTTTTCGTAGCACCGACACAGATACTGTACGTCTTATGGCGACGATGGAAAATGAAGGGGTTAGGAGTGGGAAGGAAGCGGCCGTAGGCTGGTGTGAAAATGGGAAACCACGGAAAACCATATTCAGGGCTGCCGACAGTGAGGTTCGAACCCACTATCTCCCGGTTGCAAGCTCACAGCTGCGCGGCCCTAACTGCACGGCCAACTCGCCCGGTCTCAGACAAAATGACCAGTTTAAATGTTCTGTGATGCTTTCATTACGAGCTAATATGAAATTCATATTCGAGAATCTGAATTTCAATTGGAAGTGCACTCCCACCTACACCTGCCTTTGTTTGTAATGCAATTATGAATGGCACACATAAGACAGACGGAATTGAACGAAGGTGACATTACGGTTTGTTGTCATTGGGGTCAGTGTTCTTTGCGCACTACTAACTCGTCCTAATAAGGACCAGTATGGAGACAAATCCTATGACCAGTACACCCTATAACTCATAACCGAGAATTCCACATCTGAAGATGCACATTTAATATATATAACAATGGTGACGTTAAAACTCATGCCCTTTCTTACAACTAACCACGTAAATTACAAATATAATAAAAATAATTAAACATTTAAAAACCTTAATTAAGGCCATGGCCGCTTCCTTCACATTCCTAGGCCTTTCCTGTCCCATCGTCGCCATAAGACCTATCTGTGTCGGTGCGACGTAAAGCAACTAACAAAAAACTTTTTAAATGGAAATTAACGCCTAAGGGAAGTCGGAGCGTTAGAAACTAAAAACATGGCTATTTATAGACTTCCCTCCAGAGCAACTATATAATTTCCTTATCGGCCGCCACCGTAGAGTAACGGTTAATGTTATTAGCTGCCGTCTTTGGGGGCCTGGGTGCGATTCCCGGTACTGCCAGTAATTTAAGAACGGCAGGAGGGCTGGTATGTAGTTAACAGGGTGCATGCAGCTCACCCCCACTGGGGTTGTGCCTGAAAAGAGCTGTACCACCTCGGGATGAGGACACGAGTTTACTTTTTTATTTCCTTATTAAATTACTACATTGCTTGTTACAAAACTGATTGATGTACAATTACTTTTTTACCTTTACAAAGAAACAATTACTCCATGTTCAACGGTCGTCTAATATTCCCAAGCATTTCCTAAACCACCCATCATACAAGGCTTTGGTTTAAATAATTCGAGCGACAAACTTGATCCTTTACGTTCGTAACGCTGCTGTAACATGTATGACTGCCTAGAATTTGGTCATCTGGTTTATAATCCAGCATTTGGCTGAACGAGTTTCCATCAGAAATTACTTTGACCTCGATTCCTAACGTTTGACACTTTCAATGAACTGTGTCCATACATTTCACAAATTACTGAGGTGATTACATTCAAAAGTTATAAAATAATTATAAGGAAACACTGAACCAAAATCATAGCAAATACTTATTGAATTCGGATCCTTACGAAGTATTTTTCTCCATAAATATAACTTTTAAAAAACACAACTAATATCCTGCTTAAATAAATGTTCGCACAGTTGCAGTTCAATAAACTTGAAACACGGCAGCTCTGAAGATGGATTTCCGTGGTTTCCCATTTTCACACCAGGCAAATGCTGGGGCTGTACCTTAATTAAGGCCACGGCCGCTTCCTTCCAACTCCTAGGCCTTTCCTATCCCATCGTCGCCATAAGACCTATCTGTGTCGGTGCGACGTAAAGCCCCTAGCAAAAAAAAAAATGAACTTGAAACAAACGCTAAGACCAACTGTAGAAGTTTCAACGATTGTATGGGTCAAAGTACAGGGACATAAACTTGACAATCTTAACATTGATAAAATAAAGCATTCCAACTCCCTTAACAGCGCAAGTTAAAATGCACAATAAAATCAGGGATGTAATGCACAACAAAAAGAGAAAACAACAGCTGTAAGAAGAAAAATTATGAAAACAAGTAAAACACAATATTTATATCGACCCTGCCTGTTATTTAATTAATTTAATTTGTTCCAGTTAAGAACGTCATAACTTAAGGTATGATGTTCTTGAATGGAGTGTTGTCTACAAAATTTCTGTAAAAGTGAAGTTACGGTCATCTTACAGGAAATATTGATAATGCTGCTTGTTGCTTAAAGAAGCCTAACATCTAGGTCATTGGCCCTAATGGTACGAAATGAGACTAAATGCAATGGCAATTTAAAAGTACAAAATTCATCCACTGACCAGAATTCAAAACGTGATGAAGAATGAGTGGATAAATACGAATTTAATACAATCAGTAGGTCCGACCCGCAATGCCTCACCTTCCCAGAAACAATATTACTGACCAAGGGATTGCTTCCAAAGCAAAATCGTGAATCGATCATGCTTGTTGTCTAAAGGTCAACGGCCCTCATAATGGTACTTATCGCTAGTAAAGTAGAACCATGGCATTTCCCAAGTTGTGGTACTAATCAAGGCTTGCGAAAACTCACGATGTTCCGAACATCATGGTACTACTCACAAGTATTGTACATCGTACAGCTAACGCAGACTTACGATTATAGTGTTTCTCACATAATGGCGGCACTCTTAGACAATGCAAACACATGTGCACCTCATATAGGTGTACTAATCAAAAGGACCCGTACTAAGTTATCCCTGGTGTTCCTCACGTAGTGGGTGTAGATCACAGGCAACGCTGACCAACAGGGTCGCTCATATAGTGGTACTAATCACAGGCAACGCTCAGGCCAGCGGTGTTTCGCACATAATGGTACATATCTCAGGCAACGTAAGCCCGTGATGTTCCGCATATAGTGGTACTAAACGCAGGTACCGGAAACCCACAGTGAACCACTCTCTGTTGCTACTAATCACAAACCTATTGTGTACCTAACACAGTGGTACTACTCGCAAGTAAAGGCGACCCATGGCTTTCCTCGCGTGATGGTACTAATCACAAGCAATTTCATGGTTCCAATTCAATCATCCCTTGGTCGCTCCTTTTAGTCGCCTATTACGACAGGCAGGGGATAACGTGGGTGTATTCTTCATGTGCGTCCCACACTCTCAGGGGGTAGGAAGTTTTGAAACCGTTCAATACCATGCTAATAGTTATGTTATAATGCCCATCAAGACATATGTGCTGTTTTCCGCATAATTCTATGAAATATTTGGTTGTAACAGCATTTTATGTCCAGTCCGGGATACGAACGACGCTGCGCGAGCTCGAGTACCGAAGCTCTAAGTACGCGTAAAGAGAGGGAGAGCTCTCAGTACGTGGCCTTGGAATCGCGCTCTCTACTATGGAAGCGAACGCGAGATAGGACGCTACGTTAAACTGATGCCTCAGGAGGCGGAGTTAATTTTACAGGGTTCTAACTTGAGAGCTGGATATTCTCACCGATTTCCCTGCAATATTTGTATACCAACCCAAAACTATAACGCTTCAAATAATAATAATAATAATAATAATAATAATAATAATAATAATAATAATAATAATAATAATAATAATAATACGTCACAAGCCTAAGAAATTTACAAGTAAGGAATCAATGAACTCATTTTACGCGATATCATTTGATATCAAGTTTATCCGCCATCGGCAATTATTCGTAATAACATATTTATTCTACGTCAAGCATTTGTAAATAAGGTATTTGCAATCGTATTGTACATATTATAACATCATTTATTATTTATTATTATATTATGAAAGATAGGAATTTATTATGTATTGGATTTGGTTAATATGTTGAAATATAGTTGTTGTCATTTCATCTCATATTTGTGTATACGGAAACGGTTATTCTTGAGCGTGGAAAATTACATGACTCATGGGTTTAACTCATGAGCCAAGGCGAGTAAACAGCGACCCGCGCGCGAGGCTTGCAAGCTGGTCAGCTACATCATCGCCACGCCTACTGGACTTGTCGAGAAAGAAGAGAAGGGGAGTTGATAATTCGACCTATCGAATCAGATACTTCGATGTATATGAGTTTTGAGATTGAACTGTTACCAAGAGTGGGGGTGAGCCCGGATATATAGAGATTCTCACCACGAGAACGGCAACTAACTACAAATTCTGCTGTGAACCTAACGACTATTAGAACATCTACTTTGAAAACGTTATTGATTTTGAGACATTGAGTGGTCGCTCTGCGACATAGTTATTTTTGTACAATGTGTTATCGCTTCGATACAGTACTGAGCTGCGGATATGTTATCGGATCTGCGTGAGACGAAACAAGCTTACAGCTTGTATTATATTCAGTAAATCTTCTGGACGAAGAACTATGTTTAGTTCAAGTCTACGGAATTTGGTACAAGTCTGTACCGTATAAATAGTATAGCTCAGTTGGATTGAGATTTCTACTAATATGGAAAAATTCATATCTCTGAATTTTCTCCTCATACGAGCAACGCTGATCAGTTTTTACAATTATAGGGCCAATGTCTAATTTAAAGACTAGTCAATTAGGGAGTGCTAGTCCAGATAGTCCGTACCACATCAGAGAAGGAAGGATGTCCATGGAGTCAATTCTACATCGAGAAGAAGAGAACGAGTAACCACGGAAACCAGATGACTTCAACGGAAACTGCAATTGGTGAGCTTCAATTAGATAAAGCAAGCAATAGTAATTTGAGTAACGTAAATTCTAAATCCCTCCACGCTTTAAGGAGCTTTTCCGATTCATCTCATTTTTTTTGTATAATAAATTCATTTGTATTTTATATTGCGTTAATTTTCTTTCTCAAACGATACTTAATGGTTAATTATTTAAAATCCTACCCCTGTGATTTAAGTATAAGTCTCTATCATCATCATCATCATCATCATCATCTGTTTACCCTCCAGGTTCGGTTTTTCCCTCGGACTTGGCGAGGGATCCCACCTCTACCGCCTCAAGGGCAGTGTCCTGGAGCTTCAGACTCTTGGTCGGGGGATACAACTGGGGAGTATGACCAGTACCTCGCCCAGGCGGCCTCACCTGCTATGCTGAACAGGGGCCTAGTGGAGGGATGGGAAGATTGGAAGGGATAGGCAAGGAAGAGGGAAGGAAGCGGCCGTGGCCTTAAGTTAGGTACCATCCCGGCATTCGCCTGGAGGAGAAGTGGGAAACCACGGAAAACCACTTCCAGGATGGCTGAGGTGGGAATCGAACCCACCTCTACTCAGTTGACCTCCCGAGGCTGAGTGGACCCCGTTCCAGCCCTCGTACCACTTTTCAAATTTCGTGGCAGAGCCGGGAATCGAACCCGGGCCTCCGGGGGTGGCAGCTAATCACGTTAACCACTACACCACAGAGGCGGACTATAAGTCTCTATGCTAGTAAATATAAATTTTGGTTTACAGTTTTGTTTAAAACTGTAACCCTGGCGCCCAAACATCACATACAGAAATGGGAAACCATGGAATGTTAATTGTTTCTATTTGCGGGCAAGCCACATATAGTTTATTTGATATTCATGTGTCCCAAGGTAATAACTTTCATCTCCTCAAGTGTCTTGATGAGGACAAGCGAACAGTTACAATGTGTGAATGAGAATGTTTGAGACGGTGGAGTTTGGATCCACAAATTTATATATCGTCATCTTCACGACTATTTTGAATATCAATATTAACGTAAATTGGTGTCTGATTAACAAGTTCCTCGAACCCAGTTTCGTGTCCCAAGTTCCGGATAGTTAAAATCAATTTTTCTGTAAACTTTTGTTATTATTATTATTATTATCATCAATGCGAGTTTACTGAGTTGTAAGGATAAGATATTTAAGTAACTTTCGGAATTTCAGACTTGATCGATTGTCAATGTGGCAATTTCTTAGTTTCAAGTTATGGTATTATTACAGATTTTGCCACTTTATCATTCAAGATTAGCTTAACGATCGCGATTGCTTTGATTGCGACCAGCGCTATCTTGTTTCTTTTCATGCGAGCAAATGTTATACGGCGTCTTTTATATATTTTTTCAGTTTTAGACAACTTTAGGACATGTGATATTTTGTTTGATTTTCAGTAAGAGGACGCGTTCCTCATTTTAAAGGCCTGCAATTTTCATATTGTGTTACTTGCCTCAGGTAGACTGTTGAGCAGCACATGTTAAGGCTTGGACCCTGTGTTTTTTATGTTTGCTGCTTTATTTTGGGAGACTGAATTTCCGCTTTTGAGTCATTCCGCAGTGTGTTGGCGAGGGTGATATGTGGGTCTACTGAGGAAAGTTTTATTTTAGTGGCCTATACTTCGTGGTTTTATTGTTTTTCCATTTTACTACGCTTGTTGCAGTAGACAGGATTTTTATATATTTTATGATAACCGCGCTGAGGAATATTTGTGTCATGTAAGGAATCCACGTTGATTTGTGCGTGTCGTTATAAAGTCCACCAGTTGATTGATTTTGTGTCATATAATTTATTTCAGGAACATACGTTGAATACTAAGTGTTGCTTAAAGTGTAAATTATCTCCTTATATTTTCCAACGAGTCTTTGAGTGAGTGAGTATTGCGCAAATGCCGCATGCTTTTCTTGGTAAGCCCTGGAAAATATGACGTGTTTTTGTTTCTTTGATTGTGTATTTTTGCCATTTTTGTGATTTTATTGATGTGGTTCCGATCCATAGGATTTTGTTGTGCTCATGAGGTTGCTCATGACTGAGGTGTATATATTTTGTGCGCAGGATTTCTTACCGCTGAGCGTGTTATACTTTGTACAGTTGGATTAGTTTTTGTCTCCCCTTTTTCGAATTAAATCACGTCTTTTCTTAAGGTTAGGGACCCTCACTACAATGTCCAGTGCGCAGGGAAGGGAAACGTATTCATCTACAGTTGAAAGTGTTAACGAAAGTAAAGCCAGGAGTGTGGTGCGAGCACGCAAGCCCAAGGTGTAAAATTAATGAAACTTCAAGATTTGATTTTATATGTTAAGTATGTGTGTCGGTATACGTTCTGCATTTGTAATATATTTTTGATTCTCAAGATGGACTTTATCAAGCTGAAAGAAAAATTCTGATTCATGTAAAACTTTGGATCATTTGATACTATTTGCTACTTTTTAAAATATTTTTCTTGTTTATTTTAATAAACCGATTTATCACCAAAAACTGACATGATGCTTCGCCTTACTTTATTTATAGCTTTTAGTTGACCTCACCGTGTCCATATTAGTTATATGTTCCCTATTAAAATCCATGGTGTTTGTATTTTAGGTCATTTTTTATCATAGTCCGAACTGAGCACCGCTAGGAGCGCCTGTCTAGTCTGGGGCAAATTACCTTGATGATAAAAACGGGGACAAACATAACTTGATTTATGCAGTTAGTTGTTCACACATCTCCAATGAACTTCGCATACGACGGTCTTCATTGGATAATTCCAGTTCAGTAACATCTTAACTACACGTAAATGGGTTATTGAATACATTAAAACGCCATTCTCTCGGCAAAATAAACTAGGAACTAAGTGCATCCCATAGAGCCCATAATCGTTAATACCGACAAACGCTCTGATTTGTTGGGAATTTTCAAAACTGCTCTCCTCAAAAATTTACTTTATGCAGATACGATGTTCTTAGTTGGAGGGGTTGATATTTAAGCCAGTACATATGAGGAACATAATATTTAATATTTAATGTGATGAGATACGATATTTGTACAAATATATAAAATATAAAAGCTAAATACTAAACACGTATGGCCTTCAAAATTAATAGTTCAATAATAATGATAATGATATTTATAAATAATGTATTCTTAATTGGAAAATATCAACCTGCTCACTGTACTAGAGCAGTCAACACTTGCTACCATATGTTACGAATCACACGAAACGATCAGCAGTTTTCAGCTATTAATTTCTGCATATTGTCTTAATTATTTCGAGATTGTCTTATGAGTTCCTAACTTCAACCGAAAGTGATTTGTAAAATCGGGATCCAATCACAACGAAGACTTTTACATGGAAAAGTGGTTGGCTGAATTAGTGACGGAAGTGCCACATCGACTTACGATTGTGGCGTAAGTGCCACATCGACTTACGATTGTGGCGTGAGAACAAGAAATTAAATTTAGAAGTAATGTACTGGGGGATATTTTCATTCGACTTCGATTCATTCATTCATTCATTCATTCATTCATTCATTCATTCATTCATTCACGGGAGTGATTAGCGTACTTGCTTAGCTGCTGGCCAAACCCTTAATGAGCCAGGACGTTCCAGTGACCCCAGAAATACCTGGGATATGCTGAAGAACGTTTTTCTATCTATTTATTCGATTTCTTGCTCAGCAGACATTTCTACCCTTTTATTTACAATGCCATAAATAATACAAAAACTAAAAGATCTAAAACTATACTTATGATCTAATTTCTGTCTCTCAATGTCTCCTAAAATATACATTTAAAAATAAGATTACATGACCTTATTTCGAGGACTAAAACTGTACTTGTTAATTATGCAGAAATATAATATGTATTTAATTTAGGTCTGCCCTTTGTGCGAGTTCCTTTCTGATTGACAATCTCTCCTCGTCAAATATGTCCACTTTTGACAAGTTATTAACTGACGACCGGGTGAATTGGCCGTGCGGTTAGCAACGCGCGGCTGTGAGCTTGCATCCGGGAGATAGTGGGTTCGAACCTCACTGTTAGCAGCCCTGAAGATAGTTTTCCGTGGTTTCCCATTTTCACACCAAGCACATGCTGGGATGTAACTTAATTAAGGCCACGGCCGCTTCTTTCCAACACCTAGGCCTTTCCTATCCCATCGTCGCCATAAGACCTATCTGTGTCGGTGCGACGTAAAGCCACTAGCAAAAAAATTAACTGACGCATTCTGTTTACGGCTGAGTTTAGATGTGTTTTTGACCTTTCAATAAAGACAGTTAATAATTATATCTTTGTATAGGATAGAGCAAAGTACCTTCCGCCGAAGTCTTATTTAGAGCTTTGAAATGGAAATTGCGAATGGCTTTTAGTGCTGGGAGTGTCCGAGGACAAGTACGGCCGCCAGATGCAGGTCCTTTGATTTGATGCCCGTACTCAACCTGCACTTTGTGATGATACACCCAGCCCCCGTGCCAGCGGAAATAACCAATTATGGTTAAAATTCCGACCCCGCCGGGAATCGGAGCTGGGACCCCTGTGACCAAAGGCCAGCACGCTAACCATTTAGCCATGGATCCGGGCTATTTATGGCTGTGACAGTATGGAAGGTGTTGAGGTATTGATAGTATCAGTAATGATATTCGGAGCACAACTAGCAGCCTGCGTCTGGATCCATGAAAAGTGCTACTGTTACTTATAGGGCCTATCGTGCTGCAATAGCACTTTTTGACCCAGTGTCGAAGTCAATGACAAATTACCTCACTATACATCACGCCTTGCACTTCTCTTTATAGCGCCGCCATAGCTTTGTGTGGTTTCTCTACAACCGCACAAGGCCCCATTCGTAATGAAAATTAAAGGTTAACATGAACATATTAAAGTTAATCGCATACAATTATTTAAAGGTAGGCATTCACAGTGAACGCAAACGTATTAACCAATGAGGAAAGTGAGCAAGTGAAGGGTTAAACTCTATAGCTGATAGCTGGTTTAAAATAGTTGTTTGTGGCCAGATAGCGAAGTAAGTTATGTTCAACACGGCTGACCTTGTTCCGTCGTTCTTAAGGCCTACTCTGCGTAAATCTAGTTGACCGTGTGTTCAACGACCTTATGTAATTATGAAGAACTCACATTTTCAAATATGTATTATTATTATTATTATTATTATTATTATTATTATTATTATTATTATTATTATTATTATTATTATATGAGGCTTATTTACAATAACAGCTCCAGTATTTGGGAGACAGTGGGTTCGAACCCCACTGTCGGTAGCCGTGAAGATGGTTTTCCGCTGTTTCCCATTTTCACACTGGGCAAATGCTGGGGATCTCTCTTCCTTCACACTCCTAGCCCTTTTCTTTCCTATCGTGGCCATAAGACATATGTGTCGGTGCGACATTAAGCAACTTGTAAAAAAATAAAACATTGCACATACTAGTATAACGATTAATATTGAGCCACATGAAGATTACAAATGTCATACACAATGTATATACAGGCATTCTTATGTAATAATCACAATAGTCATTTATTTATTTATTTATTTATTTAATTTATTTATTTATTTACCCTCCAAGGTTGGTTTTCCCTCTGACTCAGCAAGAGATCCCACCTCTACCGCCTAAAAGACAGTGTCGCGGAACGTGAGACTTTGGGTTGGGGATACAACTGGGAAGAGGACCAGTACCTTGCCCAGGCAGCATCACCTACTCTACTGAACACGGGATTTATGGACGGGGGGATGGGAAGATTGGAAGGGATAGACTAGGAAGAGGGAAGGAAGCGGCTGTGACCTTAAGTTAGGTAGCACCCCGGCATTTGCCTGGAGGAGTGAAAAACCACGGAAAACCACTTCGAGAATGGCTGAGGAGGGAATCGAACCCCCTTCTACTTATTTAACCTCCCAAGACTGAGTGGACCCCGTTCTAGCCCTCGTACCACTTTTGAAATTTGGTGGCAAAGCCGGTAATCGAACCCGGACCTCCTGAAATGGCAGTTAATCACACTAACCACTACACCACAGAGGCGAACTTTCACAATATTTACGCAATATACACAAAATATTCTAAGTCTTAAACTGACGTGTGAATACTAGGCAGGTTAGGGCTAACGAAGACCTACGTGTACATACTAATACAATGGAGAATTATTTTAAATTCCATGAAGAGAAAAATACCTGACAAATTATAGGTTTTACCGACCTTTAAGTAACGTTTGGTGAACTTTGGCCAGATTCCCCCTCCCCCATTTCAAGAGAACTTGATTAACATATATGGTGAATTATGCAGTTGAACCATTGTTTTAAAATAATATTTATTAAGGAAATACAGTACAATCTCGTTAATCCTAACTAATTGGGACCGGAGTCTGTTTGGATTACGAAATTTTCGAATTAACCGGAAAATATTTTCTAATAATAATGTTATTGTTTTTACGTCTCGCTAAAATAATTGTACTGTTTCCGGAGACGCCTAGGTGCCGGGATTTTCTCCCGCAAGAGTTATTTTACATGACATTAAATCTACTTAAACGAGACTGACGTATTTGATGACCTTCATATACCACCGGACTGAACCAGGATCGAATCTGCGAAGTTTGGGTCAGAAGGCCAGCTACTTAACCATCTGAGGAAAATAGTTTCTACAATACAGTACAGTACATACTGTAATTTGAAATGTCCATTCTTTAGCAGTTACATTAACAAAATCTATATATATAAAGTAGCTTGTCCTGACTGACTGACTGACTGACTGACTGATTCATCATCGCCGAGCCAAAACTACTGGACATAAAGAAATGAAATTTTGGGGATATATTCATATTATAATGTAGGTGCTCGCTAAGAGAGGATTTTTGGATATTCCGTCCCTAAGGGGGTGAAATGGGGGGTGAAATTTTAAAATGAGTGTGTCTATATCTCAAAACTTTAAAAGTTTACAGATGTGAAAATTGGTATTTAGAATCTTTTTTAAAAATAAGGAAACACGTATTTTTTTGTTTTCAGACAATCACAATAGGAGGGGTGAAAAAGGGTGAAAAAGGGGTTGAATGCCTTTAATCAGGATACCGCTACTTATATCTCAGAAACTGAAGATATTACAGACCTCAAATTTGGTACTTTCGATCGCTGTCAAAATTAAAGAAACACATATTTTTTTGTTTTTGGAAAATCCAATTAATGCGAGGGTGAAAGGGGGGTGAATTTTTAAAATGAGTGCATCTATATCTCAAGTGTTTTAAAGTTTAGAGATGTAAAAATTGGTATTTAGAATCCTCATTATAAATCAAGGAACACGTAGTTTTTTGTTTTCGGAAAATCCCAATAGGAGGGGTGAAAAGGGGGTGAAAATTGGGTTGAATGCCCTTAAAGAGAATACTTATATCTTAGAAACTGAATATATTACAGACCTGAAAATTGGTATTTGGGATCTACTTTAAAAATAAAGAAACAGGTATTTTTTCGTTTTGGGAAAATCCAAATAATGGGGGGGGGGGGTGAAAAGGGGGATGAAATTTTTAAAATGAGTGTATCTATATCTCAAAACTTTTAAAGTTTATAGATGTAAAACTTGATATTTAGAATCTCCTTTAAAAATAAAGAAACACGTATTTTTTGTTTTCGGAAAATCCTAATAGGAAGGGTGGAAAAGGGTGAAAAAGAGGTTGAATGCCTTTAATGAGGCTACTTATATTTCAGAACCAGAAGATATTAGAGACCTGAAAATTGGTAATTGGGATCTACTTTAAAAATAAAGAAACACGTATATTTTTGCTTTTGGAAAATTCAATTAATGGCGGTTAAACAGGAGTGGCAAATTGGGGTGAATTTTTTGAAAGACTATATCTACAGAATATCTGAGAAGCGTAAAATGTTACAGACGTAAAAAGTGGGTATTTGGAATCTCCTGTAAGTGTAAAGAAACATAGGTGATTTGTCTTTGGAAACTCCACTTAAGGGGAACTAAAAAGGGGTGAAATTTTAAAATGAGAATTTCTACAGTATATCTTAAAAAACTTAACATGTTACAGAAGTGAAAAATGGTAATTTTTTAATTCTATTAAAAATAAAGAAACGTGTATTTTTAGTTTTCGGAAATACCACTTGGGAAGTGGGGGGGGGGTGTAAAAGTGACTGAAAATGGTGTTGAATTCTTTTAATTAGGCTACTGATATCTCAAAAATGAAGATGTTACACACGTGAAATTTGATTTTTGGAATCTGCTTTAAACGTAAACAAACACGTATTCTAGGAAAATCCAATGAAGTGGGTTTGAGGGGGTTAAAGGATTGAAAAAATTAATTGACTTAATTGTATGAGAATACATACATCTAATAAAAACTAAAGTTGATACAGACGTGAAAATTGGTATTTTGATCTCTTTTAAAAACAAAGAAAAGCGCGTTTGGGGGCGGAATAACCTTGGGGGGGGGGCGGGAGTGAAAAGGAGCTGAATTCCTTTCATGAGAACACATAAATCAAAAACTAAAGAGGTTAGAGTGGTGATAATTGGTGTTTAGAAGATCCTTTACTATTAAAGGAACAAGTATTTTTTGCCTTAATATCACTTTGTGAGGGGGGAGGGGGAGTGTGAAAGGAAGTTAAAAAAAGTGAATTATTTTTAAGGGGATACTTATATCTCAAAACTGAAGGTAATAAACGTGAACATTTTTATTTGGAATCTCCTTTAAACATAAAGAAACACACCTTCTTTTAATTTTTTGGGGGGTGGGGGTAAATAAACTTAACGGCGGTGGGGTGTAAAAGGCGGTGAGACCAATTGACTTTACTGTTCATAATGTACTTATAAGGAGCCTCCGTTGCTCAGGCGGCAGAGCGCCGGCGTCTCACAGCTGGGTTCCGTGTTTCAAATCCCGGTCACTCCATGTGACATCGTGCTGGACAAAATGGCGGCGGGACAGGTTTTTCTCCGGATACTCCGGCTTTCCCTGTCATCATTAATTCCAGCAACACTGTCCAATATTTCATTTCATTTGTCACTCATCGATCATTGCCCCAGAGGGGAGCTTCGGCAGCCGGCACAATTCATATTGTCGCCGCTAGATGGGGCTTTATTCATTCCATCCCTGATCCTATCGAATGATAGGAAACAGGCTGTTGACTTTCGATGTACTTATTCTGATCATAAACCGATCATTTTTAATCTTTCCTGAGTTCTTTTTCAACAGCCATCTTTACCTTCGGAGAACGTTCTTAGATTAGAGTAGATTCTCCTGGCATATAAATAAAAATTTAAACACATTTGAAATAAACGATAGGAATGATATTGACCGTCAAATTGTTCACCTCTATAATAAGGTCACTAATACACGGAGGTATGTCATTCGTATCGCCAGAAATCCCGCACACTTGCCTACGCGCGACAATGGTGCTGGCCACATTGTCAACAATGACAATGGCAGCAGATGTAATTTACCGCCAAGTAGCGGTCTTGCATATTGCTGTGGGGTCCAGAACATATAATAATAATAATAATAATAATAATAATAATAATAATAATAATAATAATAATAATAATAATAATAATAATAATAATAATAATAATAATAATAATAATAATAATAATAATAATAATAATAATAATGTTCTGGACCGTCGTCACATGTGCGGAACACGCTGTAAACGGGTCCTGGACGGCTAATGACTAAGAATGCAGTCCGGCCGCGTTTTCAGTAGGCTACCGCCAAGGCACCCAAGACGACACCACGACAGATCCCCTGAAGGATTTGATTCATATTAAAAATGCTTATAGGAAAAGATGGCAAAGATTTAGGGACCCAACTAACTGGGTGGAATACCTGGACCTAGCCCGGGAAGTACGAAATCGTTTGCTGGAAAGAAAGATTGAAAAATGGGAGGAAACTTGCCGTAATCTATTAGAAAATGAGTCAGATCGCGAATTTTGGCGGATTCTCGCAGAAAACTGGTCAGATCGCGAATTTCGGCGGATTATATATCTAAAACAATAAGCATTCAATTATAAATTTCAGTATAATACCGTAGCGAAGCACGGGTATCTTGCTAGTCTATATATATATAAAGTAACTTGTCCTGACTGACTGACTGATTCATCATCGCCGAGCCAAAACTACTTGACATAAAGAAATGAAATTTTGAGGATACATTCATAATACGATGTAGGTGCTCGCTAAGAGAGGATTTTTGGATATTCCGTCTCTAAGGGGGTGAAAAAGGGGGTGAAATTTTAAAATGAGTGTATCTATATCTCAACACTTTAAAGGTTTACAGATGTAAAAATTGGTATTTAGAATCTCCTTTAAAAATAAGGAAACACGTATTTTTTTGTTTTCGGAAAATTCCAATGGGAGGGGTGAAAAAGGGTGAAATAGTGGTTGAATGCCTTTAATGAGGATACCGGTACTTATATCTCAGAAACTGAACATATTACAGACCTGAAAATTGGTACTTTTGATCTCTTTTAAAAATAAAGAAACACGTATTTTTTTGTTTTTGGAAAATCCAATTAATGGGAGGGTGAAAAGGGGGTGAATTTTTAAAATGAGTGAATCTATATCTCCAAACTTTTAAAGTTTGCAGATGTAAAAATTGGTATTTAGAATCTTCATTAAAAATAAAGAAACACGTTTTTTTTTTTGTTTTCGGAAAATCGCAATAGGAGTGAAAAGGGGTGGAAAAAGGGTTGAATGCCTTTAATGAGGCTACTTATATCTCAGAAACTGAAGATATTACAGACCTGAAAATCGGTGTTTGGGATCTCCTTTAAAAATAAAGAAACACGTATTTTTTGTTTCTGGAAAATCCAATTAAGGGAGGGGGTGAAAAGGGGGTAATATTTTAAAATGAGTGTATCTATATCTCAAAACTTTTAAAGGTTATAGATGTGAAAATTGGTATTTAGAATCTCTTTTAAAAATAAAGAATCACTTATATTTTGTTTTCGGAAAGTCCTAATAAGAAGGGAAGAAAAGGTTGAAGAAGGGGTCGAATGCTTTTCATGAGTCTACTTATATTTCAGAACCTGACGATATTACAGACTTGAAAATTGGTATTTGGGATCTACTTTAAAAGTAAGGAAACACGTATTTTTTCGTTTTTGGAAAATCCAAATATTGGGGGTGAAAAGGGGGGGTGAATTTTTTAAAATGAGTGTGTCTACATCTCAAAACTTTAAAATTTACAGATGTAAAATTTGGTAGTTAGAATCTCCTCTAAAAGTAAAGGAACACATATTTTTTTTTGTTTCCTGTGAATCGCAATAGGAGGGGTGTAAAAGGGGGAAAAATGGGTTGAATGCCTTTAATGAGAATACATATATCTCAGAAACGAAAGATATTACAGAACTGAAAATTTGTATATGGGATCTCCTTTAAAAATAAAGAAACACGTATTTTTTAGTTTTTGGAAAATCCAATTAATGGCGGTTAAACAGGAGTGACAAATTGGGGTGAATTTTTTGAAAGACTATATCTACAGAATATCTTGGAATCGTAAAATGTTACAGACGTAAAAAGTGGGTGTTTGGAATCTCCTGTAAATGTAAAAAAAACATAGGTGATTTGTTTTTGGAAACTCCACTTAAGGGGAACTCAAAAGGGGTGAAATTTTGAAATGAGAATTTTTACAGTATATCTAAAAAACTTAACATGTTACAGAAGTGAAAAATGGTATTTTTTATCTCTATTAAACATAAAGAAACGTGTATTTTTTGTTTTCGGAAATATCACCTGGGTGGAGGGGGGGGGGTAAAAGTGACAAACTGGTGTTGAATTCTTTTAATTAGGCTACTGATATATCAAAAAATGCAGATTTTACAGACATGAAATTTGATATTCTCAATCTGCTTTAAAAGTAAAAATACACGTATTCTCTAAAAATCCAATGAAGCGGGGGGGGGGGGGTGAAAGAATTGAAAAAATTAATTGGCTTAATTGTATGAGAATACATACATCTAATAAAAACTAAAGTTATTACAGATGTGAAAATTCGTATTTGGATCTCCTTTAAAAACAAAGAAAAACGCGTTTTGGGCGGGAAACCATCTTGGAGGGCGGGAGTGTTAAGGAGTTGAATTCCTTTCATGAGGACACATAAATCAAAAACTGAAGAAGTTAGAGTCGTGATAATTGGTATTTAGAAGATCCCTTACTATTAAAGAAACAAGTATTTTTTTCGGGAAAGTTCACTTGGGGGGGGGGGGGGAGTAGTGTGAAATGAAGTGAAAAAAGTAAATTACTTTTATGGGGATACTTATATCTCAAAACTGAAGGTAATAGACGTGAACATTGGTGTTTGGAATCTCCCTTAAACATAAAGAAACAAGCCTTCTTTTAATTTTTTTTGAGGGGGGGGGGGCGGTAAATAAACTTAACGGCGGTGGGGTGTAGAAGGAGGTGAGACCAATTGATTTTACTGTTATTAATGTACTTATAAGGATCCTCCGTTGCTCAGGCGGCACCGCTCCGGCCTCTCAAAGCTGGGTTCCGTGGTTCAAATCCCGGTCACTCCATGTGACATTCGTGCTGGACAAAACGGAGGCGGGATAGGTTTTTCTCCGGATACTCCGGTTTTCCCTGTCATCAGCCATTCCAGCAACACATAATAGTAATAATAATAATAATAATAATAATAATAATAATAATAATGTTCCGGACCGTCGTCAAATGTGCGGACCGCGCTGGCAACGGCTCCTGGACGGGTAATGACTAAGAATGCAGTCCGGCCGCGGGTTCAGTGCCGCCAAATCACCCAATATGACACCACGCCGGATCTCCTGAAGGATTTTATCCATATTAAAAATGATTAACGGAAAAAATGGCAAAGATTTACGGACCCAACTGACCAGGAGGAATACCTGAGCCTAGCCCGGGAAGTACGAAATCGATTGTTGGAAAGGAATATTGAAAAATGGGAGGAAGCGTGCTGTAAAATAATAGAAAACGAGTCAGATCGGGAATTTTGGAGGATTCTCGCAGAAAACGAGTCAGATCGCGAATTTCGGCGGATTATATATCTAAAACAATAAGCATTCAATTATAAATTTCAGTATAATACCGTAGCGAAGCACGGGTATCTTGCTAGTACTGTATAAAATAAATGCACTCCGCTGCTACGCCCACTGATATGATGTTAATGAGACGCTGCTTTATCTTCGAGTAGGTTGCAATCACTACGGCGAAAGAAACTAAAAGACTTTGTAAAGATGAACGACCAGTGATTGAAGATTGATTATGAGTAATTATGTTTATATTAAGTTATTCTAGTAAAATGTCTGTCTGTTAGGTCATCAGCCCAGAGGCTGGTTGGATCATCAAATAGTACCACCAAAGGCTATGCAGTTATAAGGAAACTGCAAAAACCAATGGCAGAGCCCAAATGAGATGTACTAGGCAAGATGAGGAGTGAGGTAGTTTGCCATTGCTTTCCTCACTGGACCAGAAGGTGCTACTGCAGCACGACTGATCCTATGAGCAACACCTTTCATAACACTCGACACTACTCGTGCTCCAAATGCCATTACTCAGCACCACCCATACCCCAGCAGCTTCGATATTGTCACAGCCATGGATGAGACTGGGACTTCGGGGGAAGCTACATTTTGCTGTGGCCTGTTCCAAGAGACGGATACAAAAAATACTGCATCCATCAAGAAATGACAACAGGCGGATCTAGAAAATATAAGTACATCATCATCCTATAATAGGCCTATGTTCTTTCATTTCAATAAGGATAATTTTTAAAAAAAATGAATATTTCAGTTCGGATTAACCGGGCTTTCGGATTAACGGGACTCTAGTATATACCTGAGTTGGTGTGAACAAGTGTTCATTATTCCCAAACTAATTAGTTGGCAACATATGCAGAACATCTGAAGTTTCCGCGGAATGACATGGTCAGTAACTGCTCATACTGCCTTAATGATTTTTCAACTACACTCATGTTCATAAAAAAAACAGAACACCTTGAAAGACTAGAGATAATAAGGTCATATTCACAGGACATGTGCATTAGTAAATTCTGAAGAAATTATTGGCATTTGAACCATGTCGGCTCTTAGGTTCAAGGTCAACATCGATATCTTGGCGCACCATCGCTGACTGGTAAAATGTGCCTGCGGCTCTAGTTGTCAATATAAACCGAAGGTAATGGATCAGCGTGACTTGAGCAGACGTGCAGGATGCCTCTGAGACGTATGCGAGAACCGTACCGTCAAATGAATAAGTTTGAAAGAGGGCGCATGAGAGAACGTGATGCATCCATCTGGGAAATTTCTGCTCGTGTGAGACGAAGTGTGTTGGCAGTGCAACGAGTGAATACAAAATTGTTCACAGAAGGCCGTAGAACACGACGAGATGGGTCTGGTCGCACCACCCAGACCACTACCCGAGAAGATCGACATATCATCCGAATGGCATTGCAGGACTGATGTGCGTCCCCCTCGGCTCTGGCGCAAGAGTGGAACAGTGTAACAAATCGTACACTATCAGAAGTGACAGTCCGTCGCCGTCTGGGTAACCGGCGCGTCGCGTCGGCCACTTTAACTAATGTGCATAAACATGCTAGGCCGCAATAGTGTATGGAAAGACGTCACTGGGGACAGGAATGGCAGCAGATAGTGTTTTCGGACGAATCCAGGTTCTCTTTGTTTGAAAATGTAGAATAAGTTACCAGTGCCCACGGAGGACGCAGTGCCTACCAGGCAACAGGACACATGCTGAACCTAGGTGACAAATGCTAATCGTTTCAGCAGAACATACTAATGGACATGTCCTGTGAATATGAACTTCCTATGTCTAGTCTTTCAAGGTGTTCTGTTTTTTGTTTTTTAATTATGAACATGAGTGTTCATAAAATCAGCTGATGGATGAGGAGACTGTCCCTGACACATATCAATGTAATTACACTTGTCTTTTCTGAACCTTTGGGGGCAAGCAGACTTTCAGGACAACTGATACATATGACACCTGAGCGTATTTCATAAAAGTTACAGTTTTACAGGTGACAAAATTGTCAGGTAGGTTTACATATTGACAATTTCCTGTTTCAAAATGCTTACAACTTACAAAATACCATGACAATTTTGTAGATTTGTACGGCAATTTTACAAATGTCTGTTTCATAAAAACGTTTGGACTGGCAGATAAAAATCTGGCACATTTGTCAAATTGTAGACTACATGTAGTGTTATGAAACAGATATACGTCATTACGTTTTGATATAATTACAAGTTTGTAGAATTTTAATTGCGAAAGTGACCGGTAATCTTTCATATGTAACCTGTAATGTGTATATAACTTGGGAGTTTATTTTCGTGAATGTTTTGTGATTTAAATTCTCTTGTGGATGATGAACTCCGGCAACAGCAATAGCGAAGACATTTAAATGAGACCACACCGGGTTTTCAGGCAAACGATTAACCTAACCTTCAATTTCAGTGACTATTCATCGCATTCAATGATTGATATCGCTCTTCAGAGCCATCTAGAGCGTAATACAATAAACCTACTAGGTCTAACAAAAAATTGTCGCGTTTAACATACCATTGTCGCATTTATGAAGCAAGTTCTTTAAGTTTCACAAGTTACTGTATTTTGCCTGTCAAGTAAGGGAAACTTGTAAGTTATGAAACAGAAAACTGTAATGACATATTTACAAATTTGTCGGATCTGACATAATTGTCGAAATTGTCGCACCTGTCAACGTTTTATGAAATAGGGCCCTGGTGGACAACACTCCCTGCCATATACTGTATTGTACTGTACTGCACTCTCAGTAAGCACAATAGAATCAATTACTGGCATGAAAAAAACATAATCATGATTATTTCAAGTTATCTTGAAATGTACTAAACTTATACTATGAACGGTGCCAGGTGTAAGAATGTCAATGAAGGAGGATCTCTCTGGCCAATTAGACAGTTCATCTATGCTGCTCTAAACTGTAACTTATTAGGGTTGTTATTGTGTACTCTCTACTCCTAATACTAGAAAAAAATTGAATTCTAGGTGATCTTAACTCATTCTATGGGTCAATATAAATTTCAGTATTGGACTTCCCTGCCATACATACAAATTAGCAAGCTCCTGGACACTGATCAAATTTAAAATTAAGCCACATATATACCTTTCTTGTGGTTGATTTATAAATACAAATTCCATCACTAAGCTTTAAGATCTTCAAATAATTAACACATTCTTCAATGTTCTTATTGTTAGTCTGTCCAACCCTTGTCCCGTTTCTCTACGAGGTCGGGTAAGATGTGAGATGAATCTGTCATGGCGGGTTTTTATGACCGGATCCCTTCCTGATATCAACCTCATCCGAGAAGTTAATGAGATGAAATGAATGACGTGATATATTATAGTAGGAAGGGGGAGGGTGAAACCCGCTGCCGGCACATCGCCTACTCCTGTCCAATAGCACCAACGGGCCTGCTCAAGACTTAACGTCTCCATCCGACGGACGAATCAATATCAACAGCGTCATATACCCTTTCTCCATATGAGCACCCTGCCGGCCAACATTCTGAGGGTTTTCGACCAACGGGCTAACCACGGTGTCAGACCGTTTAGACTTCAATGCCTTAACGATCTTGGCCACCAGGCGAGCTTCAATGATTTTATCAACAGTAGTTATTTTATCTTTTGAAATTGCTGATTTAGTTCTTTGCTCATAGCTCAGCAAGAATTGAGAAGGTCAAACACAATATTGATTAATTTAAAAAAACGGAATGGTAGAATGTCTGTAAAAATAGTTGCATTTTCTTCAGAATGAAGAGTCTGTGCCGCTAAAGCTACATTCATTTTCTGCAATTGAAATGCAATATTATGTTGTTTCCTAAGTTTGTTTGCAGTAGGAAGTCCCTGCTCCCCTTGCAATTTTACTCAAATATTGTCATTTCATTAAAACGAGCGTCAGCTCATGGGGTGCATTAAGCATACAAAATACTTCCCTATTATTGCCGCAAGGACGAAGAAATCAGCACTGAGAATTGTCTATAGAAAGTCTTAACCCCCAATGTTTTCGTAATTACCCCATTAGTGCCTGTCCCATCAAAAATCGTTGTACCGAGTAAGTTGTCCATGTGGTTAGCGTCACGCAGCTGTGAGCTTGCATTCGAGAGATAGTGGGTTCGAACCCCATTGCCAGCGGCCCTGAAGATGGTTTTCTGTGGTTTCCCATTTTCACTCCAGTCAAATGTTGCGACTATACCTTAATTAAGACCACGGCCGCTTCCTTCCCACTCCTAGCATTTTCCTGTCCCCCCGTCGCCATAAGGCCTATCTGTGTCGGTGTGACGCAAACCAAATTGTAAAAAAGTCACTGTATCTGTTTGTATTCCAGTAGTTAGTAATATTTTAAGTGACTGTACTATGGCAAAATATTGCGCTTAACATGAGCTGATACGCCACTTACGGGACAGTCCCCAGTACCGTATCATTGAAATGCCTGTGGTAATTTATTGATTTGCATGGTAAGGCCTACATTAACTTGTTTTCGATTTTTAATAGGGAGAAATTCTAATCATAATATATTTGTTTTATCCGCTCTATTCGTGCAATTAAACGCAGAACACGACGTAGGTATCTTGCAGTCATTTGCTTATTAACAGCTAACGGGCCCGTGCACGTCAACATTCAGAAAACATGGCGGACGATATTGCCACTTCCCTCAGCCAGGAGCGCTGTATGGGCTCGTCCAGCCAGTCTATGTGGTATAAATTTTTGGTTATGTTCATACAATAATCATCACTTCTTTTTAACGTTCCTTCACAATTTTCACGTGAATCTTCTGTTCGCCGGCCCCATGGTGTAGGGGTAGCGTGCCTGCCTCTTACCCGGAGGCCCCGGGTTCGATTCCCGGCCAGGACAGGGATTTTTACCTAGACCTGAGGGCTGGTTCGAGGTCCACTTAGCCTACGTGATTAGAATTGAGGAGCTATTGACGGCGAGATAGTGGCTCCGATCTAGAAAGCCAAGAATAACGGTCGAGGAGATTCGTCGTGCTGACCACACGACACCTCGTAATCTGCAGGCTTTCGGGCTGAGCAGCGGTCGCTTGGTAGGCCAAAGCCCTTCAAGCGCTGTAGTGCCATGTGGGGGGTGGGGGACTTATGTTCATTCGTTAGCTTTCAACAACTTCATCTTTGTATGATCTGTTTTATACAAGCAAGGATGAGTCTAATACATTTGGGTCAGTCTTTCATTCAACGATTCCATTATGCAACTGCGAGCATCTGAACAGCAGCACGATGTGATTGGACTGTTCCGCGTAGATTTAAGTGCAGAAGTTTGGACCTTGCAAGCTTCCGTGGTAACGTTTTATTGAACGTTTATTTTTATGTTTATGAGATCCATTGTCAACGGGTCCATTATATTACACAGCACCTAGTTTCTGTGTTCACGTTACGTTTAACCAATACTGTGAGCGAGGCCTAACCTTTGGTGGTGATTTTAGAGGATTCGACCAGGCTAGGGACTAATTAAAAAGCTATGGAAGATAATTACAATAAATTGTGTACCGTTTTGCTTTTTCTTCTTAAGAACAAAATATTCTAAGCTCTTTTCTTTGATACGAGTAGTTTAAAAACGTAGTTAGTTGTACAAAAATGAAATTAATTATATGAAAGGAAAAATTCAAACCATTTCATAAACGGAATTACGCACATATTCAACGAATTGTGATATACGTCGTGCAAACCTCTCTTAGCTGCCAGGAAGTAATAATAATAATAATAATAATAATAATAATAATAATAATAATAATAATAATAATAATAATAATAATAATAATGGCGTATGGCCTCCGGAGAGGCCTGGTGCAGGTCTTTTTCTAATAGACGGCCTATTAGACGACCTGCATGTCTGTGAAGATGAGGGCCCTACCTAGGATAATTTATAATGTTGAATACGCCACACACACCCAGAACCCGAGCCATTGGAATTAACCAATTAAGGTTAAAATCCCCGACCCGGCCAGGAATCGAACCCGGGACCCTCTGAAGCGAAGGCCAGTACGCTGACCATTCAGACGAGTCGGACCCAGCAAGTAATACTCAAGATTGATAAAATGTTTAGTCTACAGTTAATTACTGAACATTTTAAAAACTTGGAGAATTATTTAGCGGATAATAATAATAAAATTAATTGTAATGAATGTATGTTGCCTGGCTCCTTGGCTGAATGGTCTACGTACTGGCCTCTCTTTCAAAGGGCCTCTGGTTCGAATCCTGACAGAGGACCTAAACAACGTATGATTATTTCTCCTGGCTCGGGAATTGGGTGTTTGTGTTCGATGTAATACACTTCGCTCCATATACATCGTTGCCGTCTGACGAGAAATCGCGTGTATGCGGGGTAAGGGGTACTGAGGGTAAGCAAGGCTGCCGCGCATGCGCCAATCTCAAGTCTCAAGGCCTGACCATAAACATCGGTTCCGACCTCTGTGATTCTTGTGAACTCAGGTGCTGCTGTGAAGTTTAAAATTGATAGTGCACTTGCGCCTTAGTTACACATTTACCGTAAGTACTGCATAAGGAACAGTTTAATAATGAACACGCATCTCTTTCAGAGAGCTCGCACTGTTTATCACGACTAATGTTTGTAGCTTAGTGTAGTATCAGTTAATCGTGCCGTACCTACAAGCTGCCTCTACTTCTCGTGAGACGTAGATAGTATACACAACAGGGGCGCAGCCAATGGAATTACTCGGGGTTAGAAACCTCACCCCTGGATTTTTTCAAAAAGAAAATGTACAGAAACTGGCAAGAACGTAAATAAACATTCAGAGACATAACTGTAGAACCAACAGATCTGTAATTCACTTATATAATGACAAGTCCTTCATACACCTTCATTGTTTTCTACCATCATATTGTAACTACAACCCCTACTGCCTCCCCCCCCCCCCCTCCTCCCATCGGTTGATCCTGGCTACGCTACTGATACACAATACACCACACTACCACCCACCACTGGAACATACAGTACTAAAATCATCCCTTCATACAGGGTTAGTGTCAGCATGGACATCCTGCCATAAAATTGGGTCAATCTGTATCAATGCCAACCCAAATAAATTAGGAAAAAAGAAGAAGTAGAAGAATGTAAATGTGTAAAAAAAAAATTAAGTAGCCGAACTGTAAAATTTGAATTTTACTCAATGCAGGAACATCATTCAGATTATAGTTTCCCAGAAGGAAACAATAGGCCTAATTTAATGTCATCGATTGTAAATGTTTTTAAAATTCCCTCCGCTAGCATTGATACACGCATACACGATATATCAACGCAAATGGGATTCAATTTTGATGGTCAAATATTACATATAAAGCAACAATGCAGTAATTATGCTATAATGCTCAATATAATTTTAATGGTGTTTCAGTGTTTAATTGGATGTAGAAACATACAAGACAGGCAAACCACTACCACGCGGCAAATCCAGTTCATTTCTGAAAAGTTGGTTTGAATGGAACTTCTGTGACTATTTTTGTATCCCGCCTCTACCGCTTCGACACAGTCCTGGAGCTACAGACTTTGGGTCGGGGGATGAAACTGGGAAGGAGGACCAGTATCTCGCCCAAGCGGCCTCACCTGCTATGCTAAATAGGGGCCATGTGGGGGGATGGGAAGATTAGAAGGGATAGACAAGGAAGAAGGAAGGAAGTGGCCATAGCCTTAAGTGAGGTACCATCCCGGCAATTGCCTGGAGAAGTGGGAAACCACAGAAAACCACTTCGAGGATAGCTGAGGAGGGAAGTGAACCGCGCTCTACTCAGTTGACCTCCCGAGGCTCAGTGGACCTCGTTCCATCCCTCGTACTACTTTTCAAATTTCGTGGCAGAGCCTGGAATAGAACCCGGGTCTCCGGGGACTAATATTTTCAATGGCGAGAAGGAACAATTGATACAGATTCTTCAGCAAAATTTAAGAGTATTGTACTTTAGTTTAGCCTAAGGATAACTTCACGATTCCCTTCAAAATGCCTGAAGCTGGAAGGAAAAATAATCCTATATCTATGCGGGGTGCTGAAAATTGTCTCCTGCTTACTACAGGTGTTGTGTGTAAATTGGCCTCGATATGCCTATGACGTCGAATCTTAACATACGATACTGAGAGAATCTCACAGGGTACTACCTGTTCATCTGCTGAAATGTCGTAAAGAAGTTATTGATTAAGGCTTCGTGGATATAATGAAATTTTCACCGAACGACGAAGGAACAAGGGAAGTCAAAGACTTCATTCTGGACACCTACATATCAGAAGTGGCCAGCTTCCCTCCTGTGATGTGGGCAGAACAATCAACATCAATTAGACGTACCAACAACTACTGCAAATCACTCCATAGAAAAGTCTTTTCAACGGCAGTCATCCAAATATCTATCACTTCTTTCTTAACCAAATATTTGCCGGGCTGAGTGGCTTCTGGCCCCAACTTGGCAGGCTCGATTCTGGCTCAGTCCGGTGGTATTTGAAGGTGTCGATAGATTTACTAGCACGTAAAGGAACTCCTGAGGAACAAAATTCCGGCATTTCGGTGTCTCCGAAAACCGTAGAAGTAGTGTCACGCAAAAAAAAAAAAAAAAAAAAACATTATTGTTAGTTAACTTAAACAAATACAGAAATATAGAGCGACAAGTGTCACTTAGCCTGGACAACGGGAATCAATCTGTTTTGGGAAGAGGAAAAAAAATAAAACATACTTGCACTTCGGCAAGAATAGATTACTTGGCTCGAGTTGTAAGTGCTGTTTGTTTGAAAATCCTCTCTCTATAAATGTTTATTATTTCTGGTGGTTTAACGGTGACTCAGGGATGGAAAAGGACTGGGATTTCAGGCCATTCCCTTATTTAAGATACAGCCCCAGCTGTCTCTGTAAAGAAGTACGCATTTAATGTTTTAAATTGCCCACATTTTAAGCTTTATGACGAGGTTTTTCTAACTGAAGCTGACCAATATTTTAACCACCATTAATCACATTTTAAACCATACCATTACTTTGTGCGAATTACCGACTATAGCCTATACTACTGACAGTCCCAAGTCTAAAAGTGGTAATGAAAATGTAGTTACAATGGCATATTTATAAAGGTGAAGCACGTTCGCTCTGTTAAGTGAACAGAGTACAATGTGTGTACGGTACCGCAGCTCATGGATCAGGAGGCAATTTATGTATGACAACGCATCTCATGTGAACAGAGAAAAATTTATTTTTTTATGTTGGAAACATTTCACAACAGTCCCCGTACTACGAAAAACAGTTAAATTAAGCATTTTCCTCAATTGTGCCGAAATTTGAAGGGATAAAGGGCCCGGAAATGTTTCAAATTGTGAGTCCTGGATAGCCCTATCAAACTAAAAATCAAATTTCGAAAATCACTTTCGGCCTAAATGCAATTCCGGAAAAAAGCATAAAATCGCTTGTTTCTTTATCCTGTTTCTTTCCTTTTTTTTTTTTTGTTACAATTTGCTTTACGTCTCACCGACACAGATAGGTCTTACGGCGACGATGGGACAGGGACGGGCTAGGAGTGGGAAGGAAGCGGCCGTGGCCTTAATTAAGGTACAGCCCCAGCATTTGCCTGGTGTGAAAATGGTAAACCACCGAGCTCGATAGCTGCAGTCGCTTAAGTGCAGCCAGTATCCAGTATTCGGGAGATAGTAGGTTCGAACCCCACTGTCGGCAGCCCTGAAAATGGTTTTCCGTGGTTTCCCATTTTCACACCAGGAAAATGCCGGGGCTGTACCTTAATTAAGGCCACGGCCGCTTCCTTCCCACTCCTAGCCCTTTCCTGTCCCATCGTCGCCATAAGGCCTATGTGTGTCGGTGCGACGTAAAGCAACTAGCAAACAAAAATGGTAAACCACGGAAAACCATCTTCAGGGCTGCCGACAGTGGGGTTCGAACCCACTATCTCCCGAATACTGGATACTGGCCGCACTTAAGCGACTGCAGCTATCGAGCTCGGTCTGTTTCTTTTTTTATTCAAATCCTAGCAAAATTAACTGATTTACATAATGCTTTCTGTAATGTGTTCCTTAATTCAACACCCTCGGGAATTTTTTAATTTTTTGAAAAATGTCCACACCGAATCAAGTTATTAGGGCTTAAAAGAAACCCTGCATTGAATCACATTTGCGCTCGTAGTTGTGCTTAAGTGAAACAATGCATTGATTCACATTAGCGCTCGTAGTGGTAGAAAAAGGAAAACTACTAATCTAATCGAATCTAGGATGTTTTCAACATTAGTTGCTTGCCTGCAGAGGATTTTTTGACTTGGAGGAAGCATTTACCGTCTCTGTGTCAAATCCCGTTTTCTCTGTAAGCTGTCTAATGTCCCAAAAACGCAGATAGGTACTATCTGCCCACTTTTTAGCGATAGATTTGTGTACGGGTTTGAGGAGTAAGGAGGGAGCACTTCCGGTTCCGGTAGCACTGCCAACTAAATGGAAATGAAATCGTAATTGAATCGATAATATGATGGATCGATATGAATTTTCTGAAACTTTGTTATTTTAAGCCAACAACTGTGTCACACACATATTATATAACATTATATAACATTTCTCGATGAAATTCTTATTCCTAGAGTGAATTCTATAGTTTGGCTTTGCTGTGTAAATAACAACAGTACCAGTACGTAAAGTGTACGCCAGATGTCGCACAGCGATTCATAGTTTGTGTTTCAAAGATTGCCAGTACGAATCTCGAAAATTGCCGACGTCGACCGCTTCAGCACTAGGGTGTAAATCTACCGCTAAAAAGTGCGCAGATAGCTAGGTAGGTAGCTAGGTAGGTAGGTAGGTAGGCTTTCGGTGACACTGGGATAGGGACTCCATGGTGCATTCCTGGCACCTGGCTAGTGTAAAAGTGAGGAACCACTGAAAAAAACTTTAAAGGCTGCTGGTGCTGGGAATTTCAATCCATTATCTCGTTAATGCAAACTTATTCCCACACGACCACTTCTGCGTACCCAACTTACAGTAAAACCATCACGGAAGAGGTTACCAGATACTGCGCAGTTAATACATTGTGTCAGCTTGTAATTCACGTACTCTAAGAATGGAAATCCATGTGGTACAATTAGCCGTGCAACGTCGAAGATGAAACTGAATTTAGCTTACTGTGATTTAAATGTCGCTTGAGATAAACTCATCCTTTAAACGTTAAATGCCAAGCTGCAACATCAACACTTTTACTATAGGATCATTGACGAAAATTCTTAATAACGTAATTGTTCTAAGTAGGTTTACGATCTTCGGAGACGCCGAGGTGTCGGAATATTGTCCCTAATTAATTTTACATGCTGGTAAATCTACCGACACAACACTGGCGTATCTGAGCACATTCAAATACCACCGGACTGAACCCGGATCAAATCAGCCCACTTGACCTCAGAAAAGCAGTGCCCTACCGACCAAGTTACCACACGCGCACCTTTTAGCGATACATGGACACCGTATTGCTGAATAGGTCGACCTCGGGTATCTTCGAGATTCGTATTGGCGACCTTTGAAACACAAATTATGAATCCCTTATGCATTGCTGTTTGACATCTGGCGTACACTTAACGTACTAGTACTGTTGTTGTTTACACAACAAAGCCAAACTATAGAATTCATGCTGGGAACAAGATTCGCATCGAGAAATGTTATATAATGTTATATAAAGTGTGTATGACACAGTTGTTGGCTTAAGATAATAAAGGTTTAGAAAATTCATATTGATCGATCATATTATCGATTCAATTCAGATTTCATTTTCATTTTCTCTTGGCAGTATTACCGGAACCGCGTGAACTCCCTCCTTACTCCACTCCCCGCACAAAGAAATATCGCTAAAAGGTGCGCGGACTATACTCAGCCCAGCAGACAAAAACGGTACTGTGTCACTAAATAAATAAATAAATAAATAAATAAATAAATAAATAAATAAATAAATAATCCTAAAGGTCTAGTGTGATCTACGAGAAGGCTGTAGTCTGAATAGTTAACCAAATATTTCTACCATGAATAACGACCGTAGTAGCAATATATGAACATCTTCAGTCTACCCGACTAACGAGGATTGTTTCTCGAAAATTAACGAAATACTTTGACCAGTCTTTCCTATGCCCAGTTACCTTCTTCAATATTAACCGCTTACCATACAAAAATGTTTAATTAGAATATTATCAGTAATCATTTGAAATAAAATCAGACCCAGTACTGCGTCATATTTATGGATGTTGGCCATATATCGAGTTGTGCTCTACATAGTGAAATGTTGAATTTATTATTATTATTACTAAATTAATTAATAATACAATTTATTCCTGAAAATTCAATTTCGGTTTTCCGACACGGATACAAATGATTTGCATCTGAAGTCTCTTCATCTTTGACCGTGAACGTCTAAACGATCAAATTTACTGAAAAGAGACGGTATGAAAATGATCGCTATCAAAACACAAAGTTATGAATTACATAAATATAAAGTGATTAGTACTTACAAGTTACTGCTCCGATAAATCCGTTCGTTCAGCCCAGAGAATTATACAGTACTGAAAGGATGGTGAATAGTCTAACGTCGCACTACAGTTATCATGGTATCTTGAATTGTAAAACCTATTATCATCAAAGTTTCAATATAGTAATTTATCACTTCGATGCTGTCACGTCACAGAATTCAATTTTCTTACTATGAAAATATCGTCAGCGCGACAAGAAGAACGACATTTACAAGGTTAGTGTGTTGACACATCGAAGAACAGTCTTTAAAAAAAGTTACAAGGTGTACGCCCACATTGGGTACAATAATGTTATCTTATCGCACCTGAGGTACATGAACTACAAACGTAAATTAGAACACATTTCTGAAACCCTGTTCAACGCATCCTCATGGTTCACCCCACTGAGCACAATACAGATTAATGGGTGTAATATAGGTGTGTAGTTAGTGTTTACCTAGTTGTAAGCCGCAGCAGCTACGCTGCCAGCTGGGTCTTGTTTCTCCGCAGTGACAGCACACCACACTACTAGCGCACTACGGTTCTCTTGCCCCACCATACAGCGCGGACCGCACTCGGTTCACTGTGGCACGTCATTTCCTGAGCTAGACCTAAACTCTAGCCTCGCTAGCGCCTCCGTACGATCAAAGAAGCAAATGCAAGTTCATAGATTCATCTAGAGTAAGTTAATAGTAATTGAACGTCCGGCTCCATGGCTAAATGGTTAGCGCGCTGGCCTTTGGTCACAGGGGTCCGGAGTTCGACTCCCGGCAGGGTCGGGAATTTTAACCATCATTGGTTAATTTCGCTGGCACGGGGACTTGGGGTATGTGTCGTCTTCATCTCATTTCATACTCATCATGAGGCGCAGGTCGCCTACAGGAGTCAAATCTAAAGACCTGCACCTGGTGAGCCGAACTTAGCCTCGGACACTCCCGGCACTAAAAGCCATACGCCATTTCATTTTTTCTTGTCTAATTCTGTTTATGATGGACAGTATAAATCTTGTCCGCCTGTGTGGTGTAGTGGTTAGTATGATTAGCTGCCACCCCCGGAGGTCCGGGTTCGATTCCCGGCTCTGCCACGAAATTTGAAAAGTGGTACGAGGGCTGGAACGGGGTCCACTCAGCCTCGGTATGTCAACCTCAGCCATCCTGGAAGTAGTTTTCCGTGGTTTCCCACTTCTCCTCCAGGCAAATGCCGGGATTGTACCTAACTTAAGGCCACGGCCGCTTCCTTCCCTCTTCCTTGTCTATCCCTTCCAATCTTCCCATCCCTCCGCAAGATCCCTGTTCTTTCTTTCTTTCTTTCTTTCTTTCTTTCTTTCTTTAATCCGTTTTTCCTCCAGGGTTGGTATTTCCTTCGGGCTCGGCAAGGGATCCTACCTTTACCGCCTCAAGGGCAGAGTCCTGGAACGTGAGACTTTGGGGTCGGGGATACAACTGGGAAGGAGGACCAGTACCTCGCCCAAGCAGCCTCATCTGCTATGCTGAACAGAAGCCCTGTGGGGGATAGGAAGGTAGGAGGGGATATACAAGGAAGAGGGAAGGAAGTAGCCGTGGCCTTAAATTAGATACCGTCCCGGCATTTGGCTGGAGGAGAAGTGGGAAACCACGGAAAACCACTTCGAGGACGGCTGAGGAGGGACTTGAACCCTCCTCTACTCAATTGACCTCCCGATGCTGAGTGAACCCTGTTCCAGCTCTCGTACCACTTTTCAAATTCCATGGCGAACTAGAACCCGGGCCTCGGGGGTGGCAGCTAATCACACTAACCACTACACCAAAGAGGCGGACATTCTTCTGCTAACTGTTGAATTTTGTTTTTAGTTTTTGCTAGTTGCTTTACGTCGCACCGACACATATAGGTCTTATGGCGACGATGCGATAGAAAAGGGCTAGGAGTGGGAAGGAAGCGGCCGTGGCCTTAATATACAGCCCCAGCATTTGCCTGGTGTGAAAATTGATTGGGTTCATAACAAGAAGTGGATGATAATGATGGAGGGGAGGACATAGAAAAAGATGAAAAATACCAAACATGAATTTTGGACATCAAAATTTAAATTTATGCTTTGCGTTTTCCATAATGTTGTTCGTTTCTTTTTACGATTCTAGGTTTTTCATAGCAGAGACGTAATCATTAGGCTAAAAGTTTTGTTTCTAGAATATTGAGAAAAATACGAAGATCCACTCTTAACACCAATAATCTCGAGGGTACGAAAGCCTATGCCATCATTTCCCAGCCGTTCAGGGATTACCGAAATGTAATCAGTATGGTAGGGAAATGAATTCTACAAATCAAATCCGCCAAAATTCGATCAAAATTTATTATTATTATTATTATTATTATTATTATTATTATTATTATGTTACTTGTTTTACTTTTTTGCCTAGTTGTACTACCTCTTAAAAAATAATCACCACCACCACCTCAATTGCTTTAGATTTTAATAAATGTATAGTTGTCAAATTGTTGCCCCTCAGCAGCCTCTATTTAACGTAGTGGTAACCAAGGACATGGAACTGTGCCATTTAAACACTCTCAAATGTCACTGACTTCAGCCAAGATCGAACCTGATACCTTGGAAACAGCTGAACTGCGTCAAACGGACTGTGCCACTGAGATCGATACCACCATCATAATGTCCTATCTACGAGCCGAATGGCTCAGGTGGTGGAGCACTGGCTTTCTGAGCCAAGTTGACGGTTTCTATCCCAGCTCAGCCCAGTAGTAGGCTATATAAAGGGACTCTAATACGCCAGCCTCGTGTCGGTGGATTTACCGGTACATAAAAGATCTCCTAGGTGACAAACTTCCGGCATCTTGGCATCTCCGTCAACCGTAAAAGTAAACAAAGCAAGAAAAAAAATCATCTCCGCCCAGGCCATGAAGGCCCTTGGAGGGGTGGAAGGTAAAGGCTTCCACTATTCGTAACCTCGGCACCTGGTGGAGCAGAGTAGTTAGCTCTATTAACCTGGTAGCCATTTATAGTTCAATGATGATGCTTGTTGTTTTAAGGGGCCTAACATCGAAGGTCATCGGCCCCCCATTTATAGTTAGGACCCGAATTCGTATGTAATTACATATTCCATTCCTTTACTTGTAGACAGCTGAAAATGAATGAAAAATGTCAGTGAACTGTGGTTCTGATATGATTATGCCTGTGTTTCATTTGACATATTTTTACATACCAAGCAAATACCCATGCGGTTAGGGGCGCGCAGCTGTGAGCTTGCATTCGGAAGATAGTGGGTTCGAACCCCACTGTCGGCAGCCCTGAAGATGGTTTTCCGCGGTTTCCCATTTTCGCACCAGGCAAATACTGGGGCTGTACCTTAATTAAAACCACGGTCGCTTGCTACCAACTCCTAGACCTCCTTGCTATCCTATCGTCGCCATAAGACCTATCTGTGTCGGTGCGACTTCAAGCTGACAGTTCTTCTTCCAGTCCCTATCCATTCCGCATGTCGTCAACCATCTTGGCTGTGCTTTCTCTGTTGTGGGCTGCTTGTAATAACTCTGCCGATGTCTTGAGAGTCCAGTAACATTTTTAGCCTGGAGATTCGCCTCCTGCCAACACGATCTTCAGCAACACGGTAGAGTTGTGCGACGGTTCGTATTCCAGTCCAGTCTTGAATGTTCTTGAGACATGACGTTCTTTTTCTGCCTACTCCTCGCTGTCCTTTGATTTTGCCCTTTAAAATGAGGTGTAATACTGCATATCTTTCACCACGTAACACATGCCCCAAGTACGCAAATTTTTATGCATTTTATTGTTGATCAGTGGTTTCCTTTTAGAGTAAACTCTGTAATATTTGTTCGTTAGAGACGTGCTCTATCCAGGAGACTCTTAGCATTCGTCTATGAAACCTCATTTCTAGAGCTTCCAGCCTTTTTATGGAGGTCGTTTTTAAGGTCCAAGCTTCAACTCCATCAAGCAAAATTGACCAAACATAACATTTAACCATGCACTGTCTCAATTTTAAGTTTAAGGCGTCATCACATAGTAAAGCCTTCATTTTCTTGAATGTTGATCTTGCCATTTCTATACGGGTCTTAATTTCGAGATTATCGGGCGAGTTGGTCATGTGGTTAGGGGCGCGCGACGGTGAGCTTGCATCCGGGAGATAGTGGGTTCGAATCCCACTGTCGGCAACACTGAAGATGGTTTTCCGTGGTTTCCCATTTTCACACCAGGTAAATACTGGGGCTGTACCTTAATTAAGGCCACGGTCGCTTGCTACCAACTAGACCGCCTTGCTATCCCATCGTCGCCATAAGACCTATCTGTGTCGGTGCGACGTAAAGCCAACAGCTATTAAAAAATTTAAAAAATCGAGATCTGGGTTTAAATCATCTGATATCCAGCAACCAAGGTATTTACATTTTTCAACTTGTTGGATTTGTTGACCTTTCAGTTTAAGACTAGATCTAACTCTTCCTCAACTGAAAACCATTAGTTTTAGTTTTCTTAGCGTTGATTCTGAGACCCATTTCTTCTCCAACTGTATTAAGCTTGTCTAAGTACAGTTGTAGGCTTTCAATATTGCTGGCAAGAAGTACTGTGTCGTCTGCATATCTGAACGTACATATTAGTTCTCCGTTGACCTTGATTCCTACTTCTGTATCTGTTACTGCCTTAAATACAACTCCCGAGTACATGTTAAATAATAACGGGGACAAAACACAGCCTTGTCGAACCCCTCACCTAATTTCCATATAGTCTGACTAGTTGATGTACCCGTGCTTCGCTACAGAATTCTACATTGTGTGCAATGTCGCGTTTCTAGGGTAACGTTAAGAGCTATGCAATTTAATACAATCTTGCTCATAACGTGTTCACCACCTAACCTAGAAGTCACCAAACGTCTTTTCTCATATGAAGACTGGGTTAGGGAACTTTAATTGTAATAGTAGGCCCGCTTGCCTACTTTCAGTCACAATCATATTGGGGAGTTTCCATTAAAATGGCAGACACTCACTCTCCACCTGCCTTTTTACATCCTCAGAAATACTTTCTTAGTGGATTTCCCAATTGAAATGAACACAGGTCATCACAATGACGCCAGTAGGAATGGCGCGATTAAAAGCAATGCTTTCATATGAAAACTGAAAAACCACACATTTTCTCACTTTTAACGAACAGTACTAGGCTGCCGATCTAACAGCCCAAAGTTCCAGAGCTGGAATGACCAAGCCGCAGACAGCCGTAATCCGTCAACACTTCGTCTTTTTCGGCGGCGGTGGTGGTGGTGCTGGTGGGGTTGAATAGTGAAGAGTCCCAAGGCAAAAACTATGCCCTTTTACTAATCTGTTTCCTAGGAGTACCCGATGAGTTGGAAAATCTCAATTCACTACACTGGCTGCGGAAAAATCTGACTTGGCCAAGCCAGAGGAGAAACCCCCTCTTCACTGCTAATTTGGAATAAAATTAATGTAGAATTTTATGCAAATGAAGAGGAAGAAGCTTTTCTTAAGAAACAGCTCTTTTCAGGGTTGGATTTTGAGTTATTTAGTGAATTGTGGTGCTATAGTTTGGAATAGGGCCGAATTGAAATTCTAGACCAGGTACTACTACTACTAAGTGAGCCTCTGCCTTAAGTGTGCACACTGCTCATTCAAAGCAGCGCGTCAGAGTAGGGATTGAATAGCTGGAGTACTATGATGAACCAGTGTGTTACGTACCAGCAGTATCAGAAAATGTATGAATCAAAGGAATGGCATGGTAAAGAAGAAAGTTTTCTAACTCCCCAGCTATTTCCCGCCAGTATTCAGTCAGTCTGTTATACTCGGTACGCAGCAGTAGTCCCATCTATCGGAGTTGAGTGGCAGCATAAGAGACAAAGAACATCACAACAGCCGGGCTGAGTGGCTGAGACGGTTAAGGCACTGGCCTTCTGACCCCAACTTGGCAGGTTCGATCCTGGCTCAGTCCGGTGGTATTTGAAGGTGCTCAAATACGTCAGCCTCGTGTCGGTAGATTTGCTGGCACGTAAAAGAACTCCTGCGGGACTAAATTCCGGCACCTCGGCGTCTCCGAAAACCGTAAAAGAGTAGTTAGCGGGACGTAAAACAAATAACATTATTATTATTAACATCACAACAAACAATGGTCAATGTAATATTACTGTTGATCAATGTTATGCACTTTTGATATTGTAGGCCTTCACATTTAGTTTTCTTCCGACTCTGAAATACTGCTCTTAACATAGTCGGTAAGTGAAACTGAATAAAACATAAATGATCATAAATTGTATTCTCTATAACTTTTGATATGTAGTACTTTTCGATAGGACCAATAACATAGGTATTTCATCATCATCATCATCTGTTTACCCTCCAGGATCGGCTTGTCCCTCGGACACAGCGAGGGATCCCACCTCCACCGCCTCAAGGGAAGTGTCCTGGAGCTTCAGACTCTTGGTCGGGGATACAACTGGGGAGAATGACCAGTAGCTCGCCCAGGCGGCCTCACCTGCTATGCTGAACAGGAGCCTTGTGGAGGGATGGGAAGATTGGAAGGGATAGGCAAGAAAGAGGGAAGGAAGTGGCCGTGGCCTTATGTTAGGTACCATCCCGGCATTCGCCTGGAGGAGAAGTGGGAAACCACGGAAAACCACTTCCAGGATGGCTGAGGTGGGAATCGAACCCACCTCTACTCAGTTGACCTTCCGAGGCTGAGTGGACCCCGTTCCATCCCTCATACCACTTTTCAAATTTCGTGGCAGAGCCGGGAATCGAACCCGGGCCTCCGGGGGTGGCAGCTAATCACGCTAACCACTACACCACAGAGGCGGACAACATAGGTATTTAAAAAATAAATTGCCGGCGTCTTCCTCTAAACTATAATTTTATCTAGGGTGAATTTAGCTTAGACTGTAATTTCTTATTCCCCGACTCTATATACCAGTTTTCATTAAATTCTGTTAACCCATTTTCTCGTGACTCGGCATTGATGTGGACTTAGCAACAAAAATACAAATTCATGAGTATCTGTGTTATCATAGCCGGTACGGTAAAACTGTATAAGACATAAATGATCGAAAATTTAATTCTATATAACTTTGGTTATGCAGTATTTATCGACAGGACCACTAATAATATAAATATTTGAGAATTAAATCTTAGGCCTTCCCCTAAACTACCATTTCACTCAGCGTGAATAAAATGATTTATAGCCTAGATTGTAAAGGCTCGTCCCCCGATTTTACACACCGAATTTCGTTAAATTCTCTTGAGCCGTTTTCTCGTGATGCGTGTATAGACAGACAGACAGAAATTACGGAAAAGTAAAAAGTGCAATTCCTTGTTACTGTGGACATGACTGATACAGAAATACCATTCTTTTCAAATTCTGAGCAATGTACAGACAAAACCCTTATTTTATATATATAGACTAGCAATTACCCGCGGCTTCGCTCGCGTGGATTTCGTAATTTGATCAGAGTAATCGCTCTTTGGCATTGTACTAAGAGACTACTAAAATTCCTGAAGTATAAACTCTCACCCAAAAATTAAGTTTCATTTACCCCAGAAATTCTTTGTAAACCATGTTTTTAGTATTACTTTTCGGGCTAAGACGACCATGCAACATAGAACTGTACATGCGAGAAACAGTCTCCTCTCGAGTCAAAAATTAAATACATGTGTCCATATTTTTAAAGGAGATTCCAAATACCTATTCCCACATCTGTAACATATTCAGTTTTTGAGATATAGGCCTACATAAGTATTTCCATAAAAAGAATTCAACCCCTTGATTAGTCCTTCCCCTACCCCCATCTGAGTGTATTTTTCGAAAACAAAAATACGTGTTTCCTTATTTTTAAAGGCGATCCAAATATCAATTTTCCAGTCTGTAACATTTTCAGTCTTTAAGATATGAGTTTCCTCATAAAAATAATTCAACTATTTTTCACTACTTCTCACCCCCTGTTAAGTGCCCTCTCCGAAAACAAAAAGGTGCAGGTTCCTATATTTTTTAAAGGACTTTCCAAATACGAAGTTTCTTGTCCCTAGCATGTTAAGTTTTTGACATATAATTTAAAATGAAATGGCGTATGGGTTTTAGTGTCGGGAGATCCCAGGACGGGTTCGGCTCGCTAGGTGCAGATCTTTTGATTTGGCACCCGTAGGCGACCTGCGCGTTGTGAAGAGGCTGAAATGATGTGGAAGATAACACATACACCCAGCTTCCGTGCCAAGGAATTTAACCAATAATGGATGAAATTCCCGACCCTGCCGGGAATCAAACCCGGGACCGCTGTGACCAAAGGCCAGCACGCTAAACATTTAGCCATGGAGTCGGACGACATATAATGTAGATATACCGGTACTCATTTTAATTATTCACCCGCTTTTCCAATTCTTTTCAGCCCTTGAATTGGATTTTCCGAAAGAAAAAAAGAAAAAACCGTGTTTCATTATTTTTAAAGGATATTCAAATACCAGTTTCCATGCCTGTACGTCTGTAACACCGTCAGTTTTTGAAATAAATGTATACTCATAAGAATTATTCAGCTTCTTCTTCCTCAATTCTTTCCATCCCTCTCCCCCTTAACTGGACTTTCCGAAAACAAAAAATACGTGTTTCTTTAATTTGAAAGGAAATTCAAAATACCAACTTTCACGTCTGTAAAAGCTTCAGTTTTTAAGATAAAATATACTCATAAACGTATTTCAACTCTTTATTTACATATTTTCAACCCCACACCCCTTACGTCGATTTTCCGATTTAAAAAAACAAATGCGTGTTTCTTTATTTTTAAAGGAGATTCCAAATACTAATTTTCACGTCTGTAACATCTTCAGTTTTTGATATATAATTATACTCATGAAAGTAAATCAACTCCTTTTTCACCCCCCTTCCTAACCGTTAAGTTGATTCCCCCTCCCCAGAAGTGCCTGTATCTTTATTTTAAAATGAGATTCCAAATACCAATGTTCACGTCTTTAACATTTTTAGTTGAAATGAAATGGCGTATGGCTTTTAGTGCCGCGAGATCCTAGGACGGGTTCGGCTCGCCAGGTGCAGGTCTTTTGATTTCACTCCCGTAGGCGACCTGCGCGTCGTGATGAGGATGAGATGATGATGATGAAGACAACACATTTACCAAGCCCCCGTGCCAGGGAAATTAACCAATGATGGTTAAAGTTCCCCACCCTGCCGGGAATCGAACCCGGGGCCCCTGTGACCAAGGCCAGCACGCTAACCATTTAGCCATGGAGCCGGACAACATTTTAAATTTTTTGAGATATAAGTATCCTCACACAAAAAATTCAACTTTTTTTTCAGTTCATTCATCCCCTTAAGTAGATTTTCCATAGACAAAAGAACACGTGTTTCTTTACTTTGAAAGAAGATTCCAAATATAAATGTTCATGCCTCTAACATCTTCCGTTTTTTAGATATAAGTATCCTCATAAAAGGAATTCAACTCCTTTTTCACCCCAGACCGTTAAGTTGATTCCTCACCCACCCCCCTCCACGTAAATGTGTGTTACTCTATTTTTAAGGTGATTCCAAGTAAAACCGTTAACGTGTGCAACCTTAAGTTTTCCCATAAAAAGAATTGAATTTTTCACTTCTTTTCACCCTCCCCCCTTAAGTGAATTTTCCGAAAACCAAAAAAAAACTTGTTTCTTTATTTTTAAAGAAGATTCCAAATGCCAATTTTCACGTCTGCAACATGTAAAGTTTTTGAGATATACTGTAGATACGCTAATTTTAAAAATTCACCCCCTTTTACAGTTCCCCTTAAGTGGATTTTCCGAAAAAATATTTGTTTCTTTACTTTTACAGGAAATTCCAAATACCAGTTTTCAAATCTGTAATATGTTACCTGTCTTAGATAATTTGTAGATATAGTATTCTGAAAAATTCACCCCCTTGTCAATCCTGTTCACCCCCTATTCATCGGATTATCCAAAAACACGAAAATACGTGTTTCTTTATTTTCAAAGGAGATTCCAAAGTTTAATTTTTACGTCTGTAACATCTTCAGTTTTTAAGATATAAGTCTCTTCATAAAAGGTGTTCAACCTCTTTTCCCCCATTTTTCACCCCTCTTAATGGGATTTTCCGAAAACAAAAAATACGTGTTTCTTTATTTTCAAAGAAGATTCCAAATACCAATTTTTACATCTGTAAACTTTTCAGTTTTTGAGATATAGATATCCTCATTTTAAAAATTCACCCCCCTTTTCACCCCCTTAGCGACGGAATATCCAAAAATCCTCCCTTAGCGAGCACCTACATATTAATATGAATGTATCCCCAAAATGTCATTTCTTTCTGTCCAGTAGTTTTGGCTCGGCGATGATGAATCAGTCAGTCAGGCAGTCAGTCAGTCAGGACAAGTTCTTTTATATATATACTCGTATATATGTATGACCATCAATCTTCACAACAGCGTTTTGATTCCAGTAGAGGTTTTTGATGATTCTTAATACGAACCAGGAGAGGTGATGGTATCTACCACTAGACTGCATGCCAAAAGCCTGGATTTAGTTCCAAAGCTCTCCGCAGTGGTCGTATGGAATGAGGACATACAACGCTATTCGTCTGTCGGATGATGGGGACGTTAAGTCTTGAGGATCAGGCTGTTTGCCTACACCGAGTTTCACCTTCTCCCTACATCATCATCATCATCATCATCTCCTCACACCCAGATGCCCAAGGCGCCCATGGACATCAAATAGAAAGACCTGACCCATGCGAACCGAAGATGTCCTCGGACACTCCCGGCACTAAAAGCCACACGATAAATAATAATGACTAATGAGAATGTTCGACCTGTCGAAAATGAAGGTAAGGGTGTATTCTGCCCGGAGGCAGGTCCGAACCTCCGCAGAGGTGTGCCTGAGCCGGAGTTTACGTACGGTAGAGTGGCCAGTTCCTTTCCGCTCCTCCATTCCCTTACCACCAACAGCGCGTGGCAACCCACCCAAATCTTGACCACGCCCAATGTTGCTTAAGTTCGAAGATCTCACGGGATTCGGTGTTTCAACACGGCTACGGCCGTTGGCATGTCGAAAATGAAGGTATCTGCAAATGAAAGAGAAGGAGCACGAAGAGCGTGAAAGTACCACTTCATTGGCCTCACAAATAAGAGTTGACTAAGGCAGATCGGATTAGAGATACAAAAGCAACGAGCTTGACACAAGCAAGTAGAAACTAGAGACTAGGTGGTCGCCAACCCATGCCTCCACAAGCTGAGAACATGTGAGGAAACGCCCCTTTAATTGACCTATTATGACAGGCAGGGAATACCATAGGTTTAATATTTAAAGCTTTCTTAATAAACAGAAGAGTCCTCAGTATTTACAGAGTCGAGATACTTGTGATAAGTTGAAATAGATGCCGGAAATATTCCGACCTAGCGAATTGGTTACACGGTTCGGGTCTCAAAGCTGTGAGCTTGCATTTGGGAGATGGTGAGTTCCAACCCCACCGTCGGCAGCCCTGAAGATAGTTTTCTGTGATTTACCATTTTCTCCGTAGGCAGATTTAGCAACAGCGCCGCGCAAAGCCCATTTAAATTCACCCGCGAAGTAATCTGATTGGCTAACTATAGAAGCTGATGAAATGACAACGGTTCCAGATATAGAATTATTTCTTTCAAATTATTTACCAGCATGACGAACACTCTAACGCTGATATACCCGGTTGACGTTGTTTCGTACCACTCTGTATATATGAAATGTTCCTATCAAAATAGGTCGCATTCCAGAGAAATGTTGTCCATTCGTATATTAAGGATAATGCATTTTAAATGGTCTGCCTCTGTGGTGTAGTGGTTAGTGTGATTAGCTGCGACCCCCGGAGGCCCGGGTTCGATTTACGGCTCTGCCACGAGATTTGAAAAAGTGGTACGAGGACTGGAACGGGGTCCACTCAGCCTCGGGATGTCAAATGAGTAGAGGTGGGTTCGATTCCCACCTCAGCCATCCTGGAAGTGTTTTTTTTTTGCGTCGCACCGACACAGATAGGTCTTATGGCGACGATGGGACAGGAAAGGGCTAGGAGTGGGAAGGAAGTGGTCGTGGCCTAATTAAGGTACAGCCCCAGCATTTGCCTGGTGTGAAAATGGGAAACCACGGAAAACCATCTTCAGGGCTGCCGATAGTGGGGTTCGGACCTACTATTTCCCGAATACTGGATACTGGCCGCACTTAAGCGACTGCAGCTATCGAGCTCGGTGAAGTGGTTTTCCGTGGTTTCCCACTTCTCCTCCAGGCAAATGCCGGGATGGTACCTAACTTAAGGCCACGGCCGCTTCCTTGCCTCTTCCTTGTCTATCCCTTCCAAACTTCTCATCCCCCCACAAGGTCCCTGTTCAGCATAGCAGGTGAGGCCGCCTGGGCGAAGTACTGGTCATCCTCCCCAGTTGTACCCCCCGACCTAGGGTCTGAAGCTCCAGGACACTGCCCTTGAGGCGGTAGAGGTGGGATCCCTCTCTGAGTCCGAGAAAAAACCGAACCTGGAGGGTAACGGATTACGAACGAACGAACGAACGAACGAACATTTTAAATGTGTCAATCGAGAGTGGAAGTGTAGAATTTTGAGCAACTGAAGACGAAGTTTCAAGAGGAATCAGAAGAGAAGCCCACTTCAATCCTATCTATGGATTGACAACCCTAGAAGAAAAAGAAGATAGTAAGAATGCTGACATCTACCACTCATGGCAGGGCAATCGAAATAATACACGCCAGAAAGAGCTTGTGAATGAAATGTAACAATGACAGCTCTCAAAAGACCACCTGCACTTTTAGAAGTCCACAACGAACGCAGAAGTTGGGCTATCGGATAAGTGGTGTGGACCTTTAACAGAAAATGGGTTAGCGGATAAGTGGCGTGGACCTTTAATTGGTACAATAATTCCGACCGTCTTGACGTCAACCATGCGATTAAGCTGTCCCTTTAAATGTGTGGGCCGTGGCAAAAATGGAGTCCGCGTCAGGAAGGAAATTGTGGTTGCTTGCGATGTATAGTAGTTCCCTCAACCTACTGAAGTTGGCATTTAACTGAACCTCTTTCTTCGTAGGCCAGTATTTCTCATTCAGCTTTAGAGCATTATAATACATCGTGCATTACCCGAAAGACAAAGAAAGAAACTTTTATAACTTTATTGTCACAATTCTTCTGGTGATCCTGACTTCGGAAACCAATTCTGTGAATAAATTTGTTGTTGTTGTTGATTATTATTATTATTATTATTATTATTATTATTATTATTATTTATTCTCCAAGTAAGTTAGCCCTATTTTATACAAAAGTATGTTAGAGGTATAGTTTATAAGAACACAATATTAAATATTATTAATGCATTACCTAGTAGAACAAAATATTGCAAAGAATATTACAATGAGTTAAAAACCGTATCTAAGGAACAGATAAAAGCAACACCTTTTCACAAATACTGTATAACAGAAACTGGCGGGGAAAAGTTTACATTACAGTAACTCAGGTGTCCTAACAAATTGTTCCTTTTAACAGCATTTAGGGGACAATGAAAAATTAAATGAGCTATTGTTTTTTCTGATTGGCACTTAGAAAGGTATTCTGGTGACTATATTTTAAACCGTTGACAATAACTTCTAAATTGACTATGTCCAGTAATAAGCTGTGTAAAAGTGGGTTCGTAGAATGGCATAGCCCTAGTGTAGGCACTCCACTCCGCTTGCTGTACACGGAAGCTGCGCGGCCGGTGATGCTCTTTTATTTTTAGTTCGCGGGATAACCGATAGGAGCGTCCTTTACGCTCTGCCAGCGATCTGCGAACTGTAGACAACTGTTAAGGAAATGTCCAGCGGACTGTTGCGAAATTTGTTATTACTGTGGGTTACAACCACCAAATTACTTTTTTCTTGCCGTATGCGCCGCGACGATAGTTAAGAGCCTCTCGAAGGGAGTGTGGCCCCCGAAGGGGACCACTGTTCTCATGACAAAGCTTGGTCTCAGGAGCCACTGTTCTCATGACAGGGGGTCTCAGGAGCCACTGTTCTCATGTCAGAGCTTGGCCTGGATTTGGAAAGATAGGTTACAGCTACTAAATTACGTGTTTTTCTTGGCGTGTTTCTTGCTGCGTTTTTATTCTGCACGGGTTGGTAACGGAACCAGCGAGTTACGAATAATGGGAATGACGTAATGTCGGCCAATGGCCGTGCTCGTAGCTGGCTGGCTAATAGTCGATGGCGCGTGAAAACTTTCGTTGTGTTATAAAAGTAAACATACATTTTTGGGCTGGTTGGTGGGTCCCTGGCATTGGCAGTGAACACACCTCTCTTCTAAAAGGATTTTAAAGTACAATTCTTCGCGAAGTTGTGTGTTATATACTGGAGTGCCTAGGGTAGGGCGCTACATCGTAGAATTTTGAAGTTAAACGTTGATGAACGGTTGGAAAGTACAACTTCCGCGTGACATGTCCCTTCATGCTATTTGTCCATACAGAGTTCCAACCCTCTTCCATTTCACTTCTTAATATCTTTTTCGCATGAGATCGAGCTGAGGATCTTGCTATCATGTCCGCCCTCTCGTTTCCAATAATTCTAGCATGACGATGTGATATTTTTGGTTATAAGTGAGTAGGAACTATGTACTATTATGGAGTCTCTTGAAATGTACAATAGCGATTTCCACCTTGGATTGGAATAGCTGGCGGTAGTGTTGATTACTATATGCAGGTAGATGGTAATAACGATTGTGATTTAAGAATCAAAGTAACAGAGTTTCTATTGATAAACTGAAGAAACATTGGACTTCATGAGAAACCTCCTTATGTGTTAAAGAAAGAGAAGGGCCATGAGAGACAAGAAAATGAAGCCCTCGCAAAATGAAACTAACGGGGTTGATAAAACATGAGTTGACTAAGTGGAGGTTGGATAGAAAAGAGATTGAGGAGCTATATAGACCAAAGAATTTCTCGATCATTTTCCTGAAGTAAGTGAACGTGTGAGAGGGAGAGTGGAAAGGTGATAGATACTGAAGATAGCCGCTGTAATCTAACAGTGAAGCTTTTGAATTCTGTCTTGGAGCAGACATAACTGCTCTCCTATGAGTTTGAATTCATTCCATCGTCTGTAGATCTGGAAATGTTTCATATTTTAATTCAGCCTGCGATACTGTTCAGCCTGATTTCTCTTTCACTGTTGATCATTCTTGTCTGGAGAGGAATGCGGCTCCACATTAATGAACGGTGGACATCGCATTCGGTGTCTGTGATCGTTTCTTGGAATAACGAGAAAATAATGCGGTGTACTCTGCCTTAAGACTCCAATGCACTAGTATAAATTAAAATGTGAATTAATCTCACTCTCATGAAAATTACTGCCCATGAAATATATAGGATAAGGAGATTTTTATTTCTTTTATTTAGTGAAGTGCTTTGTATGGAGCGTTGCTCTTCATGGGTCTGAGACTTGGACTTTGAGAAGGGAGAAAGAAAGATTGAAATCTTTTGAAATGCGGGTATGGAGAAAATTGAGAAGATCAACTAGCAAGACAAATTAAGGAATGAAGTAGGATTGGAAAGAGTAAGTGAAAAAAAGGACGACAATACTCGAAACCGTCCAAAAAAAAGAAAGAAAAATTGGTTTGGTCACTGCTTACGAAGAAAATGTTTATTAACATAGGCATTGGAAGGAAGCGTTGCAGTGAGAAGGCTGAGAGGAAGAAAGAGATATCAGAAGGTGGACAGTGTGGAAATTAACGGAAGATACTGGAAGACTAAAAGGATTGCAGTAGACAGATCGGCTTGGAAAATGCATGCGAAAACCTGCTGATAGAGAACCGATGATGATGATTCAAGAGTAATTTTAATTTTCAGTTTTATACATTTTGCTACAAATACACTGACTGACAGAGCAAATGCAACACCAAGGAGGAGTGGTTCGAAAGGGATGAAAGTTGGGGAAAAACAGAGACGGCACGGACGAATAATTGATGTTTATTTCAAACCGATATGCAGGTTACACAATGCGCACGGCATCGACTCAGTAGGATGTAGGACCACCACGAGCGGCGATGCACGCAGAAACACGTTGAGGTACAGAGTCAATAAGAGTGCGGATGGTGTCCTGAGGGATGGTTCTCCATTCTCTGTCAACCATTTGCCACAGTTGGTCGTCCGTACGAGGCTGGGGCAGAGTTTGCAAACGGCGTCCAATGAGATCCTACACGTGTTCGATTGGTGAGAGATCCGGAGAGTACGCTGGCCACGGAAGCATCTGTACACCTCGTAGAGCCTGTTGGGAGATGCGAGCAGTGTGTGGGCGGGCATTATCCTGCTGAAACAGAGCATTGGGCAGCCCCTGAAGGTACGGGAGTGCCACCGGCCGCAGCACATGCTGCACGTAGCGGTGGGCATTCAACGTGCCTTGAATACGCACTAGAGGTGACGTGGAATCATACGCAATAGCGCCCCAAACCATGATGCCGCGTTGTCTAGCGGTAGGGCGCTCCACAGTTACTGCCGGATTTGACCTTTCTCCACGCCGACGCCACACTCGTCTGCGGTGACTATCACTGACAGAACAGAAGCGTGACTCATCGGAGAACACGACGTTCCGCCATTCCCTCATCCAAGTCGCTCTAGCCCGGCACCATGCCAGGCGTGCACGTCTATGCTGTGGAGTCAATGGTAGTCTTCTGAGCGGACGCCGGGAGTGCAGGCCTCCTTCAACCAATCGACGGGAAATTGTTCTGGTCGATATTGGAACAGCCAGGGTATCTTGCACATGCTGAAGAATGGCGGTTGACGTGGCGTGCGGGGCTGCCACCGCTTGGCGGCGGATGCGCCGATCCTCGCGTGCTGACGTCACTCGAGCTGCGCCTGGACCCCTTGCACGTGCCACATGTCCCTGCGCCAACCATCTTCGCCACAGGCGCTGCACCGTGGACACATCCCTACGGGTATCGGCTGCGATTTGACGAAGCGACCAACCTGCCCTTCTCAGCCCGATCACCATACCCCTCGTAAAGTCGTCTGTCTGCTGGAAATGCCTCCGTTGACGGCGGCCTGGCATTCTTAGCTATACACGTGTCCTGTGGCACACGACAACGCGTTCTACAATGACTGTCGGCTGAGAAATCACGGTACGAAGTGGGCCATTCGCCAACGCCGTGTCCCATTTATCGTTCGCTACGTGCGCAGCACAGCGGCGCATTTCACATCATGAGCATACCTCAGTGACGTCAGTCTACCCTGCAATTGGCATAAAGTTCTGACCACTCCTTCTTGGTGTTGCATTTGCTCTGTCTGTCAGTCAGTGTATATAGGATAAGGAGATTTTTATTTCTTTTATTTAGTGAAGTGCTTTGTATGGAGCGTTGCTCTTCATGGGTCTGAGACTTGGACTTTGAGAATGGAGAAAGAAAGATTGAAATCTTTTGAAATGCGGGTATGGAGAAAATGGAGAAGATCAACTAGCAAGACAAATTAAGAAATGAAATAGCATTGAAAAGAGTAGGTGAAAAAAAGGACGACAATACTCGAAACCGTCCAAAAAAAGAAAGAAAAATTGGTTTGGTCACTGCTTACGAAGAAAATGTTTATTAACATAGACATTGGAAGGAAGCGTTGCAGTGAAAAGGCTGAGAGGAAGAAAGAGATATCAGAAGGTGGACAGTGTGGAAATTAATGGAAGATACTGGAAGACTAAAAGGATTGCAGTAGACAGATCGGCTTGGAAAATGCATGCGAAAACCTGCTGATAGAGAACCGATGATGATGATTCAAGAGTAATTTTAATTTTCAGTTTTATACATTTTGCTACAAATATGTGTGCGGCGAATTGCGATAGTAAGCTATGGCCCCTAACCAGATCATGATTAGATGTTGACCTTCCACTGCTACATCGCAGTTTCATAGCATGGAGACACTAGATGAAAAATGCTGGATAAAATTGCAGTAGACAGAGAACTTATCTCTGACAGCCTGTAAGTTGTATTGCATCTAAACAACAACGAGGTTCAGGAAAATGTATTAAATCACTAGTCAAAGCAAAGTTACTACACGGAGCAGAGGTGGTGGTGGTGGTGGTGGTTATTATTGTTCTAAGAGGAAGTAGAACTATGCAATCATCCACTATATAACACTAATCAGAGAGGAAAGTGGAAGGGATCTAACACTTCGAAAAATGACCGACATCGGCCAAAGAAAGACAAGGGCCATGAAGGGCGTGAAAATGAAAGTCTCCCTAGGATTCGAAAACCTAATACCGTCGGGGTCGGAAAAGAACAAGAGTTGACCAAAGGAGATCGGGTAGATGAAAGTAAGAGCCTGCCACAAGTAAGTGGAAGCAATGCCAGGACCCCGTAATCGCCATCCCACGTCCCCAATTTAACAGCCCCTGCGGCCCCTTTTAGTCGCCTCTTATGAGAGGGTGTTATTCAACCACCCCCACCCACAGGGGGCATGGAGTAGAAAATGAGGGATTAGAGTATACAGCTGATAGTGATAACCGTCACGCTACAGAGGTGGACTTATCCTCAGATGAAAAATAATAAGACGGTTTCCTTGGCCAGTCACTTTCACCTGCGAAATACGCCTGCAATATTATTTATTACTTTTACAACAATAATAATAATAATAATAATAATAATAATAATAATAATAATAATAATAATAATAATAATAATAATAATAATAATAATGTGGTCTCTGCTACTGATTTAGAGACCCTCAGATATGGTGCAATTTAAAGGATCTGCCTACCGACTTTGACATCAATTCCTTTATTTATCCGTGGAAAGAAGATTGGGCTCCTTTATTGCTGAATTAAAATTTCATAAGACACTTGAAAAGCAAGGTGTGGGTCAGAAATATCGATTTTCTACTTTCTTCGTAATTAATTCATTATTTCAGTTCCTGTCCATCAGACCATTTGTTAATTACATAACTGAACTATAGATGGCAGAAAAATATAACTATTATATAACTGCTCTTAAAATGGACTTTCGTTATAGATATATCACAGTTGGAGGAAGTCATATTTCCATTAAATTTTGGAACAGAAACGTCCTTTTTCTGTTAAAATAGCGTAATTTGTTACTTCTGTAAGAAAACAGTATAAGGTCTGTTTTCCCTTTCCACATCACGAGCAAAATGAACAGCTTCTCGAAATGTTGCATAGTGAGTAATTTAAAGACAAAGGAGGGAACCATTTCGTCAAGATGCAACCATCCCCCACCACCCTTCCAGTATACAAAGCCCACTATGGACCATGACCTGCTAGGACGACTGCTATCAGTCCAAATGGCCTATTAAGACTGGAGTGTCACGAACTCAGCATGATGACGTCTTCATATGCATTTCTTAGCGTTATCGACCGAGTCCGCTACCTCTCATAGCAAACAGTGCCTCCGTTGACCTCACGAGGCTGAGTGAACCCGATTCTACGATGAAAAACCGTGGACGAGCCGGGAATCGAACCTTCTGGCTCCATGGAGCAGCCATTTTATCAGAAAACAATGGTAAAATTGAATTCAACATTTTCAGCATTATTAATATAATAATAGTTTACTTCTAAGATAACGGAACATGATCATTACAAAACGTGAAGTTTATTTATTTATTTATTTATTTATTTATTTATTTATTTATTTATTTATTTATTTATTTATTTATTTATTTATTTATTTAACTGTATACAGTACTATATTATTCTCTGAAAACAAAACTATGTAAATGGAGATTGTTAAAAACTGCATTTTCTTAGCAAATCTTCACCAGAGAAAAACATGACTTTTGACTTCTCGGTTCGATTTAATATGAATAATTCCCTGTTTCGAAGCCTCCGTGGCTCAGGTGGCAGCGCGCCAGCCTCTCACCGCTGGGTTCCGTGGTTCAAATCCCGGTCAATCCATGTGAGATTTGTGCTGAACAAAGAGGAAGCGGGACAGGTTTCTCGCCGGGTACTCTGGTTTTTCCTATCATCTTTCATTCCAGCAACACTCTCCAGTATCATTTCATTTCATCTTTCAGTCATTAATCATTGCCCCAGAGGAATGCGACAGGGTTCGGCAGCCGGCACAATTCCTATCCTCGCCGCTAGATGGGGGCTTCATTCATTCCATTCCTGATCCGGTCAGATGACTGGAAAAAGGCTGTGGATTTTGATTTTTCATTCAATTCCCTGTTTCAAGGGACGAACTCAGAGGAGCAGTCAGTTAGTTTTCTTTTCTTTTATTTTTTTGCTAGTTGCATTACGTCGCACCGACACAGATAGGTCTTATGGCGACGATGGTTAGGAAAGGCCTGGGAGTGGCCGTGGCCTTATAAGGTACAGCCCCAGCATTTGCCTGGTGTGAAACCACGGAAAACCATCTTCAGGGCTGCCGACAGTGGGATTCGAACTCACTGTCTCCCGGATGCAAGCTCACAGCCGCGCGCCTCTAACCGCACGGCCAACTCGCCCGGTCCAGTTAGTGGTTGACCTATTACCAATATAGTGAGTTCGAACACGACAGAAATCGGTGATATTTCAGAGTGCTTAATCAATCAATCAATCAATCAATCAATCAATCAATCAATCAATCAATCAATCAATCAATCAATCAATCAATCAATCAATCAATCGACAACTCCCTGTCGCTTGTTTCCAGCCCGTTAAAGAACTCCTATGGAATAGAGTTCAGACTCCACATCGTCTGTTAAAATTATTAGAAGGGATGTTAAATTATTATTAAATTAAATTAAATTAAATTAAATTAAATTAAATTATTAAATAAAATAAAATTATTATTATTATTATTATTATTATTATTATTATTATTATTATTATTATTATTATTATTATTATTATTATTATTATTATTATTATTATTATTTCAAGAATTGCATTCGTCGTCTAAAAACATGTCTGTTAAGACGGTCATCGTATAAGGGCGCATAATTTGCTCACATTCCTATGCAGACAATTATTATTTTCTCATTTTCGTTCAGTCGAACCGGGAATGCACGATAGAATTACACAGAAAGTGAAGAACAAGAATAAAGGCTAGTGTCTTACGTGGCTACGAAATAAGCATCTTGGGACAGATAGTTAAGAGAGTTAATCGAAGAAAGAGGTGATGGAGTGGCAGGCGTGTGCCGACGGAGATAATCACGACGTGACCTCGAATGACGTAAATCTACTCTCTTTCGCTGTCCACGCAATTCAGACAAGATGTAGCCTGTCGCAGTCCACTGACATCATGCGAAACGGCTACGTCATAGACTGAAAACGGTGTCTAACCACAGTACCGATGGATGACCTGCCTGCCACCTTACAGTTCCAGCATCCAACGCGTATCAAAGGGCAAGGCCGCCAAGATGCTGCCCTTAGATGTATTATGGCAGTCTAATTATCATTGTTTAATCCCTCCAGATCCCTACATTAAGCGATACGCATAAATTTTAAAACAAAATTGTCTGTAAAACAAAACTTCCTAAATTCATGTATTGAGCTCGATAGCTGCAGTCGCTTAAGTGCGGCCAGTATCCAGTATTCGGGAGATAGTGGGTTCGAACCCCACTGTCGGCAGCCCTGAAGATGGTTTTCCATGGTTTCCCATTTTCACACCGGGCATATACTGGGGCTGTACCTTAAGGCTACGGCCGCTTCCTTCCCACACGTATCCCTTTCCTGTCCCATCGTCGCCATAAGACTCATCTGTGTCGGTGCGACGTAAAGCAACTTCTAAAAGAAACGTCATGTATCATGATACGGAAAATATCACGACGCTAATGGTGCGTAGAGTTTGAATCTCGGACCATTATGTTCGCAAATACCCGGGTTGCACAAAATTAACAGCAGCTCCTTAAAAATGTGATTTCTACTTCTCCTTCCTCTTATCTGCTGCTGCCTTTCCCGCATCTTGATGGAGTCCCGGGTGCGAACTGTGTCGTACATATTATAGATTTCGGCATGTTTTACGACCGAATGCCCTTTCTGACACCAGCTCGATGTGGAGGTATGTATTCACTATTGCGTGTTTCTGTGGTAGTGTATGTGTATGTACGAAGAGGAATGTATTGAGACAATCATAAATACCCAGTCCCCCAGTCAGAGCAATTGACCAAATGCGATTTAAATTCTCAAGCCGGCCGAGAATCGAACCCGGGACACTCTGAGACGACGGTATCGAAGCTCGTCTTTCAACCAAGTGGTCGAACCTCCCACAAAATGTAAGGTATCAGTGATATCAATTGTAAAACAATATTTTTAAATGATGCAGGCGTATGATATTAAAACTTTGTGGCAATTGCTGTAGGTAAGAGTTTCTGTATGTCTCTTAAAGCTCAGGTTTTAATGTAAGCCTGGCATTCTCATAAGCTTCATAACAAGTAGAAATGTTTACGGCTATGATCACCCAGTAATGAGAAAATATTGTTTCACACAATTTACAACGTTTTTCACAAATATCAGATGAAATAAAAACTTGGTATACAGATAAAAAATAAGTTGTTTTAAGAGATATTGAAGTTTGGAAATGATCATATCAATACTTTTAAAGTTATGTATTTTAAAAGTGAACGCTCCGTTGGAAAAGGAAAAAATACCGGCAATTTTTCGTTCAATTTGCGCTAACTGGGTAGGATAAAAATTTCTACTTTACATAATTAAACGTAGAATAAAATAAGCTAAATTTTGGTTTATCTTATTTCTATGTGGGACAAACGATAAACTTTTTATTAACGTATAAACTCGGATGTCTGTAAATATTGAATTTTCACGGCCGCATTGTAATCGAAACAGACTTTCAACGTATTAGGTCGTGTTACGTACATGTAGTACGTGTTGAAGAGATGTTAAGTCATCATCATCATCATCTGTTTACCCTCCAGGTTCGGTTTTTCCCTCGGACTTAGCGAGGGATCCCACCACTACCGCCTCAAGGGCAGTGTCAGACTCTTGGTCGGGGGATACAGCTGGGGATTATGACCAGTACTTCGCCCAGGCGGCCTCACCTGCTATGCTGAACAGGGGCCTTGTGGAGGGATGGGAAGAGGGAAGGAAGCGGCCGTGGCCTTAAGTTAGGTACCATCCCGGCATTCGCCTGGAGGAGAAGTGGGAAACCACGGAAAACCACTTCCAGGATGGCTGAGGTGGGAATCGAACCCACCTCTACTCAGTTGACCTCCCGAGGCTGAGTGGACCCCGTTCCAGCCCTCGTACCACTTTTCAAATTTCGTGGCAGAGCCGGGAATCGAACCCGGGCCTCCGGGGGTGGCAGCTATCACGCTAACCACTACACCACAGAGGCGGACGAGATGTTAAGTACAGAACAAAAATGGCCAGCCGGACACCAGTGGGATCCGAACATCTCTTCAACACGTACTACATGTACGTAACACGACCTAATATGTTGAAAGTCTGTTTCGATTACAATGCGATCGTGAAAATTCAATATTCATTTACATGCCCCACAACGGGCGACTTAAACGCACTCTACAGTGTGCTAGCAGCAGTGCCAGACCCGTAGCTCAGATCCTTTCAAACAGAACAAAGATGGCCTAGGCCACCATAGCTCAATTGGTAGAGCAACCGACGCGAAATCGGGAGGTTGTGGGTTCGGATCCCACTGGTGTCCGGCTGACCATTTTTGTTCTGTACTTAACATCTCTTCAACACGTACTACATGTACGTAACACGACCTAATAAGTTGAAAGTCTGTTTCGATTCGGATGTCTATACTTTTCTCCACGACAGTAGGCCTGCACACGTAATACCGTCGGGGTCGGAAAAGAACAAGAGTTGACCAAGGGAGGTTGGACAGGATAGGCTGACAAAACTGGAAGCAATGCAGGATTCGGCTAAGGGCTCCGTGGTCACCAACCCACACTCCCAAGTTAAGAGCTCCATGGATCCGTTTTAGTCGCCTTTTACAACCTGCAGAGGATACCGTACGTTTTTCTACCACCACCACCACCACCCACAACGGCATACATATTTCAGAGGTGGTAAGTCTAACCTCAAACTTCTTACAAAATGTGGACGGTGCTTCTTGGATTCCGAAATACTAACACAACAACATTGGAGGTAGAATAGTATACTGTACTGCATAGGCCTATTTAAGCCACACTTAGAATCTTAGCTGTGAAATGTTATTCCAGGAATATTTTTGGTTTTCCGATTCGTGCAAGCGTACGCACAACACGTTATTATTAATAGCTAGAACACCAACTTAATGTTAGTATCTCTTTTACGTTTTAGTGTGTCGCACAGTGCTCACGTTTGAAAATTCCCGAAATTACAATTTGCGTTCACCGTTCTCACTCCATTGAGCTGTGATGGGTTTGTCTATCAAAAAAACAATATGCGTTCTCCCGCCCAAGGACAGACTTTGCTCCCGCCTACATATGACCACACCCCCTATGTAGAGCACTGTTACTGAGTTTACTCTGAGAGCACCTAGGCATCTCCCTGATTAGTACTAATCTCGTAGGCAATGCTCTAACGAAAGTGAACGAAATACATGATAAAGCAAAGAACTTCATAAGAAATACTCTATATCTTACCAAAATTGACACGAAAGATATTTCAACTCAGTGCCCTAACAGAGTCGTGTCCTAATAATATTTTTACTAATGGTCACCCAAATTTAGTCTTGTTTTAGCTTAAAACCATTATGGTCTTCTATTTGCGCATCTCGGTACTGTAACGGTTAGCATTATTAGCTGCCGTCCTCCGTGGCTCGGGTTCGATTCCCGATACTGCCAGGGATTTAAGAATGGCAGGAAGGCTGGTATGGGGTTAAAATGGTACCTACAGTTCACCTCCATTGGGAGGGGTGGGGGGCGTGCCTGAAAAGAGCTGCAACTCCTCGGGATGAGGACACGAGTTCACTTCGTCGTCTATTTAAAAGACAAAAATAAATATGGAATTGTACTAACATTAATGGGTGCCCTAACCCCTTCTTAGATTGTCCTGAATCCAAAGAAGGGAGAAGTATGGTTTTTATTTTCAGCTTGAAGAAAACAAAACCGTAACTGAAATATCCGGGTACGTGAACGAATCGTATCCATGAAATTATTATCTTCCATTTAGAACAAGAATTATAATTAAATTTCTTGGATACGATTCGTTCACGTAACCGAAATTTCCTCCGTAACATCGCAAAATATTTTACTTATAAAAAACGAGATTGGAATCGGTCATTGCAGAAAGGTCATGGGTCACCTTTTTTACGAAAATTAGTTTTGTACAGGATATATACTCGCAAGGGTGGATCTAACAGCCTGTGCAGAAAGGTCGTAATTCATGAAGTACAATGTAGGCCGAGCCTCGAAAATCATGGTCCTTGCAGAAACGTCATGAGTTATGGACCGATGTCCTTTCTGCATGGATCGATTTGAGTTATCGACAGTATGATATTCTTGTCGCGCGTTTAACTTCAAGAATATTGACACTTGTATTATTGCCAATTTCTGTTTACTGAAGTTCAAACAGTTACCAGCATGACGGATAGTGATTCCTCGAGTTCTCGTAGTGAACATAAAGGGAAAAAGAGGAGAACAAATACGGAAAATTATAGAAGGAATGTTATACATAATTCCAAAGTTAAAGGACAGGAACAAAAGAACTGGCAAGGAGAAACTGTTTCTTCGCGGAAAACGGGTGGAGATTGCAAGTAAGTTGTTATAAATGGTGCGTAGAATTTTAGAATTATGTTATTAGTTGAGGCCAGATTTCCATGCAAATGCATGTTTTAAAATAAGCTGGTTACACTTCTCAAACTTTGCAAATATTCGTTTTATGACTTAACGATTCCAAATAACCGTTCTTTTTCCGTGCATGTTTGCATGTTTTGGCCTTTTTAGGAGAAAATGCATGCATAATGCATATTTTGAAGATTTTGGATTTAATAGCGAATATTTGGACCTTTATATCGCATTATATGGCTTTTCTTCTGACTTTGGCGCATATATAATGATGTTACATGATAGTGTCTTTTATTAATGTTGTTTTGCAAAATGTGGGGCCGTTTTTCCACGTTACATGTCTATTAATGCGATACGGAGGAAAATAGAATGTATTCCGTGACATCCTACCTGACAACCAAAGTTTGTACATACCGTACAGATCCTACAATCAAATTTACCATCAATGAACTTAATGATACTGGTTAGGCTTAATATCACTTAGCTTAGTCGAATTATTTTTTTCCGGTTTTAGGTCGTAGACAGTTTTCCAGTAGATGCGCAAGTGGTATTCAGCAAAAAGAATGAGCAACAAGACTTAATGTATATAAAATAAAATTTTGGGAAATTGCCTGCTGCGATAACAAAGTTGAAAGCTAGCTGTTATTGAAGACATTCAAACGTGTCTGAAATCATCGCACGGAGAAATAGCTGCGACAGCTAGAGATAAGCTAAACAAAGCGTTCGTCAAATCCTGATTTTGATGTCGCCAAGCTTATAAAAGACATTTTGCGTGGTGAAAATGCAAAGGATGTACAATTTGACCTGACATTATCCCAAATGTCTTCATTTAATTATGCACCTATCACTTGTGATATAGAAAGATCATATTTTCTGTGTTTAAGAATGTACTGACAGATAAACGACAAGACAAGTCAAGACAAGTTGGGAAAAATAGTTGTTGTACATTGTTTCAAGAAGAACTGAAAATATAATCATGTGGAACTGAATTTTGATAATGCATATTTTCCACGTTATTGTGCATGTTTTGCTATATGATAGTGCATGAATGCATACATATTTCGAGATTTGATAGTGCATGGAAATCCGGGCTCTAGTTATTAGTAACATGGTTTAGTTATTTTTCCTGTTTGATATTGTGGTTTTATGTTTTGCAGCTGCAAGAAAGGTTGCTTTTTCCTGGTGGATGATGAGACGAAGATGGAAATGATTGCTCATCTCAACAAATTCAATCATAAGGATGAACAGGACATTTATCTTCAAGGGCTCATCGAAACAAATCAAGTGAAAACCAGAAGACCAAGAAAAGGCAATCTTAAGGCTAAGAATATTAATTTTTATTTTGTTTTGATAGGGGACAAAAGATTAATCATGTGCAAGGAAGCATTTATTAATTTGCATGGCATAACACAGAAGTTCGTAGACTGTACATGTTGCTATCTATTGGGGGAAGTCCTTGAGATTTACGAGGCGAAAATCCGAAGGCTAATGTCTTGCCGGGAGAAATGTGTCAAAAGCTCTACGATTATACTGAATTATTTCCTAAGAAAACAACACATTATTCAGGTAGGGAGTTGTATTATTTGGACAGCAGATTAGATGTAAAGCAAATGCACAAAATGTTATTAACGCAATATCCAGGTGAAAATATCAAGTACAAATGTTATTTGAAGTATTTTCGGGAGAATTTTAACTTAAGATTTGGACGACCACAAGTTGACACTTGTTCGAAATGTGAAGAACTCTCAGCAAAGATACGTAATCCACATCTTTCAGAAACTGTCAAGAGAGCTGCGGTTGCATCGTAGAAGGTCAAATAAATTTTACTGAAAAATAGAAGAAGTATCAGCTCACTGCAGGGAGGAACACAACGCCATAGACTCAACGTTTGATTATATGCAAAATTTTCCCCTGCCGAACATTCCCGTTCAGGAAATGTTCAACTCACGACAGCTATGGTCTCATGTATTCGATATATACAATCTACAAACAGGTAACTGCCATTGTTACGTGTATCATGAAGGGTAAAGCTAGAAAACGGTGCTAACGGAATGTGCTCTTTCATTATCATTACTTTAAAAAATACATCCCCAAAAATCATACAATGGTTCGTTTCTGTCTATTTCTGATCTCGAGTGGGAGATTCAAAATTATCAAACATTATTTTCCCATAAGGGGACACAATTTCCTCCCAAATGACAGAAATGTTGGCGTCATAACGAAAGTTGTAAGGCACTATGATAGGATACATCTCCCTGAGGAATACCGTATAATGATAAAAAGAGCATCCAAGAAGTTTAAAGTTGAAGACATTGACACTATCCCAATATTAGACTTCAAACGTTGGTGGCCTCTTCACTATAGTAAGACATGTCTTTCAGTTTCAAGCATGGACAGAATTCAAAAGGAAATGAAAATATCCCCAGTGGGTGACTTTTGAATACAACACTTGCACACCTGGCCAAGTGGTGACAGAAGAATTAATTGATGGTCTTAACAAAGAATGCTTCCATCTCCTTCATAATATGACAGTGAAACCTACACTTCCTACAGATTTTGCATATCCATCAGCTAAAGTGCCAATCAATATCAAGAAAAAAGAGAACATATTAAAATTAAAATTAAAGAAGTACAAAATTTCAGAATATATAGAACTTTATGAAGAAATGTTAGTGTGGCCAACGGAAACAGCTAATGGTGATATTGATGGGGAAGATTAGATTTCCTTTCTGATGATGTAAACATAGACATTAAATTGTTACTTTTAAATAACAAGTAGAAAATGTTGTTAATATTGTTATTCTTCAAGGATAACAAAGACTTATATAGCATCTCGTTACCTTCATAGATTGTTCGTTCATTGCAGAAAGGACATGAGTCTGTTAGCAGAAAGCAAATTTAATGAACGAAAAAAAGATTAGCAATGGAAAGCTAGTAGTGGCTTTTGGTCCTTTAATGAAATGAAAATGAAATGGCGTATGGCTTTTAGTGCCGGGAGATCCCAGGAAGGGTTCGGCTCGACAGATGCTCTTGATTTGACTCCCGTAGGCGACCTGCGCGTCGTGATGAGGATGAAATGATGATGATGATGACAGCACATATACCCTGTCCCCGTACCAGGGAAATTCACCAATGGTGGTTAAAATTCCCGACCCGGCCGGGAATCGAACCCTGGACCCTCTGGACCGAAGGCCAGTACGCTGATCATTCAGCCAACGAGTCGGACGTCCTTTAATGATCTTACACCTAATAACACAGTATTAAGAAACGGTTATGTACGAAATGTCACTGTAATATTTGTCCGAAATGGAATACAATAAATCATTTTACTGAAATAAAATGCAAAATCTGCAGTAAATTAAGAAATAGTACGGAATATTTTACTTGCAGGGAATAATATGGATACATACTTTACTACGTTACAACTATTTTTTCTGCTACGTCGCAATTAGTGTTGTTTTATTCATATTGCTCATTCGTTTCGTGCCCTAACTCATTCACTAAATGATATATTTATTGGTTCAGGGATCATGCTATTTTGCTGCTTGAACTGCCCGCGCTAGTCATATGGACAAAGATAATGACAATTTTATTTATTTATTTATTTATTTATTTATTTATTTATTTATTTATTTATTTATTTATTTATTTATTTATTTATTTATTTATTTTATGCCTTTGTATGTGGCGAAGTTAGGGCTCACGGCCCTCTCTTACACTTAACCACAACCACTTAACACTTCATGGACATAGCACTCCCATTCGTCGGTGCAAGCCCTGGATCTCAAAAAAGACACAAAAGACCGCACGAGCAGCGGAATATAACATAAAGGAGTCCTGTCTACGGCCCGTATACATATTTCTCTAGATATTTCTCTAGTAACTACGGTATTTCTTAGTTTACCGTGGATTTGTCACTTTATTGGTGTAAAAGCAATTATTATGTTCCATTTGGGACAAATGTTACAGTGACATTTCGTGGATAACTTTGGTCTACATAACCCATGGCCTTTCTGCAATGACCGATTCAATTGTGCTCCTGCTTTAATACAATTAATAACTTGCTGTAAATGTGTCATAGTAATATAGTAATGCATTCTTAGGGCTGTAGTTCACAGAATAACTACAAAAGCGAAGAAGATAATGTGATAATTTATCTTTAATGCATTATTAAGTACTAAGGTTTCGAAACCCATCGAGTCTGTATAACACATCCCCTGACTTTAATAGAGTAGCCTCGCTAAATAATGCATGGTGTTGATTTCGAAATTTACCAAAATCATTTTACAGATATTTCGTACGTTTAACAGTACACTGTCCGAGTGTAATTGCATTCGTATACAAACTACAACACAATATTAAATTCGGTATTCTACCTTATTCACGACTCCCACTTATGCCGTGTCACATAATATAAATTCGAACAAGCTTTAAACGGCAAGAATTCATAAAAGATCAAAATGCAAGAACATTAAGAAACAGAAATTTTCACTAACCGTTTTGGATGAACCTGGAACAGAAGAACATTTTCTCTAAAAGACATCTGCATCTTGTCTTCGTATATTCAGAGAGCATTTGAATGTGATCTTAATTACATTCAATATTTAAGATCAACTAACTTATATTAGGTACTGCAAGCAATTGAATGAGTCATCCGAAAAATGTGAAAATGTCATCGTGGTGCTGTGAAGAGTATAAACAAACTATCGATGATCTGTCCTTTTTTTATCGATACTTCCGATCAAAGAAATCCAAGACCGACTCCAATCAAGACCGACTCCAATCCTCAGATCGTAATATAAAAAACACATGGCTGCCGAAGTAGCCGCATTGCTGGGATTGGCTAACGCGAAAATATCACGTACAATGGCGGTAATTTATCATGATAAATGTAACATCATAGGGAAAAATCACTTTTCACGTTTGAAAAGGCTTCGCTAACAAGTACCCACCACATATAAACAACTACAATCACACATATTCTACTAGAAAAGAGAGCAACAAGCTGGTTATTTAGAAATTTCATTTGGTCAAATAACGTTTTCTCTTAGAATTCACTTCGCTCGATAGATGAAAATACATGATAAAACTGTCAAAATTATATTTATAACATAATTTTGAATGTTTCAAAATAAATGAAGGTGGGAGATTCCTCAATTTATTCGCTCTCATGAGAACTATAAAACATAATTTGTTGCCTTATGGTGGTGGTGATTATTGTTTTAAGAGGAAATACAACTGGGCAACCATCCTCTATATAACACTAATCACAGAGAAAAAATGGAAGGGATCCGACACTTCGAAAAATGAAGGTATCGGCCAAAGGAAGACAAGGGCCACGAAGTGCGTGAAAATAAAAGACTCCCTAGCCCTCGCAAACCTAATAGCGTCGGGGTCGGAAAAGAACAAGAGTTGACCAAGGGAGGTCGGATAGGATAGATGAAAGTGAGGAGCCAGGCACAAGTAAGTGGAAGCAATGCCAGGACTCAGCTGAGGGCCCCGTGGTCGCCAACCCACGCTCCAAAGTTCAGAGCCCCTGAGGCCCCTTTTAGTCGCCTCTTACGACAGGCAGGGGATACCGTGTGTGTTATTCTACTGCCTCCACTCACAGGGGGATTTGTTGCATTAGTTTTGAAGTCGTGGACAATTTCTTATATTCAAAAAGCAAAAGCAAAGTCATCTCCGTACAGGCCATGAAGGCCCTGGGAGTGGTGGAATGTAAAGGCTTCCACTATGTGTAACCTCGGCACTTGATGGGGTAGAGTGGTTAGCTCTACGCCCGGCCACCTTTGCCCCCAGGAACTAACCTGGTACTCATTTTTGGTGTAGGCTGAGTGAACCTCAGGGCCATATGCACCTCCGGAAGTGGGAATCTGATTTCTTAAATGTTACGACCTCCTGACGAGGATTCGAACCCACGTCCTTCCGGGCGAACCGAGTACGCGTTTACCACCTCGGCCAAGCAGCCCCTAATTTCTTATTTTCAGCACCCAATAAAAGGGAAGTACGCCCGAAATAATCATGTTTACGTCCCACTAACTACTTTTTACGGTCTTCTGAGACGCCGAACTGCCAGAATATAGTCATACAGTAGTTCTTTTACGTTCCAGTAATTCTACCGACATGGGGATGATGTATTTGAGCACCTTCAAGTACCAACGGACAGTCAGGATAGAACCTGCCAACTTGGAGTCAGAGGCCAGCGCCTTCACCGTCTGAGCCACTCAGTCCAAGTACACCTGAAATTATTATGTTAACCCAATGAACGGCCCTGTAATGCTAACATAATGTTGACATATGGTATAACAACACTTCACACAATGATGGTAACCTTAGTAATGAAACGTTCAGACACTAAAAATATAATAGGTTTTTACCCATTCAAGAACACGAGTGCAAAATCTCTAATGACTCTAAACACTGATATTTAACCACATGGATGGGCTTCAGTTCGGTGTAGTCTGCTTGATAACAGATAATCACAGCATGAATCGGAAGGTGTTGTTAGTGTAAAACTCTGCATTACAAACCCAACTAAGTCCTCCGAGTCACCCTTTCTTCTGTGTAACAGTATACAGATTGCTCCATCTGTCACACTTATGAGTTTTGTTATACTCCAAGATCCAGCAAAACAGTTCCGCAGGCAAGCACAGATTATTGTGAAATACAGCTGCATCTAAATCATTCGACACTTTGAAGCATATAGACACTGACGAAATATCACAATATCAATTATATTCTATCAAAATAAATATTTTTTGAGGAACACGAAGAGGTTCACCTTTTGGAATTAGAGAAAAGTCTTCCCTAACCTCAGACTTATTCTCAAAATAATGTATACACGCTACAGGTTTGTTATCGACTCCAAAATAATAACGATGTATATTCCTAATACATTTCTCTCTTCAAGTTTTATTCCGTAGAAAACTTAGGAATATTTGTATGAGAGGCATTGCCATAGTTAGACAAACCTGGTTCACAACACGATCAAAACAAACATTCTCACATTACTGCGCATGATTACAGATCCCAAGTGTCCACTGACTCATATAAATACACTTGCAGACTTATATTCTACAAATAAACTAACATTTTTCGTCAACTTGAACGAAATTACACCGACTACATATGGTAACAACAAACGAAAACAAACCCACATTTCCAACATATCCGGCTACTCAATTCTCCATCTTTGAACAATCGAAAGTAGCATTAAGGTCTGAGCAGGACGAATCCTGAGGATTGAAGTCGGTCTTGTTCCAATCCTCCTTCCATGACGAATAGAAATGTGTAGTATGATGACTCCTTCTTAATCACATTTTAACAGCACGGCCGACTTGATGCGTTGCTCTAGCTAGCTTCAGCGCAACGAGGGATCCAGTCGGCCGTGTTAACAGGCACGGTGTACACGTTCTCCGCCGCCTGCAGCGCTGCTGTCGATATAGAAACCCGTTAGAAACCAAGTAAGCGCTCTTTTTGTTTGGAAAGTGGAAGTGCGTAAACAGTTTCTGGTCTTTTTCAGTACTTTTATATGCGCAAAATATCTGGTGTTAACATTTCGTGAACTGAAAAGTGAAAAATGTTAAGTATTTCGGCTTATGCTTCAATTTACTACCGCATGAGAATATGCCAATATCTTGCTATGTCCCAGGTTACAATGATCCCAACCTGTTCTCCAAGTGGTCGAAGGATACTCCACGACAAGATCTGCCTTTGAGTGATAAAAGTCGTATCCGTGATCTACATTTTACCGCCGAACTTATCCAAAACTGTAACAGGTTCATTGTTAATGGTAACAATAGTGGAAATTCCCAGACAGAGACGCAAACTGGATCCCACAGCAGTCGCTCAAATTTTCCAAAATCCTCCGTTATATTTATCCTGGAACATCCTAGTAAAAATATGTTCAAATCAACTCCAATCTACTAAATCAGATGGTCCTTCCACTCATGATTATTCCATAGTTGGCTCCTCTCGTATTAGCTCTGTATGCTCTAGTGCTGATGATAACACAAAGTTATTGCTGATAATCAGCAGGAATTCATATTAAAAAAGAGAATTAAGCATCTCCAGAGGAAGTTACTAATAAGATTCATGATTAAGCTGGGCATGTTAACGTATAAATTAAGTAGTTATGTAAGAATTGCATGTGTATGACATACGTATTTATAAGAATAATATGGCAAGCCTGCATAGGTTTAATATGTTTATTTCACCGCCGTCTCGATCCTCCTATACTGCCTGCTCTATGCCAGTAGTTTAACCGTTGCTTACGCTATTACTAGACGCACAATCTTCGCTGCCAGTGTGGTTGTAGCACTGTGTTATTAATGCATGAATATGTGTGAAAAGCTGATTTTTTTTCGTACAATGAGTAAACGTGTCTGGTCACTTACGTTCGTACAAGAGATATTTTGTATAGAACTGTGAAATGAATTAATCATGTTATGCTTATAGATATTTCAAAAGTGATTTTAAAGTGTACTTGTTTCTTTCTGTTTGTGCAAGGTATATTTTTTTGTACAACTGAAACTTCAGATCCTTTCCCCCAAATATTCAACTGTCGTGTACCATTTTGCCAATTTCGGCAAGGTGGTTCGCAGCCAGAAAAGATACGATTCCATGAAATGCCGTCTAGAAGGGAATTAAGAGAAAAGTGGCTGTGGAGGATCGAGACGGCGGTGGTTTATTGCGATATATTTCGCAACGTGTACACTAAACAGTTGACGTAATCTTTTTAAAGTTATAACTGATAGTTGCTGCAGAGTTGGATATGCAGTCATTTTCGTGGCGAATTACAGAAAGAACGCTTAGGCCGGTATTCATAGTCGCAATAAGTAATGCTTATGTTCAAGTCGAACTTAAATCTCGACTTTATTCCAGATTCCGGCACAAATAAGTTCTACTTAATAGCGATATACTTCATAAAGTCTAACTTCACGAAGCTGAACTTATTGGAATTCTTGGTCATTTAAGTGCTACTTATGTGTTGAAAAAAGTTGAACTTCGTCAAGTCAAGGAGACCCTTGACTTATTTTACATCTTAACCAATAAAATGGATAACGATATTGAGGAAGTATTAGACGAAATCCGTGCTCCAAAGCGATACTTGCGAAATGTTATGGACCCATTTGATTTCCACAGTGAAGTGGAATTCAAAAGAAGATTCCGTTTCCATAAAAGCACCGTTTTGGAGATCATACTTCCAAACGTAGAACCAGTTCTGTTCAAAAGAAACCAACGAGGCTTGTCTGTTTCTCCACATTTCTCGTAGCTTATATTTAATTCAGATCAATACTTAAAATGAATGTACAATAAAAGCCCATTGCTGCTCCGTGAAGGAAATACAATATATTTTTAAAATGGAGGAATATTCTGCTTATCTATGTTTATCTTTGTATTATTTGTAGATAGTTTTTGGGGACCTGTGCTCACTGTCACAACCTACAGTATCGAGAGTGGTGGCCAAAATATCACGTATTCTTGCATTACACATAGACCACCACATAAAGATGCCAAGTACACAGCAAGAAAAAACAGCCTACCGCTTACGTTTTGAGGAAATAGCCGGACGTCACAATCCCAACAACTCTTTCATTTCTGGAGTGGAGGGTGATATTATTGACTGCACCCATATCCGTCTTTGCCGCACGAAATTCAGGGCCCATGCAGAAACATTCCGAAACCGAAAATGATACTTTTCCTTGAACGTACAGGTATCTTCTGAGCTATAACATGTTAGTTGATCAACTTTAAAGCTATGACCTACAAATATTTATTCTCGTTCTTTTTTATCATTTAGGCTGTTTCTGGACGCAAGGGCGAATTTCTAGATATTGCGTCAAGCTGGGCTGGAAGTGAGCATGAGAATAGAATATTTCAGAATTCGCGGCTCTATACACGTTACGTTCAAGGAGAATTCACTGGTTGTTTGCTAGGGGACTCAGGATATGCCTGTCAGAGAATTCTGCTTAGTCCTTTATTGAATCCTGTCATTTCAGCTGAACACAGGTAGTGTCTTTTAAGTTAATTACGTTTTTTACGCAAAATTTGTATTGCATCCTATTATTTATACGAAACTAGTAAAATGCTTTTCATTCTATAGGTACAACAGGGCCCACAAAAGAGCAAGAAATGTGGTGGAGAGACTGGGGTATGGAAGAAGCTGTTTCCTTGTCTCACTGTTGGCTTGAGAAACAAACTGTAGAATATCCCAAATATCATTGTTACCTGTGCAGTGCTTCACAATTTGAGCCTCGGAATAAATAATGACTTACCAGAAGAGGGTCCTGATGTGGCTGTTCCCCTTTACGGTCCTGTACCTGTTGCACCAGCTGTACAGCAAGCAGGAGGTTTGGCATTCAGGAGAGAACTGGTAAACGGGGTATTCACAAGACTCGGTGATCACCCTCGTACAGACTGCCTCAAACCAGCTCTGCCTCGTGGTACCTCCCTCGATCGACAAATAAATCAATAATATCTGTCATTGACCACGTCCTACCTAGTATTAAATACAGCTTTGCTCCAGGAATTATTCCTTAAAACAACAAACGTATGTAATTCTCACACCTCATTATAGTCTCTGCTATTCAGATATCACATCATAACCCAATATTTACACACGTTAAATAACCAGTCGTAGTTCACAAGATTTTCCCATGGTAAAAATTCTACTCATATAATTTGATAGAATTGTGCTGGAATTGTAATAAATAGCTACGATATTATTTTACTGAGGTAAAATAACAAGAAAAGATTGACTTACCGTACATATTAGGTATTTCACTCATGCCGTGTGGCTATGGCGGTTTCCAGTTATACCTCATATCGGATGATTTTGTCGATTTATCTACGGCATGGCGTTGCCCTTAAGCACCTCCTCCATAGATATGACTGCTTCATATCTATGTAGAGGTGTGGTGTTAGTTGATTATTGGTCCCCGTGTTATCCCCAATGTTTGTTGGTAATGGGTCAAAGAAGAATTTTTTTTTCTTATTTTATTTTACTTTAACATCTTCTCCCATCCGTAACACATTTTGCAAATTTTCGAAAACATAAAGATTATTAAAATGTTTTCACTAAATCTTCATTTACATCTGAAAGAAAGCTGGTATGTATGGGTACTTCAAGGAAAAAACAGTTTCAAAGAAAGACATTCCAGGGATCATTAATGAAGAAGGGGAGTGTGTATACGAGGACTTACAGAAAGCAGAATTATTCACTCAGCTTTATGTAAAGACTGTTGGTTACAAGGAAAATGTGCGCTTTATATGGAGGAGGGTACTAATAATAACAAAGTAATGGAATTTACCTACGATAACAAAGACATTTACAATAAGATCACAATATGGAGATAAAGTTGGAATTCAAGAAGACAAATTTAGGAAAATATTCGTTTAGATCCTATAGGAAGAGGAGTTAGGTATTGGATTAATTTACCAAGGGAGATGTTCAATACATATCCAAATTCTTTGCAACTGTTTAAGAAAAGGCTTGGTAAACAACAGATAGGGTATCTGCCATTTTGGACGACTGCCAAAATGCAGATCAGTGCTGATTGATTAATCGAAAGTTTAATATTCATGTTTAAGTGAGGGATATCTGATTATTTGCTCCTTATGTAATCCATAGTTTCTTAGAATACAGATTTATACAGTATTCATCATTTGAAATGCTTTAAGTAAAAAAAAATCAATTAGTCAATGGAGTGAAGGACAACTTGTATAGACATACACTGTTAAGATGTTAAATGGTGGTAGGCTTACTAGCTCGGATTATTACTTCTTTTAAATTAATCTAGATTAATTTGGAGATACTAACCTACATTGAAGATGGATATGGAACAGTCAATTAAAAAGAAAAACAGACTATATAACTGTACGGAAGTACAGAGGAAAACCTAAACAAGATAAAGGACGTTTGAAGATACCGTACACTAATAGCAGATACAAGATAAAAAAAGGAAAAATAACTAATTGCACCATAGTGTGGTGTGGCTACGAAACTTTACGGACAAATTTTCACGTTCCGGTGTTTTGTATTTTTCTAGTTCAGTATCCACCAGTCCACCAGTTGTTCTTTCTTTTTTGCTACACGCAACATGATTTCCGCAATTCTACTTCTAAATTGCTTTCTTTAATTTTAAAGCGAACAGCTGATCATTTTGTTCCTTGAGGTTTTTACATGTTCGTTTCCTCGTTGTTGTGGTTGTATTACTTGTTGTTGATGTTGTTATAGTTCTTGTCGTCGCCACTACTGCTGTGTTTGTGGTTGTTGGAGTTGGTGTCAGTACTTCTGCAGAGATTTCAGATGGCCCAGCAGTTACGGTAGATAAGCCCTCATAATTAACTGTTGTGCTAGGTGCACCCTCTACTTCTTCTGAGTACCGCACTGTAATGTAAATCAAACATAAACTAAATATATTGCGTAAAATTTGTCATACAGTAAATTATTTGGCCCTAACAATAATGTACATATGTTACCTTAATGTAAATTCGACAAGCGTGTAAGCTGCTTTAATAATAAAACATTTTATTACAGTGTTGTATCTGATTGCTGCATTTATCTTTTGCTATGTTGTATCAAGGACACTCTTTTTGGTAATGCTATTTCATTCTGTTTTTCAGAACTATAATAGAGATAAAATACGGAATGCTATACGTACCTTACCTTGTAATTCACTCATCGTCATGTCGGAATCCACTGCTCCCGGAATTTGTATCATTATATGTGGTGTTAGTTGGGCAACAGTAGGATCAATGCTCTCGACATTTACTGGATGACCACCCCCTGTGATGGCATTTCATATATTTGCCCATAGCTTCCGCAATTGTTTGGCACCTCGCTAAAATAAATTATAACCATATTAGTGCTAGGTATAATAGTTCTATAATCTTCGCTTTTGTAATAGTATTTTTGCCATTATAAGAATATTACTTACATTTTCTACAGTATGTATTGAGGAATGAATTCTTCAGCAATACTTAACCAAGCATCTTCCTTTTGCTTAGAAGATACCGCGTCCATTTTCTTATTCTCTATAATTTGAGAATGTTTCAGTAATATATCCTTGAAAACCTCCCTTTCAACGGAAGTAAAATGCTTGCGTCGGCTTTTTGTATCCATTTAAGAAAAGGTACCTAAAATTTAAGCCGCAGAGGAGGTTACAACAGGGACAGGTAAAAGGGCAAATAAATAAACAAATACACTCGGAATAACGAGGGCAGCGTAGATCTAGCTGGCCGTGTCTGAAGGAATGACTCGCGCATTCAACTGTTGTGATGATGGCTTTGCTATTTTTCATAACATGAAGTTCGACTTAATTGTGCAGAGCGTCTGCATATAAGTAACGCTTTATCAAGTCTAGCTTAACAAAGTAGAACTTTTTTTTTTTTTTTTTTGCTAGGGGCTTTACGTCGCACCGACACAGATAGGTCTTATGGCGACGATGGGATAGGAAAAGCCTAGGAGTTGGAAGGAAGCGGCCGTGGCCTTAATTAAGGTACAGCCCCAGCATTTGCCTGGTGTGAAAATGGGAAACCACGGAAAACCATCCTCAGGGCTGCCGATAGTGGGATTCGAACCTACTATCTCCCGGATGCGAGCTCACAGCCGCGCGCCTCTACGCGCATGGCCAACTCGCCCGGTACAAACAAAGTAGAACTTGACCTACGACTATGAATACGAGAAACGTTTAAGTCGCCTTCACGAATAAGTACAGTAGTAGTAGTAATTTCTGAAGTAATATCCTTATGTCATCATTAACTGTAAAATACTTCTTACGCATTTTTCACAGATTACTTTCAAAACATGAAACAATATATCTTAGTTTGCATCAAACATATATAGCACATAAAGACAGTCATCAGTCAGTAAACACAATGCACAGTCCTGAAGTACCACAGTAAAGAATACATGGTCTCAATATTTGAAATGACTTCAATTCCCATTTATGTAGAAACTTATGTTCAGAGATAGTTGATCCCTATCCATCTACACCAGCGCCGCGTAGTGGAGGAACATATTAACCAGCACAAGTCGTCATACCATGACATTCGTCATGGTCATACTATACATTTCTGTTTGTCTTGCTCATTCCTTAATGCTACTCTCGATCGTTCCAAGATGGCGAATCGAGTAGCCGGGCATGTTGGAATCGGGGGTTCGTTGTTTTCCGATGCAGTCGGTGTAATTTCATGGAAGTTAACGTAAAATATTAGTTTCCTTGTGGAATGTAATTGTGCGAGTGTATTTATATGAGTCAGTGGACACTTAAGATTTGTAATTGAACGCAGTAATGTGACAATGTATTTGTTTTGATCGTGTTATGAACCGGCTTTAAATCTAACTACGGTAATACCTCTCGTCCAACTATTCTTAGGTTTTCTAAGGAATAAACCATTAAGAGAGAAATGAACAAGGAATATTTTGAAGTCGATGACAAAAGAGTAGAGTGCATATAACATTTTGATCTTCTGATTCATGCTGTGGTTAACTGTTATCAAGCAGACTGCATCAAATTGAAACTCGTCCATTTAGGTTAAAGACATCAATGGTTAGCGTCAATAGAGGTTTTTGCATTCATGTCCCTCAATGGGTAAAAACCTAAAATCTTTAGTGTCTGAACGTTTCATTATTAAGAATACCTTATTGCATGAGGTGCTGCTATGCTATACGTCAACATAATATGGTTTAAGAGTTTTCGAGAAAGAAAGCTTAGCATCACCAGGACCGTTAACTGGGTCAGCATAATCATTTCGGGTGTGGATATTATTACACAAACTTTATAGAATGATTACAGACATCAAGGTAACCAAGATGATAGCTACTCTCCTGGAAAATCGTCGCTTTTTTGTCGAATTCCAAGGACGCCGAAGCAGATGGAGGAATCAAAGGAATGGACTACCTCAAGGCAGTGTACTGGCTCCTGTTCTTTTCAACATCTACACTAATGACCAGCCATTACCAGAAAATACTAAAAGCTTTATCTATGCCGATGACCTTGCACTTACTACTCAAACTGATACCTTTGATGAAGCAGAGATCTCTTTAACTGCTGCATTAGAAGAGCTAGGTAACTATTATGAGAAAAACCAACTCAAACCAAATCCAGCTAAGACTCAAATCTGTGCGTTCCATCTGCGGCATGCGCAGGCCTCTCAGAAACTCAAAGTACTATGGAAGGGGAACTTACTGGAACACTGCTTTACGCCAAAGTACCTGGGAGTTATGCTGGATCGCACATTAACATATAAGAAACATTGCCAAAACCTGAAACAAAAGATAGCTGCCAGAAACAACATTCTACGAAAGTTATCAGGAACAAGTTGGGGAACACAACCACAAACAATTAGAACATCAGCTCTAGCTCTATGCTATTCTGCAGGAGAATATGCTTCCCCAGTTTGGTACAGGTCAGCTCATACGAAGCAGGTCGACATAGCTTTAAACGAAAGCTGCAGGATCATCACTGGATGTTTGAAACCTACACCCATTGAGAAGGTCCAACTTTTAGCTGGTATTGCTCCCGGTGAGATTCGTAGGGAGGTAGCAGCTAACAAAGAAAGGCTCCAGGCATCTTCTTCAGAAGCACATCCTCTCTATGGATACCAACCAGCCACACAGAGGCTAAAATCTAGGAAAAGTTTTCTCCGCACATCAGTCAACCTTGAGGGGAAAGCAGAGAATGCTAGAGTCACAATGTGGAAAGAAAGAATCCACCACCTTTCCAACTGGATAGAGCCAAAGGAAAGTCTTCCATGTGGACACAAGGAGAAGTGGACAGTATGGAAAGCCCTTAACAGACTCCGTACAGAAGTCGGCAGAACCAAAGTAAACTTGCGGAAGTGGGGCTTCTCAAGTGATTCATCACTTTGTGATTGCGGAGAGCAGCAGACGATCCAACATCTATGTCAGTGTGTTTTATGTCCTTCAATGTGCACTATGAAAGACTTGATTGCAGCCTCCCCCAACGCTATTGACGTCGCCCAATACTGGGCAAGCATCATCTAGCTCTTGAATATTGTTGCTCTATCTGTGATTGTATAATAGACTTGTATATTTGTATAGTAGAAATGTAGATGTTGCTTTTTGTTAAATATCTATAAGTTGATACTTCTGACACGAATAAAGAAAGAAAGATTTCGGGTGTACTTTCCTTTCATTAGGTGCTGAACATTAGAAATAATCCATCACTTCGAAACTAAGACAACACGTTATGTTTCATAGTTCTCATGAGAGTGAATAAATTGCGGAATTTCGCAGCTTAATTCTTTTTTAACATTCAAAATGGTGTTATAAATATCATTTTAACAGGTTTTTTTTGCTAGGGGCTTTACGTCGCACCGACACAGATAGCTCTTATGGCGATGATGGGATAGGAAAGGCCTAGGAGTTGGAAGGAAGCGGCCGTGGCCTTAATTAAGGTACAGCCCCAACCTTTGCCTGGTGTGAAAATGGGAAACCACGGGAAATCATTTTCAGGGCTGCCGACAGTGGGATTCGAACCTACTATCTCCCGGATGCAAGCTCACAGCCGCGCGCCTCTACGCGCACGGCCAACTCGCCCGGTATTTTAACAGTTTTATCATGTATTTCCATCTATCCAGTCATACGCCATTTATTTATCTATCCAGTGACTTCAAATCTAAAAGAGTATATTATCCCGTTTCTATACTGGGTCGGGTGCGAAATAAGTTGAATCTTCGTAACGAGTTTTACGACAGGATGCCCTTCTTGACGTCGACATCGTCAGAGGAGTTAATGAGATGAAAAGAATGACGTGATATATGATCGTAGGAAGGGAGAGGATGAAACCCGGTGTCGGCACATAGCCTACTCCTGTCGAATAGCAGTAAGGAGTCTGCTCAAGGCTTGAAGTCCACATCCGACGGAGAATCACTATCAACAGTGGCGTATGCCCTTACTCCATATGAACACTACGGAGAGTTTTGGAATTGAATTCAGGCTTTTAGACGCAATCCAGTGATTAGAAATTGTATACCGCTACCTCTCGTACCCTGCCGGCCAACATTCTGATGGTAATTTTTTTTACGCTCCATCAAATCAAAATCAGTCACCACTGATCTGCATTTAGGGCTGTCGCCCAGGTAGTAGATGCCCAATCAGTTTACCTAATATTTTCTTAAATGATAAAATCAGCCGTTCAACCCAGCCATCAACCACGGCTGTGTAGGTCTGTCTTTCTAAATGTCTTTGACATTAACTAATTCCGGAAAATTGACTGAATATTGGTACAGTGATGAATGACAGAAAATTACCGCTATTGGTAGTCTGTTATGTACGTGATATTTTTGTGTTCGCCAATACCAGTAGTCCAGCTACTTCGCCCGCCATGTTTTTTATGTAACGGTCTGAGTATTGGAGTCGGTCTTGAGAAATTCATGGCTATCTAAAACGATTTTGTCCCCAAAGTCTTTCTAAATTAGCACTTAAAACCGCTGTCTCGGAGCAAAGAGTAATCCCTCACACTACTTAAGTCACTAATGAATAATGACTATCAATACACGTGACGTAAACGCTGCACATTTAACAAAGACATTGAAATAAGATAGAACAACACCCAACGGTAGTAGCCTACACTATCCTCAAATTGAATCAGAAGTCGTCGCCATTTTGAAGGGGAACAGCTGTTCCTTCGAGTCTGGGTTGTGAATGTGTGCTATTTCTATTAAGAAATGGTAAAGTACCGGGCGAGTTGGCCGTGCGGTTAGGGGCGCGCAGCTGTGAGCTCACATCCGGGAGATAGTGGGTTCGAATCCTACTGTCGGCAGCCCTGAAGATGGTTTTCCGTGGGTTTCCATTTTCACACCAGGCAAATGCTGGGGCTGCACCTTAATTAAGGCCACGGCCGCTTCCTTCCCATTCCTAGTCCTTTCCTGTCCCATCGTCGCCATAAGACCTATCTGTGTCGGTGCGACGTAAAGCAGATAGCGATATGGTAAAGTCTTGGTATTAAGTCAACTCAAATATTATATATAAGTCCAGATCAATCGTGGTAATATTCAGTCGTAGCTACGAACAACAGCTGAGATACAGCCATCTTGGCGGCAAGACGGACACGTGTTTCATATGTTCAAATAAAAGACATCACGCTCCATCAAACCAAAACCAATCATCACTGATCTGCATTTAAGGCTGTCGCCCAGATAGTAGATTCCCTATCAGTTTACCTATCTTTTCTTAAATGATAAAATCAACCATCCAACACAGCCATCAACCACGCCTGTGTAGGTCTGTCTTTCTAAATGTCTTTGACATTAACTTATTGACTGAATATTAGTACCACCGCCGTCTCGATCTTCTTATACTGCCTGCTCTATGCCACTAGCTTAAACTTGTGTCTAGCGCCTGACAATGTGAAGCCACTCAGCTGCGCTCGGGTGAGATCTATCGGCTATACTCGGCCGTGCTCGGATGAGATCTGTCGATTATACTCGGCCGTGCTCGGGTGACATCTGTCGGCTATGTTCTACTGGCGCACATTAAGATAGTAATGGAATATCAGTGTCCATATATTAGGCAATACCTTCATTACAATTACTAACTAGTATATTTGTTATGGACTTTGTAATATTCAACTTTCCAATAGCAATGGGACACCAGTATTCAAATATTACTACAATATGATAGAAGCTTGAGACATGTTTCGGCACGAGAGATGTCGACAGAGATGCACTGGGCGTTGAAGTCAAGCTGGCTAACAAACTACTGTGTATTCTATTCAAGGGATTTCCAACATTTTATAGAATAGTCTCCCAGTTTCGTTATATTTCACTTATTCGCTATCTGGAAAGCAGGTGGCATAATTTACATTAGATGCCATTGAAGCAGTCAAAGGACATGGTTTTCAGGCTTTTACGAGTTACTTTACTTCGCACCGACACAGATAGGTCTAGAAGGGCTAGAAGTGGGAAGGAAGCGGTCGTGCACTTAATTAAGGTACAGCCCCAACATTTGCTTGGTATGAAAATGGGAAAGCATGGAAAACCACCTTCAGGGCTGCCAACAGTGGGGTTCTAACCACTATCTCCCGAATACAAGCTCACTGCTGCGCGCCCTTAACCGCACGGCCAACTCTCTCGGTGGTTTTCAAGTTCTTCGAATAGTAACCGATAATTACCAGGTTAATATTTCAATGTTTGAAACATTATGTGGGGGACGTGGTACTTTTGAAGCATGAAATAATACATCCATCGATAATGGAAGGTCACTATTTCTTTGTCATGACTCTAGTCACCTTTTGTATCGCTTCTGACAATCTCTGATTTTCTTATTGCAGCTCTGCATTACCTTCCTCGAAATGAATTACTAAACTGCTCCACTCTCATGAAAGACAAATTCACGAGAGAAATATAATGTGGCACTTGTAATGATGGGCATCCATAGTTCTTTTTAGAAATATTTTTAAAGGCACTTTTAATTAACATTGCCACAAATTATTTACAGAAGTGCGAGCGATTTATACAATTCAATAGAAACCTCTCAACAGGAGGATTTTAAAACTTCAGTGAAATCTATGAAACATACGCAGCGTTAATGTGGTAACTTTTTATTCATTTACCTTGGCATACTGCAGTTGCCTGGTTGGTTTAAGAAGGTAGCGTAGAAATTAAGATTTGTAAATATCGGTGTGAGCTATGATGGGATTTAAGATTCAAACACTTAATTTCTACGAGGTGTGCGCATTTGAAAGCTCGCTCGCTCGCTCGGACGCTTTCATTCCCCACCCTGAGGGGGTGGGGCGGGCCACCTAGAGGGTGTCGCCCTCTCCCTGGCCAGGGGATTGGACGGGGTTGTGTGGGATTGGAGGAAAAGAGAGATGGGGGGAAAAAAAGGATTAATGCGTTGGAGGAGATGTTGAAGTGCAAGAGTGACTGGAGGTGGGCGTAGGATTACTCTTTATTATATATGACGGGCATAGGGGGGGAGGCGGGACATTCTGTGAGCGTGTTTTTTTTTTTTTTTTTTTTTTTTTTTTTTTTTTTTTTTTTTCAATACAGACATGATGCAAAAATGGATACAACAGACTTCGTGGGTAACATAAATTGACAGAGAAAAGAAAAAAACACATAAGGTGATGAATATCATAAGTACATGTTACAAAGTTTGGGAAAAATAAAAATAACAAGCATACTTAGTGACATAGCCTTCCTTAGCAGAGCCTAATGCAAAATATCGGACATGTACACTCCAGTTAATATACGTAAATTATACAGGAGGAGGCAGAAGCGAAGTATGTATATATGGTCTATCTTGGAGATATATAAAGTAAGGAATAGGTGATTAATTATCAGTACATTAAGTATGAATTGTATAAAGAGATTAAAGAAAATAGGTACTAAGTGAAAAAGTAGAGGACTTGGTAGCAATGTAAATGAAAAAAGTTGCCCCTAGACAGTCTCCACACGCTGTCCGAGTGGAGGGGTCTGGTGGAGAGATTTGAAGATATGGAGTGGGGTGGGGATAAAGAGAGGGGTTTTGAGAGGGGAGTGCAGGAGAAGGGAGAGTATAGGATTGTTGCGGTCAAGGGAACGTTGGAAATAGCGGGCAGCAAGAATGGAGACGAAGGTATCTAGTTTGGGAATTGGGAAGATGTTGTACAAGTCAGAGGTGTGAAAGAGTGGATGAAGGCGGAGGGCGATGCGAACTAGGCGGCGTTCCATGGATAGGAAAGGTTTAAGGAGGGTAGGGTGAGAGTCTGCAACAGCCAGCCAGGCGGTGAAACCATAGACGATGGCAGAACGAATGAAGGCGGTGTAGGTGAGTAGGAGAAGGTGGGAGTTAAGGCCCCAGGTAGTCCCGGCAAGCCGGCGAACCAACCGGGCTCGACGGGAAGATTTGGTTTGAAGGGTCCGGAAATGCGGGCGGAAAGTGAGGAATTCGTCTATGGTTACACCAAGGTACTTGAGGGAGGGTTGAACGGTAAGTGGGGTGTCGCGGATGGTGAGTCGGAGGAGGCCAGGGTCACGGGTCACTGAAAAGCGACGGCGGCTACGACGGATTAAGATTGATTGGGTTTTGGAGGGGTTTATACGGAGATGCCACTTGTCACACCAGGAGAGAAAGGAGTCAAGGTAAGGCTGTACAAGGTTATTCATGCTAGAGACGGAGGGAAGGGGTGCTAGAAGTGCAGTATCGTCCGCGAACTGAAGTAACTGAATGGGGGCGGGTGGTTGAGGAATATCTGCTACGAACAAGATGAAGAGTATTGGGGATAGCGGGGAGCCTTGAGGTACACCATAGGACATAGAAAATGAAGAGGAGAGTTCACGATTAATGGATATCCTAGCAGATCGGTGGGAGAGATAAGAGGCGATGAGGCGAATGTAGGTAGTAGGTAGGGCAAAAAAGTGAAGTTTAAAGATGAGGGCTGCGTGCCAAACAGAGTCGAAGGCCTGGTTGAAATCGAAAGTTATGAGAAGGGAAGGTTTTCCATGGTTGAGGTGATTGGAGGCTATTTGGATGAGCTTAAGGAGTTGGTCGTGTGAGGATAAGCCGGGACGGAAACCTCCTTGGGAAAGCGGGAGAAGGTGATGGGACGACAGGTGGGAGTGGAGGCGGCGGACCAGGATTTTATCTAGAAGTTTAGCTAGGACAGAAATGAGACATATTGGTCGGTATGAGTCTAAGTCGGACAAGGGTTTTCCGGATTTGGGGAACAGAAGCATGATGGATTTTGAAAGCTGAGGAAGTAGGGCAATGTAGGGAGCTTAACTGCAAACGTGGTGGGTGATTGTTGAACAATTAGCTTGCCGACACGGCCGACTTGATGCGTCGCTCTAGGGCGCAGCGAGGGATCCCAGTCGGCCGTGTTGCCCACTACCATCAGCTGCCGGCCATATTGTATTTCATAGGTGACGGACCGAACTTAGCCGAGTTACTCCGAGTGGCTGCACATTGTCAGGCGCTAGACATAAGTCTAGCTTAACACAGGAAGGCGCGACTACCAATATTTCTCCAGGTCGCCGTAAGAGTGCAGCAGTAGACGCACAATCTTCGCTGTCAGTGTGGGTGTAGCACTGTGTTATTGGTGCATGAATGTGTGTGAAAACCTGAGTTATTTCGTACAATGAGTAAACGTGTGTGGTCACTTCCGTTTGTACAAGAGATATTTTGTATAGAACTGTCAAATGAATTAATCATGCTATGCTTATAGATATTTCAAAAGTGATTTTAAGGTGTTGGTACCTGTTTTCTTTTTTCGTTTGTGCAAGGTATATTTTTCGTAGAACTGAAACTTCAGATTCTTTCGACGAAATATTCAACTGTTGTGTACCATTTTGCCAATCTCGGCAAGGTGGTTCGCAGCCAGCAAAGATACGACTCCATGAAATACCGTCTAGAAGGAATTAAGAGAAAAGCGTCTATCGGCTTTATCTAGGCAAGGGCCTAATAAAGGAAGTAATTGGATATCCTCAGATTACTCTCGCATCTGTGCCTTTACACCTTATTACAGAAGGTGATGGAGCCTCCGCGGCTCAGGCGGCAGCGCGCCGGCCTCTCACCGCTGGGTTCTGTGGTTCAAATCCCGGTCACTCCATGTGAGATTTGTGCTGGACAAAGCGGAGGCGGGGCAGGTTTTTCTCCGGATACTCCGGTTTTCCCTGTCATATTTCATTCCAGCAACACTCGAATATCATTTCATTTCATCTGTCATTCATCAATCATTGTCCCAGAGGAGTGCGTCAGGCTTCGGCAGCCGACACAATTCCTATCCTCGCTGCTAGATGGGGGCTTCATTCAGTCCATTTCTGACCCGGTCAAATGACTGGAAACAGGCTGCGGATTTTTTTCAGAAGGTGATTAAAGCTGTGGAGGCTAGCGGATTCCTTGTGATAAGAATTGTGACGGACAATCACAAAACAAACGTCTTAATGTTTAAACATTTTGGACAACCTCAGATATCCAGACGATAATATTCCAATCAAACTAGAAACAGGAAATCAAATCCTAATTTGTGGGTTCTAGGTTCGTGTTGTTGAAGAGAGGATGGAGTGTGACATTTGCGTCAGCAACATCTCACTGCCTAAAGCTTCGACACCGCTAAATGGAACGGATTATGCATCAGGACAGAGGAGGAGTTCGATACCCAAAACCTTGTTTTGTTGCTCTGGTGAAACATCTGCAGGAGTTCGTTTAAGCTCCTGTGCCCTATTGTCGAAGTTCTTCAAACGTACTTGCGTAATACGAGGACTTGCGACGTCTTCCCGTTCAGAATACCGGGCGAGTTGGCCGTGCGGTTAGGAGCGCGCAACTGTGAGCTTGCATACTGTTGGCAGCCCTGAAGATGGTTTTCCGTCGTTTCCCATTTTCACACCAGGCAAATGCTGGGGCTGTACCTTAATTAAGGCCACGGCCGCTTCCTTCCCATTCCTAGGCCTTTCCTATCCCATCGTCGCCATAAGACCTAATCTGTCGGTGTGACGTAAAACAAATAGCAAGAAAAAATCCTTTGAGAATGTGTTTTGTTACAGTGCGAGGTCAAAGAACATCAGCAAACTGTTAGTGATATTATCCTAACCAAGTTCGTAAGACCTCTATTATTTGATATTGCGTTGGTAAGAACACAAAATTACGGTACCACTCCAAACCTTCGTCCAGGAAAATCTTTAAATTGTGCATGAAGAGGCCAACTGCGACTTCATACAGGTAATATTACCGATATTTAATATTACTGATGTAATTTACGAGCTTAAGTAAACATATGACCATACTGCATAGTGTTTTGTAGGCTGTCGTCATTAGAATAAGTTTAGAACATTGTGCGTCTATGTCTGCCATCTAGCGGAGAAATTTTATCGCAGCGTAGTCGCAAAAAGGCTCGCATAGAGCAGGCAGTATAGAAGGATCGAGACGGCGGTGATTAGTACAGTGAAGAGTGACAGTAACTCCATCTAGAGCAGCAAAGTGAAATTTGCTCATCAGTAGCACAGCCTGCTACTACTGTAATTAGACTGTATTGCTCCTTGCCAAAAATGACCACTGGTGAATTTCGCCCTTGTATTGCCACGAGCCTGTGCCCATGGCTCTTCGTGCCCCGACCTCAGTGGCAGTCCTCTCACCGCGTTAGTAGTAAAACGGCAATGAATGGAAGTTCACACTTTGTAAATAATGGCTGTGTTTCCTTTTCACGCACTGAAGAGAATATAATCTGTATTTTTCATGCTGTAATAATAATAATAATAATAATAATAATAATAATAATAATAATAATAATAATAATAATAATGAAATGAAATGTCGTATGGCTTTTATTGCCGGGATATCACAGGAAGGGTTCGGCCCGCCAGGTGCAGGTCTTTCTATTTGACTCCCTTAGGCGAGCTGCGCGTCGTGATGAGGATGAAATGATGATGAAGACAACACATACACCCAGCCCCCGTGTCATTGGAAGTAACCAATTAAGGTTAAAATCCCCGACCCAGCCGGGAATCGAACCCGGGACCCTCTGAACCGAAGGCCAATACACTGACCGTTCAGCCAACGAGTCGGACATAATAATAATAATAATAATAATAATAATAATAATAATAATAATAATAATAATAATAATAATAATAATAATAATCCCATTATCTCCCAAAAGGAAGCTCACAGCTACGCGCCACTAACCGCACGGCCTACTCACTCGATGATAATAATAATAATAGAAGGCCAAGTTCAGTGTCAAATGCAACAAGACTTAACGTGGTCCTTGATGGCCCCAGCGAATTATATATATGTTATAGAATAGGTCATTCAAAAGATTCTGTTTCCCAGTTTTTGTACTAAATATAATGTGTTTAATGTGAAACAAGGAGAAGCAAAGGGTCGCACAAGAATATTTTTATGACTTACAAGGGGGCATTAATCTAAGAATCAAAATTGTTAAATTCGTCCTTGTAAAGGAGCATATTGTCTTTGATCCATTTTTGGCAGCAGGCCCATTAAAGATGAAATCACGCCACGGATTAATATCGTTACTCATTAAATTTTGTCTCCAGCATAATGCGTTCTATACATCGAAGAAATGATATAATTAAATCTTAACATGTCAAGTGTAGCTTTCTCACGTTACGCGCGGTGTAATTACCTTCAACTGGCTGATGGCTATCTGACAGGAAGACCTCAGTTATGAGAACGCAAAGACAATGGTAGTTGCCAGCAACTCTGGGAAGGCTGCCATAGGCCCACTCTCAGAGGAAGTGCAACAAGATCCTTTTCAAAGAACATATATCTCCAAATGGATGTTGTCTCCTGCAGTACACTTTTTATGAATCGAGAAAGGGGATGGTAGAGTTTCATCGTTGTACGTAGTTCGACTGTTGACCCTATGTCGGAAAGAGCATGAGGATTCAAATTTGTATTAATCTGCCGATAAACCCCATGGTACATACAGTACCAGTCAATAGTTTGAATATCATAACATGTAAATTAGATTTTAATAGACTGTCCCAGAAGCTCAGCTTTTTTTTTTTTTTTTTTTTTTTTTCGCTGTGAACACATGCATCTGGTTCCATAAATTCCACCGGATTTCATTGAGTTTGGCCTGGTATTATTGGAGTTATGAACGATCAAATATTAGAAAGTCATTTCAAAATATATCCGCTTCCTCTAAGACGTTGCAAATATTGCCAGCAAGAGTTTTTATCACATGGTGAATTGGAAGAGATAAATGTAAAATAATGTATTTTAACATTTCAAAACATTCCTGAAATGTGCTATTTTTTGCATTAAATTTGCACTGTCTGACTCGTTGGCTGAATGGTCAGCGTACTGGCCTTCGGTTCAGAGGGTCCCGAGTTCGATTCCCGGCCGGGCTGGGAATTTTAACCTTAATTGGTTAATTCCAATGGCTCGGGGGCTGGGTATTTGTGCTGTCCCCAACATCCCTGCAACTCACACACCACACATAACACTATCCTACAGCACAACAACATGCAGTTACCTACAAATAGCAGATGCCGCCCACCCTCAATGGAGGGTCTGCCTTACAAGGGCTGCACCCGGCTAGAAATAGCCACGCAAAATTATTATATTAAACATTCACTAGGAGAACTGTTGAAGTCAGATTCTTGCCATGGATTGCTCCAATTTTATTCTGGAGATCTCTCTCTTTGAGTCATCATTCCATGCACTGGTTTGATGCAGCTCTCCATGCCAGCCTATCCTGTGCTAACCTTTTTATTTCTACGTAACTACTGCATCCTACATCTGCTCTAATCGGCTTGTCATATTCATACTTTAGTCTACCCCTACCATTCTTATTGCCTACACTTAAGACACCCAGGACTTGTTCATTTGAAGATGTGTCCTATCATTCTATCTCTTCTTTTCGTCAAATTTAGCCAAATCGATTTCCTCTCTCCAATTCGATTCATTATCTAACCGTTCGTAATTCGATCTATCCATCTCACCTTCAGCATTCTTCTGTAACACCACATTTCAAAAGCTTCTATTCTCTTTCTTTGTGACCTAGTTATCGTCCATGTTTCACTTCCATACAATGCCACGCTCCAGTTGAAAGTCTTCAGAAACATCTTCTTAATTCCTGTATCAATGTTCGAAGTGAGAAAATTTCTTTTCTTAAGAAATCTCTTCCTTGCTTGTGCTAGTCTGCATTTTTTTTTTTTTTTTTTTAGCTAGTGACGTTACGTCGCACCGACACAGATAGGTATTATGTCGACGATGGGATAGGAGACGCCTAGGAGTTGTAAGGAAGCGGCCGTGGCCTTAATTAAGGTACAGCCCCAGCATTTGCCTGGTGTGAAAATGGAAAACCACGGAAAACATCTTCAGGGCTGCCGACAGTGGGATTCTAACCTACTATCTCCCGGATTCAAGCTCACGGCCGCGCGCCTCTAACAGCACGGCCAGCTCGCCCGGTAGTCTGCATTTTATGTCCTCCTTACTTCTGCCATCGTTAGTTATTTTACTACCCAAGTAACAATATTTATCTACTTTCTTTAAGACTTCATTTCCTTATCAAATATTACCTGCATCACCTGCCTCCGTTCGACTGCACTCCATTACTTTCGTTTTTGACTTATTTATTTTCATCTTGTACTCCTTACCCAAGACTCTGTCCATACCATTCAGCAACTTCCCGATATCTTCTGCAATCTCAAATAAAATAACAATATCATCGGCAAATCTCAGGATTTTGATTTCCTCTTCTTGGATTGTGATTCTCTACGAACGCCATGTACGTGGGCTTATCCTTCTTAATTCGAACCTCTAAAATCAAACGTAAAGTCAGGATTGTTTTTCGTGTTCCAACATTTCTTCTGGAAGCCAAATTGATGTTCTCCCAACTGAACTTCAACTGATTTCTGTAGCACACACACAAAATAAATAACAACTCATTTCTATAGCACTGGACTTAGCCTCGAGACTGGTGCGTCTTAACAGCGCATAACAAGACTCAAATGTCAAATCATTGCCGGGACGAAGAAATGTAATAGTCTTGTAGAGGGATATGAATAAATCATATGTATATAATAATGGCGTATGGTCTCCGGGGAGGCCTGGTGCAGATCTTTCGAACTGGCGCCGTATAGGTGACTTGCATTGTCTGTCAAGATGGGGCCGTATGTAAAATGAATTGTAATGCTGAAGACGGCACAAACAACCACCCGGAGCCAGCGGATTCAACTAATGAAGGTTAAAATCCCCAAGTCGGCCTGGAATTGAAAGGGCGACCTCTTCGTCCAAGGCCAGCATACTAACCATTAAACCATAGAGCCGAACAAGTAGCAAGTAAAACGCTATTAATGATGCAAGCTCCGTATGGGTCTCCCGAGAGCTACAATTCCGCGCCAATAGTAGACCATTGTCGTGATTTCTTAATGAGAACGCCAACTTCTATTTATTTATTTATTTATTTATTTATTTATTTATTTATTTATTTATTTATTTATTTATTTATTTATTTATTTATTTATTTATTCACAAATTTATGATAAATTAGTGTAATAACTAATACGGTAACTATACCGTAAGGAGAGTTCCTCTCATTTTTATGGTGTTCTTAAACTTTTGTCCGGTACAGTACACAGCCCATTAAGGGGCTTCGCTAGCCAAGACGACTAATGCCCTGTTTGATGACCTGCAGATATTGGAATGCTACTTGGTCAGTACCATGACATCCTCAGACGATTTCTTTTCTTTTTGCTTTCGCACCTCTTATGTTAGCTTCTCAGTCTCGCGATTCTGAATAAACCCTTATTTCAGCCCTCTGTGTAAAGTTGAAGTCCTTGGACTATCCAAGAATCGAACCCGAGGACATGAGATAAGAAACAAACACACTCTTTCTACACCACGGGGCTGACCTGCCCATGAATACTAAGTCTATTACCTGTATCATTGTCAATGGCCAGGTAGTTGATTCAGAGATTACTTCCCTTGAGGAGATATAGTCACAACGGTTGATGACGGGACCCTAGTAACTGGGTTCTTGGGTGTCTGAATATCCGTCACGTTGGTTACTCGAAGCGAAAATTCCCAGGTACACGTTACATTGGACCCGTATCCGAAAATCCGTGTACCCCTTACACATAACATGAGTGCTTGCCGATGCATTTGATTCCCTTTTCTCATGCGAGATTGGTTCTCTGTTCCACCACATTTCTCTCTCTCCAAAGAACGTCTCGATTTACTTGTTTTACATAAAAACCGAACTTTTGTGAATCCTAAATTCAGAATCACCTGTTTTCATTTTTCATTTTTTATTTGCTTATTATTTGAAAATACTGTACATTTTTGTCAAAATAATTTGATACGTTTACAGTCTGCTTAGTAGTGTTGGCTACTGAATGCATGATTCGAAGCAGTGTATCGATTCATTCAAGTGTCCGAGTGAATCGATTCACAGGAACGGCGAGCTCACGGCACACGATTCAGCTTACTCCCAGCGGACAGTGCTGAGGGGCGCACTCACTGGACGTTGACGGGGAGCCGAGCTTCCGCTGCAGCGGGACAGTGAATCATGGCACATCGAAAGAATCGTGAACGAACGCGGCTCAGTGAGACACAAGATACACACGGCTCCTTATCGGCTCACTGGACACGCGGAGAGCCGAGCTTCCGCTGCTGCGAGACATTCAGGGAGCCATGGCACACCGAAAAAATCGTGAACGAACACGGCTCAGTGAGACACAAGATACACTCGGCTCACTGGACACACGGAGAGCCGAGCTTCCGCTGCAGCGAGACATACAGCGAGCCATGATTCACTGAAAGAATCGTAGGCTATAATGGACTCTCGAGCTCGGCTCATTTGAAAATAATACCCATTTGCATTCACTGTCCTCTTCTTTAAATAAATAATAGATGGATTTATTTGCAGTGTTAAAAAGGTAGTCAAAACATAATTCTGAAGTAGCTAGCAAGTAGGTAGGCTATTACTTTATACTATTTATTAGTTTAATGAATCTTAGTATTATAACTTAGTTGACATTTGACAATTAAACTCAACACCATGACGAATATAAGAACCAAGTGTGATGACTCAACTGTTATAGCGTGGTAGTTTGTGGACCCGCCACTGGGAGCACTGCAAACGTTGGTGTCCAACACGTGCTTCAGTAGACCGGCAAACCATGTGTTCGAAAGTGCGGGGATATTTCAAGTCAACAAGTTGAATTTCCTTTGCTTTCAGTTCCTATACTCAGTTCATTGTGTGTTGTGCACTTAAAGCACTATCAGTCTTCAGAAAGCTCTCCCCACCAATGTCTCCTGTTTGCTTACCGATATGTCTCCTGTTATAATACATGCTATCAATCAATATTTGGATGACTCTCATATTCATTTGTAAATTACTGTCTTTTTTATTGTTCGCACGGTTACATAGGTACTCCTGCTTCCACTGTTTTTTGCTTCTACGCACTTCCTTTGTTATTTTACGCGCTACTTAAGATGTGTACATAGACATGATGCTCAACTCTGTTCTTGTGACCTTCGTAGTGAGACTTATTGCGTGTGACCTTCGCAGTGTGAATAATTGCGTGTGATTTTGCATCACAATAATAAGTGTAGTGGCTGGGTGAAATAATAGAGCCCATAACCACCACCACCACCACAACAACAACAACAACAACAGCAACAACAACAACAACAACAACAACACTTGAAGCACGTGTGTTATGTGGCCTGATTAAATTAATAGTTCAACATGCTGTACTGTTTTGTACCTGGCTGTAAGTCAGGCTAAGGTAGAGTAGTTAATGGTATAAAATTCTTTTCACCACCGAAGGATAGAAATAAATTTGAAAAATGGGCCAGAGCTATTCCACAAAAGGATACTGTGTTAACGCGTAATAGTAGAATTTGTCAAGTTCATTTCTCTGATGATTTGAGAGTAAAATCAGACAACTTTATAGTGAATGGTGAAAAAGTGGTTATGCCTCGTGAGAGATGGAAATTACGTCCAGGAGCAGTGCCTCACATTTCCCCTAATTTGCCGAAATACCTTTCAAGTGAGATTAAGTCCCGTGAAACTCCCAACTGGAAAAAAGAATCTAGACACCACTAGGAGAAGAAGAAAGAGGATTGAAGACGGGAGTGTAGCAGCAAATGGAGAATTAAAAGGTCAGTCTAATGTTGACCAAAATTTGGGTTATTCTAGTGTGCTTTCTGATGCCGAAAAGACAATATTATCGCTCAAAAGGCGCCTAAAAAATGCTAATTGAAATTTAATTCGAGCTAGATCCAGTCTAAACTTAGCAAAATAGAGAATTAATGTATTGGAGAAGCAGGTTAGAAATACACAGTTCGAAACTCTTCGATTGAAAAGTGTGTAGTGTACCATTTGGCTGGGTACGTTGTTAAGCACTTACTAAGTGTTCGCCCTGTGCCCATTCTCTACGTGACAATAGTCAAAGTACATTCTCAGTTCTGTCCGAAATAACACACTACGGTTCAAGCAATAATGAAGTGTTTTTAACACGACCTTCGAAAAGTATATGTGACATTCTTTTCCAGGCCGAGAAAGTAATTCGTGAAAAACTGAACTCAAAATCGATGTGGAGCGAAATATTTTTTGATTGTATCAATTCGATAGACAAAATTTCAGTTGATCCTTCAGAAGCTGGCTGTTGTCTTCATGTTATGGATATAATCCCCAGACTTGTTTATCATTATCTGAAGTGCCGATTTTTCTTCAGAGTGAAAGAAATCCGGCGAGATTTACAATCTCGAACATCCGCCAAATCTTCACGCACGCTTTCGAAAGTCCAGTAACCGACAAATTGAGATAGTAAGTAGAGTATTACCTTTAAATGGTTCATGGGTGTTTTTTTTAATATGCTGGGAGTTGTGTTATTTATGTATATGTACACTCGAGTAACTTGAGCTTTTCGGAACATGTGATGAAAGTCCTAGCTCTTATTTCCGTGTATGATATTTTTCCATTGTTCTCTGCCGTGGTATATTAATTGTAATCTCTCATTTTTTAAAATAAAAGACAGTGTATATACTTATTAGTTACGGCGTAATATGTGTCCTGTGTCACCATTCCTAAGACCAGCTGATAGGTATTGTGGAGCTATCAACCTCTAGCGCTGCCTGGCGGGGCGCGCCTGAACTCGATGAGTCATCACACTTGGTTCTTATATTCGTCATGTCAACACTAGACCGCCCTATGACTATGAGTCATGCTCATGACCACTCAAAAGTACCTGTTTTATATTGGGAAGAACGGCTCAGTATTCTCTCAGTTTTTTTGCTATTTTATTTACGTCGCACCGACACAGATATGTCTTATGGCGACGATGGGATAGGAAAGGCCTAGGAATGGGAAGGAAACGGCCGTGGCCTTATTAAAGTACAGCCCCAGCATTTGCCTGGTGTGAAAATGCGAAACCACGGAAAACCATCTTCAGGGCTGCCGACAGTGGGATTCGAACCCACTAACTCCCGGATGCAAGCTCACAGCCGCGCGTCCCTAACCGCACGGCCAACTCGTCCGGTGGCCCTCTGATTTAAGAATAGGTCAAAATAATATGTTCTTGAATAAAATGACATCCCCAAGGAATGGTTTAAAACTAAAATTCAATTATTCCAACGCATTTCGTATGGAATGCACATAACTATTTCTCATTAGAAAATTCTCTAACTTACTGTTAACTTAGTGGATGCGCAGGAGAAAAATATAAGAAAACTCTTTTACATCGGTATTCACATACATTTCATATCACAGTTATTTATTTTAGAACGGTAACTCTGTTACTTATCGATTTAGGCCTATTATGAACCTTTTGAATTAACTGATCTTTATTTATTGTTCTTCTTTTCATATCGTCGCTTCATCGGTAAAAGGTTGTAATCCACAAAGCTCTTCCTATCGATTATTCTCCTTAAGACTGGTCACGCCTCCCAGCCACGTATAAATATGCAGCCCATCAGAACAATGTCCGTTGTGTTCGTTTTCCTATGCCGACGAGTAACCGAAAATGAACCTAACATATATTATACAATAGGAGTGCGTAAGTTCGTAATGCAAGCATACATTCATATAGTACGGTACAGTAAGGTTAATTTTCCTTTACATATGGGCATAGGAAAATGAACACAACAAAATTTGTTCTGTTGGACTGCATAATCTTATGTGGCTGGGAGGCGTGACCAGTCTTAAGGAGAATAATCGATAGGAAGAGCTTTGCGGATTACAACCTTTTACCCGTGGAGCGACGATAAGATTATAGATTAGCGAACGAGTACCCGGATAATACGAGAATCATTTTTCGAATAAAGTGAGCCATGCTCGCGTTACCAAGTGCTTGAGAATCCGAGTATCACTATCCCTAGTAGTCTTCTCATGCCATTATGGAGCATCAGATGATTTAGACATTTATTTTATTTTTCCTTGTGCCTGTTTCCTCTTTCATTTTTTCATAGTGGTGGTGGTGATGACGATGACCTTTGTTTTAAGTGGAAATGTAACAAGACAACCACTCTCTTTTAAGTGTACGCAGAGCTCATGACCTGCATGTCAGGCACCTTTAAACAACAATTATCATCACCATCATCATAACCCTAAACACAAGAGGAAATAGAAGAGGCCTGAGCCTTCGAACAATGAAATGCAAAGGAAACTCAAGGGCCGCGAAAAACATGGAAAAGGCTCGCTAAAACCTACGACCTTAATCCATCGGGGTGGGAAGAGAACAAGAGCTGACCGAAGGAGGTCAGATAAGAAAGTTTAAAATGAGGAACCTGGCAGAATAGAAACAATGCCAGACATAGCTAGGGACCCTGTGGTCACCACGCACGGTATGTGAGGCCATAGATGATGATGATTATTATTTTTATTTTTAGTAGTAGTAGCAGCAGAAATACAGTAAAACCCCTCACTTTGTACACCCCTATAACCTGGACACCCCTTTTTGATTGGACATACATTGAACGCACCGTTTAGTTCCCTATAGTTATGTTAAAAATCTTCTGTACATTGGATACCCCACAACGTGGATATTGGACAGGCCATAAATGACAGTTTGGACAGGTTCAAAACTTTATTTTGTTTTGCCCTTTTGTAATGGATTAGTGCAAGCAATTTTGTCATTGGAAATGCTGCCTGTTCAAGAGCATTTAAAAACAATAATGTCAAGACAGACAGCCTTCTGTATTTTGGCAACACAACAGAAGAGCTTGGATGACAGGTGAGATTATCGGTGACTGGGTAGAGGAAATCAATCTAACAAGCGTTAAATATCGTTACTGTTGTTCGTCGATAATGCTACAAGCCACATCACATCACATCACATATAGTAAAATGTATACCTTCCAAATTAACTAGTAAAGTGTAACCACTAGAAAAAAGGATTTTTTTTTTTTTTTTTGCAACTGGCCTTACGTCGCACCGACACAGAAGATAGGTCTTACGGCTGCGATAGGATAGGAAAGGCCTAGGAATGGGAAAGGAGCAGCCATGGCCTTAATGAAGGTACAGCCCCAGCATTTGCCTGGTGTGAAAACGGAAAACCATCTTCAGGTCTGCCAACAGTGGGGCTCGAACCCACTATCTCCCGGATGCAAGCTCACAACTCCGCACCGCTAACCTCACGGCAACTCGTCTGGTAAGGGGTAATTCAAGCTGTAAAATTACTGTACAGAAAATGGTTAATGCGGGCCACCATCAACGCAGTAGAATGCAATCGAATTTACATGGAGAGTGACGGCCCTCGACGCAATATGCTGGATCCATGGTGCTTGGATGGACGTGTCTAAAGAAACAATTGTGAAATATTTCCATCATGCAGAATTTGTGCCCCATTTTACTGAAGAAGGAGAGCCATCTCACATAGATAACTGAGGAATTAGGATGTCTCCTTGAAGTCCTTCTCAGTGAATTGTGAGACATTGGTGTTTTTAGTGATTTTGAAAATGTGTTGGAAATTCACGATGATTCTCCTGAAACAATAATTGATGGAGTATTACAAAAAGCGATTTCTTTAGAAGAAAGATTCCCTTCAGAAAAAATAAGAACAACAAGAAACAGTTTCTGTCCCCAAGGAGCCAGCTATTCATCAGTAAGCTGTACAGTGTATTAATGAGTTGAAACGTTATGTGTTTGTGTATAACCAACCAGAAAGGATTGAAACAATTAGGATTACGTCGGAAAATTGAATCAGAATGGGTATGTTCAAAAAAAGAAATACTGTAAAAAAATTTTAATAGTAAGCATGACATTCAGTGTAATGTACTGTATAAAGAATTCAAAAAACACTGTATGTATTATGTATATACAGTACAAACAAGCTCAGAGGATTTTACTCTCCTGCACTGAACCTCCACCCTACAGATTGGACACCCCACTACATTGGACGCCAACGGCCGTAGCCGTGTTAAAACACCCGATCTCGTGAGATCCCCGAAGTTAAGCAACAATGGGCGTCGTCAAGATTTGGATGGGTTGCCACGCGCTGTTGGTGGAAGGGTAAGGGAATGGAGGAGCGGAAAGGAACTGGCCATTCTACCGTACGTAAACTCCGGCTCAGGCACACCTCTACGGAGGTTCGAACCTGCCTTCCGGCAGAATGCACCCTTACCTTACCTACATTGGACAGATTTTCAACGAACCGTAAGTGTCCACCTTCACTACTGTAGTAGTGTCCGGCTCCATGGTTAAATGGTTAGCGTGCTGGCCTTTGGTCACAGGGGTCGCGGGTTCGATTCCCGGCAGGGTCGGGAATTTTAACCTTAATTGGTTAATTTCGCTGGCACGGGGGGCTGGGTGTATCTGTCGTCCTCATCATAATTTCATCCTCATCACGACGCGCAGGTCGCCTACGGGAGTCGAATCAAAAGACCTGCATCTAGCGAGCCGAACTTGTCCTCGGACACTCCCGGCACTAAAAGCCATACGCCATTTCATTTCATTACTGTAGTAGTGCCAACGGCCGTAGCCGTGTTGAAACACCGGATCACGTGAGATCTCCGCAGTTAAGCAACATTGGGCGTGGTCAGGAGTTGGATGGGTTGCCACGCGCTGTTGGTGGGGGGTAAGGGAATGGAGGAGCGAAAAGGAACTGGCCACCCTACCGCACGTAAACTCCGGCTCAGGAGCACCTCTGCGGAGGTTCGGTCCTGCCTTCGGGCAGAATAACCCTTACCTACTGTAGTAGTAGTAGCAGTAGTGTATGCTATTCGTTACAATTCTTTTCTGAAATGTGCAAATACACATAACTCTTATATTCTCCTTTAACAACAAATATTATCACACTTGACTGCCAACTGACTTGCCGAAATACAGTAAGTTATTGTTTTAATGGTCGTAATTTTTTACTTTTCTTCTTAATTTCCAAAAGGAACAAACATCTGCTGACAAGATTATTTCAGAAGAGACTGAAGTAACAATAGACGAAGCATTCAATAGCCATATGATCCAAGATAAACGATGCGTTGGAAATAAAAGTCAAACAGCGTGAAATACTAAACGATATGGGATTTATTTCAGTGTCATTTGATCTGCAACCAGTGTAAGACATCACGTCATCTGATGTGTTGCTCATGTTCTTCATCCTAACCACGTATGAGTCATCTCTAGCCAATACTCCCTACTGTTTCTTGGACGGTATGATAGTACAACAGTTGAAATAAATGATCGGTGCCAGAAAGACAGGCCTCCAAATACATTTTTAAAATGAACACAGAAGGCTTGAAGTCTATGTATGTTTTCAATCCTTGTCCCGTTTCTCTAAGAGGTCGGGTATGCGTAGTGGTGGTGGTGGTGGTGATGGTGATTACTGTTTTAAGAGGAAGTACAACTGGGTAACCATCCTCTATTAACACTAATCAGAGAGAACAAATGGAAGGGATTCAACACTTCGAAAAGTGCAGGTATCGTTCAAAGAAAGACAAGGGCCACCGAGGGCGTGAACATGAAAGATTCCCTAGCCCTCGAATGCTCTAATAGCGTCGGATTCGGAAAAGAAAAAGAGTTGAGCAAGGAAGGTCGTATAGGATAGATGAAAGTGAGGAGCCCGGTACAAGTAAGTGGAAGCAATTCCAGGAATCAGCTAAGGTCCCCGTGGTCGCCAAACCACGCTCCCAAGCTCAGATCACCTGGGCCCCTTTTAGTCGCCTCTTACGACAGGCAGGATATACGGAGGGTGTTATTCTACCACGGTGTCAGACAATATAGACTTGATGCCATAACAAACGTGGCCACCAGATAGGGCTGTCTCGAGTGATTGCAATGGAGTGAGTGGCCTTACCTTTCGTAAACTGCTAATGAAAATAAAGTAAATTCTTTTCGTATCCAATAAATACCGCCAAAATCTAAAATTTCGTTTCGTTCAAATGCTCGCTTCCTTCTTTCCTTCCTTCCTTCCTTCCTTCCTTCCTTCCTTCCTTCCTTCCTTCCTTCCTTCCTTACTTACTTACTTTATTTTCATTGATAGGCCATTAAGCCTGTTCCGACCTCAAAATTCAAATCATTCTTACTTGGGTGGACCAATGACAAGCTTCGGTATTGTATCATTCTTCACCATTAAATTAGAACGTGGTATCTATAGTTTGTCCTATTTTGTGAGGTTCTTTCATTTATGGAGAAATATTAAGTTGTACGATTTCTTAATTTCTCTTTTTGACGCGAGAGGATCAAAAAATCAGGCTTCATAAATTCGAACCTTGGTGTAACGAAATTATGTCCTCCCATTAGTCCTTATAACTCTGAAACTAAAGATCCTATACGAATGGTTGCGGTAGCATTTGATTTAAAATGTTGAACGTAAAAGACAATGTGACAATTGGTGGGCCTCATGCCGGCATGGGCTGGCTTTAAAAAGGTGGCGATTTTTTAGGTGTATGATTTGGTTTCCGATTAATAACTCCGAATATAAAAGATGTACTAAGATGTCTATATATGTCCGTCTTATATTCACGTAACAAAAAAGTGCGAATCCCTTATATAGGGTGCCGCTAGAAATCTCTCTCTGATCCCGAGATGATAGTATCATAATGCTTAACACACGACCTACCGAGATAAAGTTATGCGGGGTCAAAAATGTGAGAACTACTTCATTGGTTTCATATCGACTTCTGAGTGTGAATTCCGACTTATGAAAAATGTGTCACTGAATAGGAATTCTTACACTCGCCATTACAGTACCATTGCTATCGTCTTAGAACAATCGATTTATACGGTACCGGTACATGGTAAGGTAAGGGTTATTCTGCCCGAAGGCAGGTCCGAACCTCCGCAGAGGTGTTCCTGAGCCGGAGTTTACGTGCGGTAGGGTGGCCAGTTCCTTTACGCTCCTCCATTCCCTTACCCCCCACCAACAGCGCGTGGCAACCCATCCAACTCCTAACCACGCCCAGTGTTGATGTATATATAAAAAATGTTGAAAATTTCGAAACATCTTGGAACATCCTTTGGTTGTATAATTAACCATCCCTGTCACTAAACGCCCAGCCATATTAGTTCGCCGTAAATAACAAATGATATAACAGTTTTAATAATAATAATAATAATAATAATAATAATAATAATAATAATAATAATAATAATAATAATAATAATATTGACTTTATGTCCCACTAACTACTTTTTTACGGTTTTCGGATACGCCGAGGTGCTTAAATTTAGTCCCGAGGGAGTTCTTTTACGTGCCAGTATATCTACCGACACGAGAATGACGTATTTGAGCACCTTCAAATATCACCGGACTCAGCCAGGATGGAGCCTGCCAAGTTGGGGTCAGAAGGCCAGCGCCTCAACCGTCTGTGCCACTTAGCCCATAACAGCGTTAATTATAGAATCAGTTAAGTTTTATTTATCAGGCCTACTCTTTATTTATTCTTCTTCCGTAGTTTTGGCCGACTATGGACCACGTTAATTCTAATTCAGCTTCTTCTGTTTCTGGGGTTTAAACCTCGTCAGATACTCCTCCATTCTTTCACTCTGCAATCTCCTCCTCTCTTCTGTCCATGGTGCTTGGGTACGGCACCTAACTTTTTCCTTGAAAACCTCTTGGTGGTCTTGATCCTCGGCTTGAAAGCATCCCTGTTGCTGATTTCCGTTCTATGTATTCCTATTTTTTCCAGGTCCTTCTTCACCTCCTAATACCAGCGCACCGTCCAGCTCCATGGCTAAATGGTTAGTGTGATGGCCTTTCGTCACAGGAGTCCTGGGTTCGATGCCCGGCAGGGTAGGAAATTTTAACCATCATTGGTTAATTTCGCTGGCACAGGGGCTGGGTGTATGTGTCGTCTTCATCGTCATTTCATCCTCATCACGATGCGCAGGTCGCCTACGGGGGTTAAATCAAAAAGACCTGCAACTGGCGAGCCGAACATGTCCTCGGACACTCCCAGCACAAAAGCCATACGCCATTTCATTTACCAGCGCACCGTACCGTAGTTCTCCTGACCTACTATTTATTTATTTATTTATTTATTTATTTATTTATTTATTTATTTATTTATTTATTTATTTATTTATTTATTTATTTATTTACGCGACAGTTGCCCTTTGCGGTGTCATTTGTCTCTTACTGCAGCTAGGTATATGAAATTGTACTGAACTGACTGCCTAACGAGTTTCCCATTTCAGACTACAAGTCAAACTTGCATTGGACGACGTTGTCACAAAATCCCTGCGGGACAGTCCCTCACCTGTTCCCACCCGTATTTATTTTATCTTTGAGGGAATATCCTTTTATTGATCTAAGAAAGCGCAATTCAGGTGACCCCATATTATTTCTGTACTTGTCTTTTCATCCACATGTCACTTCTATACGTCAAGGTAGACATACGCATGGATTTACAGAACTTAAATTGAGTTTCTTCTCTTGCTTTACCTTCCAGTTGCTCCACACATTCAATACTGATATCGAAGAGTTTCTTCTTCATCTCGTCAACCTTATTAACAGATAATTCGCAACCAATGTAAGTAATGGTGGGGACTTATCTTTGCTTTAAGATGATACTTTCCCTACCATGACGTAACTTTAGTCTTTTTGGAGAGCTGTAGTTTGTATTTTTTGCAGGTGATGTGGGACATAAATATATTGATATTCGAAGTTATAGTTATCTTATAACATTAATACTGATCGTGTGCAAAAAGCATGTATTTATGTACAGTGGGTATTAAAACATAGCTTTAGTCCAGAGTGTACAATTTCCTTTCACCTTCTAAATACTTCGAATGTGTATTTGAACAGTGTTGGATAAAGGCTAGAATTTATGTTGATAGGCATTTCTTCAGTTAATTTGCATTTCAGGACTAAAACAATTTTCGTCCTCTTTAATTACTCCCATTAGAAGTTTTGGATAGCAATATTTTTTCATTATATCGCACAGCTCCTCCCTATTTATTATATCGAAAATCTTTTTTATAATTAACAACAGTAATGGACGTTGCCGATTTCTCTTCTCTTCTCTTCTCTTCTCTTCTCTTCTCTTCTCTTCTCTTCTCTTCTCTTCTCTGCTTCAGACTAAACACGTGCCTATTATCTGCACGGAGTATTTCTTTCCTAAACCCTCATTTTTCTTCCATTAATGGAGCCTGTTATTATTTTAAGCCTGTTATTATTGTTGTAGGCCCTATATATTTTATGTCCAAAATGTATTAGGCTTATTCCACGTTAGCTATTATAGAAGTTCACGTCTCCTCTTCAAGAAGGGAAAATTACTTTCGCTTTTTTTCTTTTTTTTTTTTTTTTTTTTGTATGGTTTTCTCATTCCAACACAGTTTACATTTTAAGGCTATTCCGCAATATTTAATGAATTATAAATTTAATTAAACTAATCCCAGAGCCTTTCTCTTTTAAAATTAGTAGCTACGAGATCAAGATCTTTTGCTACGGTAGCACCTTCTTCAATTCCTTCGTCTTCCTATTCATTCTCTCTGTAATTTTCCTTGTACAATAATTCTTCATAGTGTTTTATCCACTTTTATTCTACAATTATGTTTATGTTAGCAGTTTCTCTTTGTTGACATGTTTAATTATTTTATAAGCTATATCTTTCCATCATGGACATAATCTTCTGGAGAACTTACAAGCTTATCCCATGATTCTTGCTTCAGTTTTGATGTTACTCATTCAACTGTGTTTCCTTCAAATGTAAATGTTTTATTTCAGTGTGTGAACATTTTGATTACGTGATTTCTTCGGTTAACCCCACGATATTTTACCTGCTCTGAAATTATACAGCTCAGTCAAGTTCTCACCCAAGTTCAAGAGTCGGCTCTTCGGCTACCTATTAGTTAAATGTCAGTTCAAAGGTCACTGCCCTCAACAGTGTTCAAACAAGAAATTTGCGGAGGAGATGATGAGACTCGTGTTGATTGCCTCCTACGTGCACTTGTCGTCGCTACGTGGAGTGAGTTTCAAGAGCTATTTCCTAATTACAGCTCTCGTTCGCTGGGCATTCAGTGTGAAATGGTGAACAGAGACAGCTGATTGCGTAACCACTAGAATAATACACAGAATGACGTAACCTGCCATTTCCATCGCAAAAAGATACAATCTTCGAGTATACTCCCTGGCACGTAAGCTTATACACTCGGGGTACAAGCTGACACTTTCTCCCCTGTTAAAACTGAAGGATACCGGGCGAGTTGGCCGTGCGGTTAGGAGCGCGCGGCTGTGAGGCTTGCATCCGGGAGATAGTGGGTTCGAATCCCACTGTCGGCAGCCCTGGAGATGGTTTTCCGTGGTTTCCCACTTTCACACCAGGCAAATGTACCTTAATTGAGGCCACGGCCACTCCCTTCCAACTCCTAGGCCTTTCTGGAGAACTTACAGGCTTATCCCATGATTCTTGCTTCAGTTTTGATGTTACTCTTTTAACTGTGTTTCCTTCAAATGAAAATGTTTTATTTCAGTGTATGAGCGTTTTGATTACGTGATTTCTTCGGCAAACCGACGATGTTTTACCTGCTCTGAAATTATACAGCTCGGTGTGACGTAAAGCCACTAGCAAAGAAACTGAAGGTAGTATTTTTTAGTTATTTTCTAACTGTTGGGTTCGTTTCAGTGTCGTTGACCCTACTTGCCGATACGACGTCTTCCCGTTACTGTTAATCCGGCACGTTGGCACTATACAGTCATGGTTTATTTTGTTACTTACAAGAATTCCATATTGCCACTGCCTTATTGTTAAAATTGCGAGGATAATTGAAGCTTAATTTTCTGTGGGATTGTAAATCTGTTTGGGTAATACCTGGTAAGCAGAATAATTGTCGCAAGTTCGAATAATGCATTAAATCACGTAGTTGATGTGAAATGACGAACGCAGCATTTTATTAATTACAGTCTTATTTCGTCCAATACTTACGTACAGCATTCGATTAGGATACCTAAGAAGCAAGACAAATCTGTAAAAACTCCTCCGAAAAGGAAAGCAACGTTACCTCCTCTATAAAGATCAGTTCAGTTGAAAATGCAGGAAATTTCGTTATCAACCGAACCTTGTCTAGTCACTACTTTGGTACGGCTTGCAGACTTAGCCTTTGTGTATTCTTATTGACTTACGGCATATGCATGCAACATATTTGCTTATGTGTATTATTACAGCGTGGTTTCTCTTCAGTCCGACAAATAATAATAAGTTTCACGAAGGGAGCTGAATTGTTTACACAAGACAAACACTGGAGAATACGGTTATCAAAATAAAAGCAGAAATATAATTACATAACATTCATTTGAGTGAGGGTAGGAGAAAGTGTGTGTATATCCTTAATTCCTCATTAAGCTTGAAAAACCGACTTAATTATGAATGTCTTGATTGATAATTAATCATTTACTTGAGTAGATGAACCTCCAGTTTTGATACTTACATTGAGCTTAGGTTGTTGATGGCTATGTCTCGTGATTTCAATATGTATCTAGTCAAGTTGGCAGCAGTGATGAGCCATTAAAAAAAGAGAATATTGCGAATATTGCCTTTTAGTGTATAGCTTTACGTGCTGAGTACTATAGATTTTGATTCATACGATAGATTGCTTTTACATATATGTGTATATTTTCATTCCAAATATAACAACAATGAATGAAAAAATGTATTGGATTGTGAAATTATCTTCATTTTTTCTTGTTGGGGCCCTGTAACGTACAGTCCCAGCATTTGCCTGGCGTGAAAATGGGAAACCACGGAAAATATCTTCAGGGCTGCCGATGATAGAGTTCGAACTCATTTACCAATTGCAAGCTCACTCCTATGTGACTCGATCCGTGCAGCAAACTCACTCGATGATGATCACTAGTAATCTATATATCGTAGGCCTATTTAAAATGCAATGTTGCGTTTTCACCAAACTCAAACTCCCGAAATGCAATGAGTTTGAAGGTGAGGCGCGCACCAAAATAATATGAATCTTCTGAATAACGCAAGGGGATAATTCATTTCCTAAAAGTCAGTAGAATTGTTTTATTCGTGGGAATAAAATGTAGCCTACTCCGTGCGCATAGACGGTCGTTATCATTAAAATATGGTTGTGAGTGCTTATTCATTCCAGGTGAGTACTAGCCATTAATTATTAGAATAAAATACAGCTTAAATAAATTACGTACAGTTAACGTGAGAAATAGAATGCTCGCAAATCTGTGATATCAAGTTCCGTTAGTAAAATGAGGGACTAGTTTCTCGAGCTTGCTGCTGAGGCTGGTGCTATCGTGCCACACTGCATTAGCCTAATCTGGCAGAAACTTTGTTAGAACTTCAGTATCGCCTGAATAGCTAAGAAAAAATTCTAAATTTATTAATATAAGACGTTAACGTAATGATCGTGGATACCATTCTTGCTTCAGAACTGTTGGCACTGAGCCTGACAGTTTTATGATAAGCACGTACAGCTTAATGGATAACGCAAGGAATTCCCGGGTCGAACTTTCGTCACGGAATACTTCCTTATCGTCACATTATCGTTTTGCCAAGGAGTATTATTACCGTTTTACATTTTCTTAGCACCAGGTGAGTTACACTGTGGCGCTCTTTCTGTGTTTCTGTACGTATAGAATACATATAGCAAACAATAGCTATGGTGTTTCTCGTATAAGGAAATTTTCAAATTTGAAGACGATCAAATCAATCCCTAACGATCTAGAAAGCTGGCTACGCTATTTGAGTCACGTAACTGTTAGCTTACATTCGGGAGATTGTGGGTTCGAGCTCTTCTGTTGGCGGCCCTGAAGACGTATTTCCTTGCTTTTCCACTTTCACACAAGACAAATACCTTAAATGAGGCCACTGTCTTTTCCTTCCTAACTCTAGCCCTGTCCTGTCCTATCGTTACCGTAACACCTATCACATTCAGTGTGACATGAAACAAATAGTAAGAATAATCATTAATGATCACCAGTTACAGCTAATTGCACCTCTAACCTCATGTGACCTGAGACTGTACACCTTTATTATAAGTATCCAGTGGCTCTACAGTATAATACAACCCTTCAGCTACAAAGCGAAAATAGGGAAAACTGGATCAAGATGAAATTTTACCATTCCTCGATTACAGTTATAATATTGCCTCGGAAGCAATGTGAGTTCACCATGTCAGAAAAATACAGTAATTAAATTACCAGTGCATTTAGCTGAATACCAGTTAAGTTTTAACGAACGGTAGGGACACGACCCAATTGCAGCATCTTCAAAACATACAGTGCTAACAGCTTGTTTCGAAGTTAAACAAAGCGCATATCCACACTTCCGTACCAAATTACCATGCGTATGATAAAAGCAAAACCAAATTGGAACGGTGGCAACGGTTATCACCTCTTTTCCTTCAAATGTTAGTCCTATTTTCGGCTATAGTTGCAGCATGAGCTACCTTGTGCATTGTGTGTACAAAGAAGAGAGATTTTCTTCGCGAAAACTAGCAAGGAGAATTGGCAAATCACCTACTGTGGTAAACAATTCCTTAAATTAAAAGAAAATTAAGGGACGAAAAGAAATTGCATGATAGATCACAAAAGCTGACACCTAAGAAAAAAGAAGGAAAAAACAAGTTATTAGGAAACTCAGTGCTGGTGGTACTACACTCATTAGACCTCGCTACCAGGTGTAAGCATAAGCTTTTGCCGGTTTTGTGGTAAAGAAAACACGTAATTTTCAAGGAAAATTCATTTTTTGTTTATTCAAATATTGGCCACGGCTTCTACACGCTTCACCCATCTTTCAGGTAAGTTATGAACACCATCCCAGAAAAACTGCTTGTCTTTCGTGGCAAACCATTCGTCGAGCCATTTTCCAACTTCTCGAAATTGCTGAAGTAGTGCTCTGCGTGCCCCATTGATTCAAAGAGGTGATAGATGACCCCAGGTCGGGGAGTACGGCGGGTAGTAGAGATGGTTGATACATAACGTAGCAGTTACTTTATCACAGTTACATTCCTGTCACTGTTACAAATGTAACGAGGACAAAAATAACAGGTTACCAAGTAACGACAACAAAATAACGTGCTAGTGAAAACAGTAACTGAGAAATGGGAACTGACACTAGTAGCAGCTTACAGACACAGGATATGACCTTCAGAGTTCAGATAGTACGCATGTCTTCCAAGTGAGAGCGCTTTCGTAGGATATTGCTTTAAGTCAAATACATTGCAGTGTATAATATACTCTATAGTGTATTTGTTTAAGTTGCTGCTGTCATCTGGTAACTAACGTGTAAACTGTTATGACATATTCAACTGCAGACTCAGATATATATAAGTTTCACCGTAATTTTTCTTGCACCAAAAATAAATTAGTGTGCTAACTTTCCATATTGATATTACGTATAGATAACATATTATAGACATCATAACATTACTTCATTTTACTTAATCGATCCTCCTGTACCGGTTTGTGCCAAGATTTAGCAGACAGGGCATTCTCAAACTCACTCCTCTAGATTTCAGAAAAAACGCTATGTTGTCTTCTCATTTCATTCGTTGTCTGCCTCTCGTTAACTTTATAGCAAAGAGGAATGCGTGTTTTGCTGCACCGACTTTCAACAGTGTAGTGATGCATACGTGCATTTGCGAAAGAATGAATTGGAACTTCGTAACACAGCTGTAAGGAGAGAAGCTTGAAGCCGTGACACGGCTGTGACCAATAAAAGGTGAGTAACGTTGGACGTTATTTTTAACTGTTACTTTTCGCAGTTAATTTTTGTAGCAGTGACAGATGTAGCAGTTACACAAAAATAACCGTTTGTCACACCTCTAGCGGGTAAGGAGGGATGTCCCATCTAAGCGAATTTAAGGTGTCTTTCACTGGTTTTGCTGTGTGAGACGGCACATTGTCGTGTGACAAAGTCACTTCGCCATGTCTTCCGGCCCATTCCGGTCGTCTTTCGATCAACGCGTGATTTAAATTGATCATTTGTTGGTGATAACGTTGTGCATTAACAGTTTCTCGTCTTCGCACTTTTGTGGTCTACCAGAGCGTACACTGTCTTTCACACTGAAGTCACTAAGTTTAAATTGTCGAAACCATGACTCACATGTTCTAATCGATGGAGCGTGTTCACCATATATTTCCACCAACAAACGATGACTTTCCACAGCCTTTTTTTTTCTTTTGATTAAATGAGAAAAGCAACGCGTGCCTCAAATGTTCTTTTACAGGCACAAACGTCGACATCATCACTGAACGACACAACACAGACGCTAGTGTTTTGCGGACTCAACTTGTGTGTGTTGGTAGGTTAATGTCACGCGAACAAACTTACGTACAGTACTATATGTGTCAAATTCATACGCTACGTACTGTTCGCTGGCGCCATCTCCTAGTGAAACCGGGAAAGACTTACGCATACACCTGGTATTAGTGTCCACAGGTCTACATTATCCAGGATGATCAGCCAGAGCAACTTTGAAGTACTTTCACAATATAAAATATTAAAATTTCCACCTGTTCAATATTACGTGTTTTAATCTTAAACTTTAGGGCAGGCGTTAATCATTCTTGATACCTGGCTGGCACTTTCATTGCAAGAAATTTTAAAATTGTGAAGTCAATACGGAACCAAAATATCAATTTCATTTCTTGCAATTTAAATTCTGTACAAGAAAAAAAAAAAAAAAAACGAAGACACAGCCTAGCATGACGGTAGTGAACAAAGAGAACAGAGTTAAATGAGACAGACAACAGGTGACTTGGAAGGAAGAATGCAAGTGCGTAATCTTCGGTGATGAAAAGAAATCCAAATTTACGTCGTACTGATGGTTGATCATACCACTAGCATGACCTTAGGAAAGAAGAGCAGATATCTTCTAAGAAAAAGGAAGGGCAAAGTTTCTAATGGTGTGGGATGGATTTGGTTATCGAGGGGAAAAAATCTTTCTGTTCCATCAGGTTGACGCCCATGGATGACCTGCACGTCTGTGTGTGTGTGTGTGTGTGTGTGTGTGTGTGTGTGTGTGTGTGTGTGTGTGTGTGTGATCATAATGATAATGAGGTAGGGATAGGATGAAACCCGCGGTCGGCATGTAGCCTACTCCTTTCTAATAACACCAAGAGGTCTGGTCATGGTTTAATGTCCGCATCCGATGGACGAAACACCATCCACAACCTCATATACCCTGTCTCCATACGAAAATTGCGGCGTGATTTGAATTTTCGGTACTCAATCTAGTGATTAGAAATCTTACACTACTACATCTACCCTGCCGGTAAACATTCTGATAATGACTTTTCTTCACCAAGGTGGGTCGAGTCGGCTAATTGCGTGTCAGACCATAGAAACTCGACGTCGTAACGACCATGGCCACCAGGTGGGCAATTATACACGAAAATGAAGTAAAGTATAAAATATGTTTAAATCGTTGGTGGTAAAAAAAAGAAAAGAATAGAAAAGGAGACGCTGGACAAAGCAGAGGCAGGACAGATTTTTCTCCGGGTACTCCGCTTTTCACTTTCACCTTTCGTTCCAGCAACACTCTCCACTATCATTTCATTTCATCTGTCAGTCATTAATCATTGCCCCAGAGGAGTGCGGCAGGCCTCGGCAGCTAGCACAATTCATATCCTCGCCGCAACTTGGGGGCTTCATTCGACCCATCCCTGACCCGGTCATTGACTGGAAAACAGGGGTTGTAGGTTTTAAAAAGAAAAGGAGACGTGTTGAAAGAATGAATATCTACTTGTACGCCCCCTTTTTAACCTCTCCGTCCATTTCGGCACACGTTCTTCCTGGCAATAATTATTTTTAGGCCTAGTTTTATTTTTTCTCCTTAATTTGATGTAAATGTTGCACTGAATTTCCTTAAGGACATGTCAATTGGGTGTGATGCCTACAATCAACCATTCATTTTACTATGAAGAGATTCACAGCAATCAAGAGGTTTATTTCTGACAAACTTAAAAATGCTGCCCAAAATTCAAGTGGACTGTATGTAATATACTTTTTAATTTTGTTGATTACTCCGACTGAAATTACAAGCGACCAAAAGAAATCAGAATACTACAGCAAGTTTATACATTAATGGTCTACAGCGGTTATGAATGAAGGAGAAATTAAAAATCAAAGAGAGACTTCTGATTTTGTTTGGCTCTTGCTAAGTCTGGTGCAGTCTTAGGTAAGTCTGACCTCCGACTATGGGGGCGCCTTCCACCATATGTACAAGGTAGCTTCAGAAAATAACATAAGAGCTCGTATGGAGAAACTTTATTTTACAACCAGATACACAGTATTAAGACACTGATACGCTTTAATATTGAACATACTCACCATTTTTGTCCAAGCAATTGTTCAACTGTACGCCTAGGCTTTGATCAAAGAGTTAGTAAATGATACACTCGAGGTAGCATTGGCGCCACCGTCTACGAGGGAATCACTGTAGCGAGCGTCCGACTCGTTGGCTGAACGGTCAGCGTACTGGCCTTCGGTTCAGACGGTCCCGGGTTCGATTCCCGGCCGGGTCGGGGATTTTAACCTTAATTGGTTAATTCCAATGGCACGGGGGCTGGGTTTATATGTTGTCTTCATCATCATTTCATCCTCATCACGACGCGCAGGTCGCCTACGGGAGTCAAATATAAAGACCTGCACGTGGCAAGCCGAACCCGTCCTGGGATATCCCGGCACTAAAAGCCATGCGACATTTCATTCTTTTTTTTTTTTTACTGTAGCGAGCGGAGCATGTTGAAATCGCAGGTGTTTGGCAAAAAGCTAACTCCGCTGTACTCATCAATGTAAATAGGGGACTTTTAAAACTGTTTGGATATAGATAAGGTTTAAAATTCTTACATGTAAACATTCTCAGATACTACAGTATACTTGCGATGATTCTCTCTACTAAAAAGAATGCCCTAAAAGCACAAATACAGGAGAAATGCGTGATGAAAGAGGGCGGTGTTCAGGTGCAGTTAAGTAACACAAAATGAATTTACTGTTCATATTAAGTCTTCTAACAACATACGCTACCATTTGCGTAAATGACCAGGATTTTGCTATAATTCTGCCCAACAACCGAAACTGTCCTCCCTCGTACGAAGCGGATGAGCGAGATTTTAGGCCTAAAAGCGTTGGCGAGATTTTGGGGTAAAGTAGACAAAATATTGTCATCGCCGGTTTAGACGCTGGCTTTCAGAGCCCAAGTTGCCAGATTCGAGCCTGGCTCATTCCGGAGATACTTGAAGGTGCTCAAATATGTTAACCTCTTGTAGATAGTTTTTTTTTAGTGGCTTTACGTCGCACCGACACAGATAGATCTTATGGCGACGATGGGATAGGAAAGGCCTAGGAGTTGGAAAGAAGTGGCCGTGGCCTTAATTAAGGTACAGCCCCAGCATTTGCTTGGTGTAAAAATGGAAAAACCATCGTCGGGGCTGCCGACAGTGGGGTTTGAACCCACTGTCTCCCGAAAGGAAGCTTACAGCTGCGTGGCCCTAACCGCACGGCCAACTCGCTCGGTCAGTAATTTGTTATGCTTGTGTATAGTTCTAGGTATGTGACATTTAAGGGAATAATATTGACGTAAGTAAAGGACTCAGATGTTTACACTGTGTATCACATCTAGCCTCTAAATTTTAAAATCTGGTAAGGTGTGAATGGGGACTGCTACACGTATTGTACGAAGGGAAAGCAACAAACTGTATTTACAGAAAATATATTCAATAGCTTCTAATATTATAAATACACACAGAAAATGAAAAACGGAGCACAATTCCAGGCTATCATGCACATCTTTTCTTGTTTCATTTTTGTACCAATTTGATTTACGTCGCACCGACACACATAGGTCTTACGGCGACTATGGGACAGGAAAGGGCTAGGAGTAGGAAGGAAACGACTGTGGCCTTAAGGTACAGCTCCAGCATTTGCCTGGTGTAAACATTGGAAACCATCTTCAGGGCTGCCGTCAGTGGGGTTCAAACATATTATCTCTTGAATGCAAGCTGACAGCTACGTGACCTAAAGCCTGCAGCCACTCACTCGCTATCACGCACATGATTTTTCTGGATATTCACTTTCAAAGGCATGACCATTCAGTGAAAGGCAAATGTCATCCCTCATATTTCCTAAAACATGAATTTCAGTCTTGAAGGTAAGATCCAAAGGAATCTCATTCATGCCGACAGGGGAATCAGTCGCGAAGTCAGCCCAGGTAGGCCAATTCACATGACAATTAGTGTCACACAAAGTATTATTTTATACTCACGGAATTGAATTTGAAGGAAACATACCTGTGAAATGATGCGCCACTGCCCTTTATAAACCTGTCTATGCAGCCATAAGCTGCACAGGAGACTGGTGTTTTCCTTCAGAGAAGTATATACTTCAATTTATCGGGAAGCTCCAGTAGTGACAGTGCCAAACAATCCAGCTTTTGCCAAACAGCGCGCTCGGTCAACTTCGCACGCGACTGTAGCGCCAGTGCTACCTCTAGTGTATTATTTAATAACTCTATGGCTTTGATGCCTGCATGGAAGAAATCTTGAGTCCAGTACCTGAAGCCGCATCTCGGCGGCCGTATCGTCGCTGAATCGCTTACCAACACGGTGCTTCGTCAACGGCCCCAAGGCTGTAGGATGGTCATCGCTCAGCCCACCTCGACTAGGTTTGCCTCATTCTAGACGAGATAGAGTAAATACTGTAGTGCTGTGTTATTATAAGTCCTTGCTTGGTGTTGGAGTACCGTGAGGCTCCGCCCCGCCTCACATCCCGTGGTGACCTACCTGTTTGGACAAATAACCGACCAGCGAGTATTAACGTAGGAACATAGCTCAGTACAAGAGTACAGAATAACTTGGGGTGGAAAGGCTAGTCTTCTGCCAGCTACTTCCAGCCCTTCGTAAGGGAGAAACCTTCCTAAACACACCAGGTAATCCCATATCCCCTTTCGGCACTGGTTACCCTGTCGCGGTCGTACCAAGACATCCCCGGCATTAGACCACTGTCGCTCAAGCGCCACTGTCACCCCCAGTTCATGGCCGCCTGCAAGGCTTTCAAGGTGGAAATTCGAAAAGCTACTAGTGGATAGTCAGTGTACAAAAATTTTGGCGTACGGTGAAGAGAGAAATCCAGGAAACGGTAGTCTTGCAAATGCCCATGCAGATGGCCAGTTATGCAAAAGCTCTTCGCTGCGGAGCTACTTCGCATACCCCCTTCAAATTCCGCATAGAAAATGTGGTGCCACACAATTGTTGTCACACAAGGCAAGATAGGATATTAAATCTAATAATAATTATGGACCGTGACCTCCGAGGAGACTTGGTGCAGGCGACCTGCGCTCAGTGGCGGCGCTAAGAAGCTCGCCCCCCCCCCAATAACTGAAAATGGGCCCCTCGTTTCCTTTCCTGATAAGCAAAGTTACAAGTTTATTTCGTAGTACAAGGTTGTATATTATTACAATGAACAGCAACGACGATAATAATAATAATAATAATAATAATAATAATAATAATAATAATAATAATAATAATAATACACAATTTAGTTTTCAAATTCGAAGGAATTAAAATAACACACTTATATGGTACGATCACACACACACACACACACACACACACACACACACACACACACACACAAGAAATGCATATTCCAATTATAGCAACCAAAACACGCTGACCATCACAATATTAACAAATAATCTCGTTCCAAAAACCAAATAATTTACTACCATTTACAACTCAACCGCCCATCATAGGCCTACTTAGCTACACTGAATACCGGGAGTTATGAACAGGCTCAAAACTCCAGTATTTACAGTTTAGATAAGGAGGGTGTCTTTGTTATCGCAACTTCGCTGACTACTGGGTTCTCTTGTTGGTTGTTGTGAGTGGCAGCAAGGGATGGTTATTTTTGGAACACGTTGGGAAACCCACTTTCTTTCAGAAATAACTACCGTACTCCTATTGACAAAAGAAGCTCTGCACTACGACGGCCTAAGTTTGGAATAACCCTCTGTAATACAAATAATACTGTGTTGTGTGCTGTACCTTAATATGTAAAATCACTCTTCAGCTACTGAATTAAGAAAATCATGGGCCTCTCATAATGCATGCCCCCCGCCCCGCCGGGTCTGCGGGGTCCTTAACGCCACCACTGCCTGCGCGTCTATGAGGATGGGGGCCTACCTATGATGATTTTTAATTATGAAGACGGCACACGCACCCAGCCCCCGAGCCATCGGAATTAACTAATGAAGGTTAAAATCCCCGACCCGGCTGTGTGTCGCGGATTGACATTAGTTACGTCAACATTGAGATATCTATGTATTCTTTGTATTTGTATAGTTGTCTTTTTTACTCTGTGACATGTGTGTGTGTTAATAATAACAAACGTGATATTGTGAACACGACGGTGAAGTCCTCTTATAATTCAGTAGTTACGATTTATAACACACAAATCTTGGTGCCGAAACCTCCGGGAATATTACGAGTTCAACGCGACACGAGAGAACAGAAGAGGTTTTTCACACCACGGACACGGATGTTGAGCGACTTACATCTCGACATATCTACGCATCTCTGAGGAGAAGAAAGGACCACCAACGCAGAACTAGCTACAACTTCAAACCAACAGATAAGACGAAACACAATTACTGTATACGTAGTGTTGACCGTAGATTGGTAATTTTTCTGAACATTTAATGCATAGAAGTTCGAAGGAATTTCAATATTACTCGTAACAAGAAATATAACCCCACCTACGTCAAAATATACGTAATGGCTTCCATTCCAAAGAGATCTATGCATGCAACACTCGAGTAGAACACTAGCACCGTCTGTTGTAAAAAGGGAGTAACTAAGCTATGATCTTTAACTTTTAATAAGACATCTCTGGCAACCATTCATTGACAATAGTATATGACGTAACGTTGAGCCGCACAATCATTTCACATGTTTATTTTTTTGTCAATATCTCAAGGAGTAATAGTATTCAGATCAATGAAGAATTAATTTACTAGCAGAGACATTATGGAAGGCAGTATAGCGAATCAGCTCACGAAATTAAAACGTAGACGAGTAACTCAACGTTCGAACACTACGCGTTTTATTAATCAGATTCATTCGTTCAATCAGTCCACGGACTTAGATGAAATAGAACATATCCGCGATCGTCTACAGGAAACTTTAGCGTCCTTAAATACGTTAAATGACAGTATCCAAGATTTACTCGATGACGCGGAGTACGAGGACGACGTGGCAGACTGTGAAGAATATCTGGATAACTCCAAACGGGCGATTAGAAAGGCCACGGGCCTCATACAACAGAAAAGCGCGAGGAATGAGGCTGACTGTACCACTACGTATCCGAGTGTCTTTGCTCGACCCACGACTACAGCGGAGATAAAGCTTCCTACCATTAAACTTCAGTCATTCTCAGGGAACGTAGAAGAATGGCCGGGATTCTGGGAGCAGTTTGAGTCCTCCATTGACAAAAATTCGTCGGTGTCCGTCGTAAACAAACACGTGTTTCTCCGTGGGTACTTAGAGGGAGAACCAAGGCGTCTTGTAGACGGTATATCTATAACGGCAGACACATACGAACAAACTAAACAAATTCTGATAGCACGATATGGTGATAAGAACAGGATTATTCAGTCTCACCTCGATTACTTGGAAAATCTCGAAGTTGCAGTTTCGGAGGCCCCCGAAGTATTAAACACGACCTACATTGAATGCCATCGCCGGATACAAGCATTGAGAGCACTAGGGGAAGACGTCGACGCATATGGTCGAATTTTAGCACCCAAACAATTACGAGCCTTTCCAGAGGACATCTGTCGCCGTTGGCTCGTCCACGCTAAAAGACTAGGCATACAAGAAGGGGACACTACCCGACTAATGGCGTTCCTTAACGAAGAAGTGGAAGGAGCTCTTAACGCTCAAAGGATACGGGGTGACGCCCCATAAACGACCTCTTCATTACTCACAGCAGCCACTCTTCACGTAAACACAAAACCAAACAAACAAAAGGGGAAGCAGACACCTCGACCAGACCCGTTCTGTGTGTACTGCGAAAACCGAGGTCACTGGGGTCAGGATTGTCAACAGATGAAGGATCCCCAGGTGAGAGTCGAGAGATTGAAAGCCACAAACCGGTGCTTTCTTTGCCTACGCCGTGGGCACAACAAGACACAGTGTTTTAAGAAGGGGAAGGCATCCTGCAATAAATGTCGAGGGTCACACCATGTATCCATTTGTACCGAGGGCAGCAGTCAACACACTTCCGTGGGCAAGATAGGGGTCATCACGTCCGATTTCACACACCTGCAAACGGCCCGTGTATGGATCAAGGGGCCGACAGGGCGAAAAAGACTAACTCGTTGTATCCTGGATGCAGGGAGTCAATCGAGCTTATCCACAATTCTCTGATTGATTCACTGCAGCTTAATGTTACTGATCGCAAGACTCTTGAGATAAGCACGTTTGAATCACCCTCCACTATGTGTGATATTAGACGGAAGGTTTGTTTCGACATTATGGGCTACTCAACCAGAGCTCAAGTATCGATTACCGCCTTTGAAAGTCACAGCTCCTACACTTTTCAACCAACTGCACCCCAAGACATAACCGCGCTAGCATCGCTAAGGAAGATGAAGCTGGCTGATCCGAGTGACGACCTTGACAAAGATCTTCCGATCGAGGTACTTATAGGTGCGGATTCATACTGGAAGATAGTAACAATGAAGGAACCTATCAGAGTAACAACATCACTGGTTCTTCTTCCTACTATCTTCGGTTGCATTCTCAGCGGAAGTAGATCTGGCACTACGATCAACCAAATAATGGTCCATCATGTCTCACTCACAACGGATCAGATAACTGATGAAAGCGTGCGACGGTTCTGGGACTTAGAAACTATTGGAATTGTGGATAACCAAGAGCGAAAATTACCCATTAAAGAAAACACTATTTTTCAAGAGTTTCGCGACTCTTACCGCACCGAACATGGACGGAGAGTTGTATAATTACCTCGAAAGGTGGGCATTACGGGACCAGGACATGAACCAGAGCTGCACGTCTTCTGCGATGCTTCGGAGAGAGCATACGGAGCTGTCGTCTACACGAAGTCAACGCTTAACGACACTCCGGTCACAAACCTCGTCTGCAGCAAAAACAGACTAGCACCCGTGAAGAAGTTAACTCTACCAAGACTAGAGCTGCTAGCCGCACTTGCTCGTACACGCCTTCTTCACTACTTCTGCCAAAAGACTGGCTGTGACGTCAAGAAGGCTCAGCTGTGGAGCGATTCTACTGTTGCACTTGGATGGATACGCAATGATCCGAATAAGTGGAAGACCTTTGTCTGCAACCGCGTGACAGAAATACATAATCACGTAAACCCCAGTCAATGGAGACACTGTCCTGGAGATCAGAACCCTGCAGATCACCTCACTCGAGGAGTATGCGCAGATCAGCTAGCCTCCTTAGACACATGGTGGCATGGTCCTCGCTGGCTCATCAAAGACAGAGGCGCATGGCCACGTGACCCAACGCCCACCTGCACGCAGTTGCCAGAAGCCAGCAAGACGCAACAAGTTCTCACGATCACTATAGCGGAACCCCTACTGGATATCTCGAGGTATAGCTCATACTGGAAATTGCTACATGTCACAGCTTGGGTACTTCGTTTCGTCAGTATGTTGAGCAAGAACACAAAGCACCCTAATGCACTAACGGATGAAGAGCTACGTGCATCACGCACATACTGGATCAAAAGAGTTCAAGAGGAACGGTTGACTGTTGAACTAGGTGCATTGCGAAATGGTGAACGATTACCGGGCACTTCACAGATTGCTAGATTCAACCCATTTCTACATGAAGGTATCATCCGACTTGGTGGCAGACTGCAATTCTCAAATTTGTCTCAAACTGAGAAACACCCAACAATTCTGGACGGCCGTCACAGGTTCACCGAGTTAATCATTCAAGAGACCCACATCAAACTTCACCATCTTGGAGTACGCATAGTACTGGCAGAACTACGTGAAAAATTCTGGATTCTGCGAGCTCGACAAATAACTAAGAAGATTCTGCATTCTTGTCTACCGTGCAAATTAGCGCGCAACAGCAGACCAGTGGTGATTGAGGCGCCATTACCAGCAGACCGCCTACAATTGACACAGCCCTTCTCTGTGATTGGGATCGACTTCGCTGGACCCCTGTACGTTAGATGTGGCAGCAATGTTAACAAATCGTACATCATTCTTTTCACTTGTGCCACCACCCGTGCTATCCACCTCGAGCTATCTACGGATATGTCTACGGATAGATTCTTGATGGCCATGCAGAGGTTTGTCAGCAGACGAGGTGTGCCGCACACCATATATTCTGACAACGCTCAGACCTTCCTCACTGCTCATAACGAGCTTATAGAACTCAATAAGATTATGACAGACACCAAGGCGCACCACCACTGTGCTCACAATGGTATTCGTTGGAAGTTTAATCGCACCGAGGGCGGCTTGGTGGGGAGGCTTTTGGGAGAGAATGGTTGGCTCTGTAAAAAGATGTCTAAGGAAGGTACTCGGCCATTCCCAGCTGAACGAAGAAAGTCTCAATACAGTACTGACAAGTGTTGAAGCCACTCTCAATAGCAGGCCAATCACTCAGGCCACAGACACGGGAGATCTCCTGACACCATCCCATTTTTGAGTTGGAAGAAAACTAACGTCCATCCCAGAAGGGCCAGAACCGAGCACGTGGAAAAATCTCGTAAAGGAATACAGATTACAACAAGAGGTCTTGGGGGACTTTTCACGACGCTGGAAAAAGGAGTATCTGCTTCAACTGAGAAGTCACCATAAGGTCAAAAATCAAAAGACCAATACACATTTGCCCAAGATCGGAGACATCGTCCTCCTCCAAGAAGACGTCAGACCTCGCCACATGTGGAAGAAAGCGAGGATAGAAGAGATGCGCCCAGGAAGAGACGGACATGCAAGAACGGTCGTTCTGCGGCAGCCTGATAACACTCTCATTACTCGGCCAGTGCAGCTGGTCATCCCTTTGGAGATAGACCAGGGTGGGGAGGATGTCGCGGATTGACATTGGTTACGTCAACATTGAGATATCTATGTATTCTTTGTATTTGTATAGTTGTCTTTCTTACTCTGTGACATGTGTGTGTTAATAATAACAAACGTGATATTGTGAACACGACGGTGAAGTCCTCTTATAATTCAGTAGTTACGATTTATAACACCGTGAATCGAACCTGGACCAACTGGACCAATGGCCAGCACGCTAACCATTTAGCCATCGAACCGCACAATAAACCTAATGACCAGGGATTTCTTCAGTACATTAAAGCTCCCACGACATTTACGTCTGGTAGAGGAGAAACAACTAATGTGGCGAGCATCACAACTCGACAGCTCTGGTCTTCTAGAGGAAATTCTCCGCCGCAATATTCACATTTCTCTTCTGGATGTTTGACCAGTAACTAACGAATGGTACAGGGAAAGGTATAAAATCATTTTCACTGCCGGGAATTTAAAATTTTAAATAAAGAAGCGTCGCTCGGGATAACTGGTGGAGCTCACTCTAGCCAGCTCCTAAAAACGGCCTTGACAAACGGATTTCCGCACTGTAATCAGATTAGTTTCATAGCTCGACGCGTAGTGCTGGCCACCAATGGTTGCAAGGTAGAAATGAATACTTCCTTGTGGAGAAGTTATTGATTTCTATTGTCAATTTATCTTAATTTAGAGGTATGGAGATTGTTACATGGGTTAATATTGCTAAAATTATTAATCCTAAAGGCTACTAAAATTGATATTTGCCAAAATAATGACGTGTGAAATTGGTAAGAGATGGAGCAGTCCGGCTGACATTCCTTAGCTCTGAGTAGTAATAGCAATCTCTTTTATCACAGGTACCTGGAGTGTTCAGGCACGTAGTAGAACTTACTACAAGCATATTGTTCAAAACATTTGTATTCTGATGTTAGGAAAGTCATTATCTTGAGATTAAGCACCATTGTTCGATTAGAGCTTTACAGTTCTTGAAGTGCTGCATTCAGCAAGCAGGCGTGGTCAAAAAATAAAATTATTCATAAAAAATTCTTATAAAATAAAAGAATTAGTATTTTAACTAAAATATTGAGAGGAGGTTCCATACGTTGGCCTTGGTGTCAGAACAGCAATGGTTGCTACCTGATTAAATGTTTAAGTATACGTCTTGGTGTTGTGTGTCTTTCTTGTGAAAATATGTTTCGGCCTGTGTTTATGGGACATTATAATCTATTCCAAAATGAATTTGGTGTGAATGTTCCCCTCAGCAATACATTTCTTCAAATCCTCTAATTTTCTGTGGAAAGTATCGTTTTGGATGTCTTTAAGTTTTATTTGTACCTTAATCAGTTCTTCCTACTTCTCTTGTAAAATACTGTTCAGTCGAGTTACTTTCATACGCAACGGGTTTAGAAGTTGTTCTCTCTCCTCAATATTTGAGGCGTCAGTCTGGGCGGACGTGTGCTTTACCCTTACATCAATGTTACATTCAAAATTGTTTGTACCTTCATTATTGGATATATAGCAGCTTACTTCGTGATTTTGAAAATCATAAACTGCTTCAACTCTTTTGCGTTTCCTGGGTGAGTAGTTATTCTTCGGGGACCCTTGGGACTTTATAAGTGCTATTTGCTTTACGTCACACTGACACAAATAGGTCCTAATGGCGACGATGCGACAGGAAAGGCCTAGGAATGGGAAGGAAGCGGCCGTACTTTAATTAAGATACAGCCCCAGCATTTGCCTGGTGTGAAAATGGGAAACCACGGAAAACCATCCTCAGGGCTGCCGACATGTGCTTCGAACTCACTATCTCCCGGATGCGAGCTCATAGCTGCGCGTCCCTAACCTCACGGCCAACTCGCCCGGTGCCTACAAGCGAATAACCATATTCTATGAAATGAAGGCTACGAGAGCAGAGTAATAATAATTACTGTTTGAGACAAAGTTACCACGACAAATCGTTTTGAGTCACTCATTACATTTCATTTGTCCTGGCCTACAGGAACTCTTGAAATGATGGTGTCCCTTTGCTCTTCATCCATCCTGTTCGGTACGAAAATGACACAAAATAATATGACATATTTGAATATTTGTTAACTCATCGTTCAAGAAAACCAAATTACTACAATATGCAATAAAGAATGGAAATAGCGCATAAAGGAGAATTATTGTACGGGACGAAGGCATCGCGGGAAAATTCTTTAAGCCACTGATTAGATGTTTACGATTCTGCAGGAAATTTCTGAAATGCTAGTGTTCCTTGGTTTTTCCTCTTCGAAGTACAGAAAGCACACAACAATATCACATGAGTAGTATAATTGGACAGTTCTTCCGCCACCACCTCCTCCGGGCTCCCAGGGCTCCCTCCACCACCCGCGGGAAATTTGAATTTTGGCGGGAAATTTGAATTTTGGCGCGAGATTTCAATTTGTAAACAAAGCCACGTGCTTTTTGACAGCTGTCATCGACAACAACGCATCGCTAACCTCACTGCTGCCATCTTGACGGGCCTAAACCTCAGTGGTACCAACTTAACCTAACTAGCGCGAGGTAAACAAAGTCACGTGTTTTTGACAGCCACGTGCTTTTTGACAGACAACAACGCATCGCTAACCTCAGTACTGCCATCTTGACGGGCCTAAACCTCAGTAGTACCAACTTAACCTAACTAGCGTGTGGTAAACAAAGCCACGTGCTTTTTTGACAGCTGTCATCCGCCATCTTTAAACCACAGAGCACTGTGCTGCCCTCTTTATCGTAGTAGATGTAAATTCGTCACCTGTCATCGGCAGTGCTGCCATCTTGGCGGGCCTAAACCTTAGTGCTACCAACTTAACCTCACTAGCGTGAAATAAACAAATCCACGTGCTTTTCTGACAGCTGTCATCCGCCATCTTTAATCCATAGAGCACAGTGCTGCCCTCTTTAGCTACTTACCTTTGAAATGTGGTACGTCACAGCTGTCATCCGCCATCTTGCATCCGAAACCTCAGTGCTGCACTCTTTAGCTAGATACCTTTGAAATGTAGTGGTGGCAAATTCTTTATGCTCTTGTTTGGAAACAAAGCCACGTGCAGCTGTCATCCGCCATCTTTAATCCAGAGAGCACCGTGCTGCCCTCTTTAGCTACTTACCTTTGAAATGTGGTACGTCACAGCTGTCATCCGCCATCTTGCATCGCAAACCTCAGTGCTGCACTCTTTAGCTAGATACCTTTGAAATGTAGTGGCGGCAAATTCTTTATGCTCTTGTTTGGAAACAAAGCCACGTGCTTTTTTGACAGCTGTCATCCGCCATCTTTAATCCATAGAGCACCGTGCTGCCCTCTTTAGCTACTTACCTTTGAAATGTGGTACGTCACAGCTGTCATCCGCCATCTTGCATCGCAAACCTCAGTGCTGCACTCTTTAGCTAGATACCTTTGAAATGTAGTGGCGGCAAATTCCACGTGCTCTTGTTTGGAAACAAAGCCACGTGCAGCTGTCAACCGCCATCTTTAATCCAGAGAGCACCGTGCTGCCCTCTTTAGCTACTTACCTTTGAAATGTGGTACGTCACAGCTGTCATCCGCCATCTTGCATCGCAAACCTCACTGCTGCACTCTTTAACTAGATACCTTTGAAATGTAGTGGCGGCAATTTGAAAAATTCTTTATGCTCCTGTTTGGAAACAAACCTATGCGCTTTTTTGTCAGCTATCATCCGCCATCTTTAATCTAGAGAGCACCGTGCTGCCCTCTATGTGGTGGTGGTAAATTCTACACGCTCTTGTTTGGAAACAAACCCATGTGCTTTTCTGACAGCTGTCAACCGCCAGAGAGCACCGTGCTGCCCTCTTTATGCCGGTGGCAAATTCTACGTGCTTTTTGACAGCTGTCATCCGCCATCTTTAATAAGGAGAGCACCGTGCTGCCATCTTTAGCTAGATACCTTTGAAATGTGGTGGCGGCAAATTCCACGTGCTCTTGTTTAGTAAACAAAGCCACGTGCTTTTTTGACAGCTATCATCCGCCATCTTTAATCAATAGAGCACTGTGCTGCTATCATGCGGGTAATTTCGTCAGCTGTCATCCACCATCTTTAATCTACAGAGCGCCGTGCTGCTCTCTGTAGTAGCGGGCAATTTGAAAAGTTCTGTTACTTGTCATCCGTCATCTTTAATCAACAAAGCTTCGTACTGCTATCTTTAGCTACATACATTTAACATGTGGTGGCGGATAATTTGAAAATAAAAAACCTTCCGTTAGCTATCATCCGCCATCTTTATTCAACAGAGCATCGTGCTGCTATCTCTAGCTACATACATTTAACATGTGGTGACGGCAATTTGAAATTCTATCTAGATGCCATCTTTAATCAACAGAGCACCGTGCTGCTATCCCTTTGAATTGTGGTGACGGATAATTTGAAATTCCGTTAGCTATCATCATTAAACATTAGTGCATTCGCTAACCTAACCTCTCATCTACTATCTTGAAGGAGATTATACGACACCTCCTCCTCCTCCTCCCCTACCACCTCCGCTTCCTCCTCCTCCTCTGTCAAGGCATAACTTTATCGAACACGCATCGCGAAGGCAAGAGTGTGCAGCGATATGCATGTTTAGACTTGCGGATTACGAAAGAAACATAACAAGACTTGAATCGAACACTGCACTCGATGTCGTTAACTTCAACATGTGATTAAAACATTGTCTGGTGTGTTCAGAACACTACATAAGTAGAATCGAACGCTGTACAACATGTTAGGGGATACATTTGTTCTAAGAAGATCAGATTGAAACATAACAAGACTAGAATTGAACACTGCACTCGATGTCGTTAACCTTAACATGTGATCAGAACATTGATTGATGTGTTCAGATCACTAAACAAGTAGAACCGAAAACTGTACATGTTAGGGGATACCTTTGTTCTAAGAAAATTAGATTGCAAAATAACAAGACTAGAATCGAACACTACACTCGATGTCGTTAAACTTAACATGTGATCAGAACATTGATCGATGTGTTCAGATCACTAAACAAGTAGAACCGAACACTGTACAACATGTTAGGGGATACCTTTGTTCTAAGAAGATCAGATTGAAACATAACAAGACTAGAATTGAACACTGCACTCGATACAACATGTGATCAGAACATTGATTGATGTGTTCAGATCACTAAGCAAGTAGAACCGAACACTGTACAACATGTTAGGGGATACCTTTGTTCTAAGAAAATTAGATTGAAACATAACAAGACTAGAATCGAACACTGCACTCGATGTCGTTAACCTTAACATGTGATCCGATACAACATGTTAGGGGATACCTTTGTTCTAAGAAAATTAGATTGAAACATAGCAAGACTAGAATCGAACACTGTAAGAACATTGTTTGATGTGTTCAGAGCAAAAGTACAACTTCAATGATTTACCTAGTGTAAAAATCAAAAACACACACTGTGCACATATCGCATAGCTATCTCGCCTATCACTTGCCTAGTATGAAAATCAAAAACACACTGTGCACATATCGCATAGCTAACTCGGCAACACTTCAAATGATTTGCTTAGTACGAAAATAAAAATAATCTATACCGCGTAGCTAACTCGTTCATCGCACTGCTAAGACGCTTAGTAATTGCAAATACACTGATATATGTCATACGAAAATCAAGAAAGCACACTGCGTAGCCAACTCGCTCGGGTCACTCGCTTAGTAATTGCAACACGACTAGAACACTGATACACGTTACTCTTTTTTTTCTCGAAACACCCACACACACGGATAAGAATGTTCCGAGATACTACATACTTACATGTTTTTTTTTAACAAAATAGGGGGATGAAAGATCATAAATTATATGTACACATGTTGTCTCCTCCAAGTTGTAAGACGAAATAGACCCAGTACTGCGAGTTTCCGCTCTAGCTGGCGAACGAAAGTAGCATGATATTTCAGCAAAAAAAAAAACTAAGCGTGAGCTTGCATACACGCAAGTCAGACACAATGATGGATACCGCGATTCAAATCCTGCCAACTTATGCCGTCAGGAAGGGCATCCGGCGAACATCTAGCTGTAGATCCCCGATTCTCGTGTTAAAAAGAGCATCTAGTTGTAATACAGATTCTTAATCCGAGTTCTTTGACGTCAGGAAGGGCAACCGGCCGAAAACAATAGTGTATGATGTAAGAGGCTAGATACTGCTAGTTTTGCGTCAGGAAGGGCAACTAGTCTTAAAACAAATTCTTGCGATTTAAAATCTTAGTTTTGCGTCAGGAAGGGCATCCGGCTGTAAAACAATAGTTCGTGATACGGCGATTTAAAATCTAAGAAGTGTATCTAGCTGTAAAACCCCGATTCTCGTGTTAAAAAGAGCATCTAGTTGCAAAACAGATTCTTAATCCGAGTTCTTTGACGTCAGGAAGGGCAACCGGTCGAAAACAATAGTGTATGATGTAAGAGGCTAGATACTGCCAGTTTTGCGTCAGGAAGGGCAACTAGTCTTAAAAAAACAGATTCTTAATCCTAGTTCTTTGACGTCAGGAAGGGCAACCGGTCGAAAACAATAGTATATGATGTAAGAGGCTAGATACTGCTAGTTTTGTGTCAGGAAGGGTAACTAGTCTTAAAACAAATTCTTGCGATTTAAAATCTTGGTTTTGCGTCAGGAAGGGCATCCGGCTGTAAAACAATAGTTCGTGATACAGCGATTTAAAATCTAAGAAGAGCATCTAGCTGTAAAACCCCGATTCTCGTGTTAAAAAGAGCATCTAGTTGTAAAACAGATTCTTAATCCGAGTTCTTTGACGTCAGGAAGGGCAACCGGTTGAAAACAATAGTGTATGATGTAAAGGCTAGATACTGCTAGTTTTGCGTCAGGAAGGGCAACTAGTCTTAAAACAAATTCTTGCGATTTAAAATCTTAGTTTTGCGTCAGGAAGGGCATCCGGCTGTAAAACAATAGTTCGTGATACGGCGATTTAAAATCTAAGAAGTGTATCTAGCTGTAAAACCGCGATTCTCGTGTTAAAAATAGCATCTAGTTGTAAAACGGATTCTTAATCCTAGTTCTTTGACGTCAGGAAGGGCAACCGGTCGAAAACAATAGTATATGATGTAAGAGGCTAGATACTGCTAGTTTTGTGTCAGGAAGGGTAACTAGTCTTAAAACAAATTCTTGCGATTTAAAATCTTAGTTTTGCGTCAGGAAGGGCATCCGGCTGTAAAACAATAGTTCGTGATACAGCGATTTAAAATCTAAGAAGAGCATCTAGCTGTAAAACCCCGATTATCGTGTTAAAAAGAGCATCTAGTTGTAATACAGATTCTTAATCCGAGTTCTTTGACGTCAGGAAGGGCAACCGGTCGAAAACAATAGTGTATGATGTGAGAGGCTAGATACTGCCAGTTTTGCGTCAGGAAGGGCAACTAGTCTTAAAACAAAACAGAATCTTAATCCTAGTTCTTTGACGTCAGGAAGGGCAACCGGTCGAAAACAATAGTGTATGATGTAAGAGACTAGATACTGCCAGTTTTGCGTCAGGAAGGGTAACTAGTCTTAAAACAAATTCTTGCGATTTAAAATCTTAGGTTTGCGTCAGGAAGGGCATCCAGCTGTAAAACAATGGTTCGTGATACAGCGATTTAAAATCTAAGAAGTGCATCTGGCTGTAAATCCCCGATTCTCGTGTTAGAAAGTGCAAGTAGTTGTAAAACAGATTCTTAATCCGAGTTCTTTGACGTCAGGAGGGCAACCGGTCGAAAACAATAGTGTATGATGTAAGAGGCTAGATATCGCCAGTTTTGCGTCAGGAAGGGCAACTAGTCTTAAAACAAAACAGAGTCTTAATCCTAGTTCTTTGACGTCAGGAAGGGCAACCGGTCGAAAACAATAGTATATAATGTAAGAGGCTAGATACTGCTAGTTTTGTGTCAGGAAGGGTAACTAGTCTTGAAACAAATTCTTGCGATTTAAAATCTTAGTTTGCGTCAGGAAGGGCATCCGGCTGTAAAAGAATAGTTCGTGATACAGCGATTTAAAATCTAAGAAGTGCATCTAGCTGTAAATCCCCGATTCTCGTGTTAAAAAGAGCATCTAGTTGTAAAACAGATTCTTAATCCGAGTTCTTTGACGTCAGGAAGTGTAACCGGTCGAAAACAATAGTGTATGATGTAAGAGACTAGATACCGCCAGTTTGGCGTCAGGAAGGGTAACTAGTCTTAAAACAAATTCTTGCGATTTAAAATCTTACTTTTGCGTCAGGAAGGGCATCCGGCTGTAAAACAATAGTTCGTGATACGGCGATTTAAAATCTAAGAAGAGCATCTAGCTGTAAAACCCCGATTCTCGTGTTAAAAAGAGCATCTAGTTGTAAAACAGATTCTTAATCCGAGTTCTTTGACGTCAGGAAGGGCAACCGGTTGAAAACAATAGTGTATGATGTAAAGGCTAGATACTGCTAGTTTTGCGTCAGGAAGGGCAACTAGTCTTAAAACAAATTCTTGCGATTTAAAATCTTAGTTTTGCGTCAGGAAGGGCATCCGGCTGTAAAACAATAGTTCGTGATACGGCGATTTAAAATCTAAGAAGTGTATCTAGCTGTAAAACCGCGATTCTCGTGTTAAAAATAGCATCTAGTTGTAAAACGGATTCTTAATCCTAGTTCTTTGACGTCAGGAAGGGCAACCGGTCGAAAACAATAGTATATGATGTAAGAGGCTAGATACTGCTAGTTTTGTGTCAGGAAGGGTAACTAGTCTTAAAACAAATTCTTGCGATTTAAAATCTTAGTTTTGCGTCAGGAAGGGCATCCGGCTGTAAAACAATAGTTCGTGATACAGCGATTTAAAATCTAAGAAGAGCATCTAGCTGTAAAACCCCGATTATCGTGTTAAAAAGAGCATCTAGTTGTAATACAGATTCTTAATCCGAGTTCTTTGACGTCAGGAAGGGCAACCGGTCGAAAACAATAGTGTATGATGTGAGAGGCTAGATACTGCCAGTTTTGCGTCAGGAAGGGCAACTAGTCTTAAAACAAAACAGAATCTTAATCCTAGTTCTTTGACGTCAGGAAGGGCAACCGGTCGAAAACAATAGTGTATGATGTAAGAGACTAGATACTGCCAGTTTTGCGTCAGGAAGGGTAACTAGTCTTAAAACAAATTCTTGCGATTTAAAATCTTAGGTTTGCGTCAGGAAGGGCATCCAGCTGTAAAACAATGGTTCGTGATACAGCGATTTAAAATCTAAGAAGTGCATCTGGCTGTAAATCCCCGATTCTCGTGTTAGAAAGTGCAAGTAGTTGTAAAACAGATTCTTAATCCGAGTTCTTTGACGTCAGGAGGGCAACCGGTCGAAAACAATAGTGTATGATGTAAGAGGCTAGATATCGCCAGTTTTGCGTCAGGAAGGGCAACTAGTCTTAAAACAAAACAGAGTCTTAATCCTAGTTCTTTGACGTCAGGAAGGGCAACCGGTCGAAAACAATAGTATATAATGTAAGAGGCTAGATACTGCTAGTTTTGTGTCAGGAAGGGTAACTAGTCTTGAAACAAATTCTTGCGATTTAAAATCTTAGTTTGCGTCAGGAAGGGCATCCGGCTGTAAAAGAATAGTTCGTGATACAGCGATTTAAAATCTAAGAAGTGCATCTAGCTGTAAATCCCCGATTCTCGTGTTAAAAAGAGCATCTAGTTGTAAAACAGATTCTTAATCCGAGTTCTTTGACGTCAGGAAGTGTAACCGGTCGAAAACAATAGTGTATGATGTAAGAGACTAGATACCGCCAGTTTGGCGTCAGGAAGGGTAACTAGTCTTAAAACAAATTCTTGCGATTTAAAATCTTACTTTTGCGTCAGGAAGGGCATCCGGCTGTAAAACAATAGTTCGTGATACAGCGATTTTAAATCTAAGAAGAGCATCTAGCTGTAAAACAGCGATTCTCGTGTTAAAAAGAGCATCTAGTTGTAAAACAGATTCTTAATCCGAGTTCTTTGACGTCAGGAAGGGTAACCGGTCGAAAACAATAGTGTATGATGTAAGAGGCTAGATACTGCCAGTTTTGCGTCAGGAAGGGCAACTAGTCTTAAAACAAATTCTTGCGATTTAAAAATCTTGGTTTTGCGTCAGGAAGGGCATCCGGCTGTAAAACAATAGTTCGTGATACAGCGATTTAAAATCTAAGAAGTGCATCTAGCTGTAAATCCCCGATTCTCGTGTTAGAAAGTGCAAGTAGTTGTAAAACAGATTCTTAATCCGAGTTCTTTGACGTCAGGAAGGGCAGCCGGTCGAAAACAATAGTGTATGATGTAAGAGGCTAGATACTGCCAGTTTTGCGTCAGGAAGGGCAACTAGTCTTAAAACAAATTCTTGCGATTTAAAATCTGTAAAACATATTTTTATTCCCAAGAGAATCGAACCCGAGACTGCCGGGTGAGAGGCATGCACACTAAACCAAACTGTAGGCTATAGGTTACATTTTTTTTGTTCCACAGTCTTTGAAGTTGTATCGGCTCAGTCATTCAGAGCGAGGTACGGAATGCATGTGTTGGCTGAAATTGTACACGCATCTTCCGGCTGTAGTAACCTTGAACGAAGACACTGCGTGGTGATAAGCTACTTGTAACTCATGGAACGTCTTCTTAGCTGAGTAGCATTCAGCCCGTGTAAGCTCCTAACATAAAATATCATGATTGTACGGAGAGGTTAAAACACAGTGCCAGCATATAGCCCACTCCTATCGAAAGAGCCTGCACGGCGCCGGCATGTAGGCTACTCCTGTTGAAGGAGCCTGTACAAGGTTTAACACCCGTCTATCAACAGCCCTTACTTAATGCTGGCTTTTTGCACACCCTAGAATATACCTAAGAATGTAATATACAATAGTAGGGAGAGGGTAAAACCCGGTGAAGGCACATAGCCTACTCCTACCGAAGAACCCTGCACAAGGCTTATTGCCTCCATCCGACAGATGAATCACCATCAACGTCTTGTACTCAAAATCATTTTCGAAGGAGTCTGCACAAGGTTTAACGCCCCCCTATCAACAGCCCTTACTTAATGCTAGCTTTTTTGCACACCCCGCCTCTTAGATCATACACCATAGTTTTACGACCGGTTACCCTTCCTGACTAGGATTTTAAATCGCAGTATAAGCGATAAATTTGTTATAGCAGGTTTTATAACTAGATATCCCGGTACCGGCACATAGCCTACTCCTACCGAAGAAGCCTGCACACAGCTTAACGCCTCCATCCGACAGATGAATCACCATCAACGTCTTGTACTCAAAATCTTTTTCGAAGGAGTCTGCACAAGGTTTAACGCCCCCCTATCAACAGCCCTTACTTAATGCTGGCTTTTTTGCACACCCCGCCTCTTAAATCATACACCATAGTTTTACGACCGGTTACCCTTCCTGACTAGGATTTTAAATCGCAGTATAAGCGATAAATTTGTTGTAGCGGGTTTTATAATTAGATATCCCAGTGCCGGCACATAGCCTACTCCTACCGAAGAAGCCTGCACACAGCTTAACGCCTCCATCCGCCAAATGAATCACCCTCAACACTCTTGTACCCGCAATCATTCCCGCTACTTCGGGAGATAGCGGGTTCGAACTCCTACTGTCGGAAGCCGTAAAAAATAGCAAATGCTAGGCGAGGGACCTGCACGATCGTCATAACATGATCTAGCCGGATACCCTTCCTGACGGCATAAGTTGCCAGGATTTGAATCGCGGTATCCATCATTGTGTCTGACTTGCGTGTATGCAAGCTCACGCGTATTTTTTTGCTGAGATATCATGCTACTTCCGTTCGCCAGCTAGAGCGGAAACTCGCAGTACTGCGTCTATTTCGTCTTACAACTTGGAGGAGACAACATGTGTACATATAATTTATGATCTTTCATCCCCCTATTTTGTTAAAAAAAAACATGTAAGTATGTAGTATCTCGGAACATTCTTATCCGTGTGTGTGGGTGTTTCGAGAAAAAAAAGAGTAACGTGTATCAGTGTTCTAGTCGTGTTGCAATTACTAAGCGAGTGACCCGAGCGAGTTGGCTACGCAGTGTGCTTTCTTGATTTCGTATGACATATATCAGTGTATTTGCAATTACTAAGCGTCTTAGCAGTGTGATGAACGAGTTAGCTACGTGGTATAGATTTTTTTATTTTCGTACTAAGCAAATCATTTGAAGTGTTGCCGAGTTAGCTATGCGATATGTGCACAGTGTGTTTTTGATTTTCATACTAGGCAAGTGATAGGCGAGATAGCTATGCGATATGTGCACAGTGTGTTTTTGATTTTTACACTAGGTAAATCATTGAAGTTGTACTTTTGCTCTGAACACATCAAACAATGTTCTTACAGTGTTCGATTCTAGTCTTGCTATGTTTCAATCTAATTTTCTTAGAACAAAGGTATCCCCTAACATGTTGTATCGGATCACATGTTAAGGTTAACGACATCGAGTGCAGTGTTCGATTCTAGTCTTGTTATGTTTCAATCTAATTTTCTTAGAACAAAGGTATCCCCTAACATGTTGTACAGTGTTCGGTTCTACTTGTTTAGTGATCTGAACACATCATTCAATGTTCTGATCACATGTTGTATCGAGTGCAGTGTTCAATTCTAGTCTTGTTATGTTTCAATCTGATCTTCTTAGAACAAAGTTATCCCCTAACATGTTGTACAGTGTTCGGTTCTAGTCTTGTTATGTTTCAATCTAATTTTCTTAGAACAAAGGTATCCCCTAACATGTTGTACAGTGTTCGGTTCTACTTGTTTAGTGATCTGAACACATCGATCAATGTTCTGATCACATGTTAAGGTTAACGACATCGAGTGTAGTGTTCGATTCTAGTCTTGTTATTTTGCAATCTAATTTTCTTAGAACAAAGGTATCCCCTAACATGTTGTACAGTGTTCGGTTCTACTTGTTTAGTGATCTGAACACATCAATCAATGTTCTGATCACATGTTAAGGTTAACGACATCGAGTGCAGTGTTCAATTCTAGTCTTGTTATGTTTCAATCTGATCTTCTTAGAACAAAGGTATCCCCTAACATGTTGTACAGCGTTCGATTCTACTTATGTAGTGTTCTGAACACACCAGACAATTTTTTAATCACATGTTGAAGTTAACGACATCGAGTGCAGTGTTCGATTCAAGTCTTGTTATGTTTCTTTCGTAATCCGCAAGTCTAAACATGCATATCGCTGCACACTCTTGCCTTCGCGATGCGTGTTCGATAAAGTTATGCCTTGACAGAGGAGGAGGAGGAAGCGGAGGTGGTAGGGGAGGAGGAGGAGGAGGAGGTGTCGTATAATCTCCTTCAAGATAGTAGATGAGAGATTAGGTTAGCGAATGCACTAATGTTTAATGATGATAGCTAACGGAATTTCAAATTATCCGTCACCACAATTCAAAGGGATAGCAGCACGGTGCTCTGTTGATTAAAGATGGCATCTAGATAGAATTTCAAATTGCCGTCACCACATGTTAAATGTATGTAGCTAGAGATAGCAGCACGATGCTCTGTTGAATAAAGATGGCGGATGATAGCTAACGGAAGGTTTTTTATTTTCAAATTATCCGCCACCACATGTTAAATGTATGTAGCTAAAGATAGCAGTACGAAGCTTTGTTGATTAAAGATGACGGATGACAAGTAACAGAACTTTTCAAATTGCCCGCTACTACAGAGAGCAGCACGGCGCTCTGTAGATTAAAGATGGTGGATGACAGCTGACGAAATTACCCGCATGATAGCAGCACAGTGCTCTATTGATTAAAGATGGCGGATGATAGCTGTCAAAAAAGCACGTGGCTTTGTTTACTAAACAAGAGCACGTGGAATTTGCCGCCACCACATTTCAAAGGTATCTAGCTAAAGATGGCAGCACGGTGCTCTCTTGATTAAAGATGGCGGATGACAGCTGTCAAAAAGCACGTAGAATTTGCCACCGGCATAAAGAGGGCAGCACGGTGCTCTCTGGCGGTTGACAGCTGTCAGAAAAGCACATGGGTTTGTTTCCAAACAAGAGCGTGTAGAATTTACCACCACCACATAGAGGGCAGCACGGTGTTCTCTAGATTAAAGATGGCGGATGATAGCTGACAAAAAAGCGCATAGGTTTGTTTCCAAACAGGAGCATAAAGAATTTTTCAAATTGCCGCCACTACATTTCAAAGGTATCTAGCTAAAGAGTGCAGCAGTGAGGTTTGCGATGCAAGATGGCGGATGACAGCTGTGACGTACCACATTTCAAAGGTAAGTAGCTAAAGAGGGCAGCACGGTGCTCTCTGGATTAAAGATGGCGGTTGACAGCTGCACGTGGCTTTGTTTCCAAACAAGAGCACGTGAATTTGCCGCCACTACATTTCAAAGGTATCTAGCTAAAGAGTGCAGCACTGAGGTTTGCGATGCAAGATGGCGGATGACAGCTGTGACGTACCACATTTCAAAGGTAAGTAGCTAAAGAGGGCAGCACGGTGCTCTATGGATTAAAGATGGCGGATGACAGCTGTCAAAAAAGCACGTGGCTTTGTTTCCAAACAAGAGCATAAAGAATTTGCCGCCACTACATTTCAAAGGTATCTAGCTAAAGAGTGCAGCACTGAGGTTTGCGATGCAAGATGGCGGATGACAGCTGTGACGTACCACATTTCAAAGGTAAGTAGCTAAAGAGGGCAGCACGGTGCTCTCTGGATTAAAGATGGCGGATGACAGCTGCACGTGGCTTTGTTTCCAAACAAGAGCATAAAGAATTTGCCACCACTACATTTCAAAGGTATCTAGCTAAAGAGTGCAGCACTGAGGTTTCGGATGCAAGATGGCGGATGACAGCTGTGACGTACCACATTTCAAAGGTAAGTAGCTAAAGAGGGCAGCACTGTGCTCTATGGATTAAAGATGGCGGATGACAGCTGTCAGAAAAGCACGTGGATTTGTTTATTTCACGCTAGTGAGGTTAAGTTGGTAGCACTAAGGTTTAGGCCCGCCAAGATGGCAGCACTGCCGATGACAGGTGACGAATTTACATCTACTACGATAAAGAGGGCAGCACAGTGCTCTGTGGTTTAAAGATGGCGGATGACAGCTGTCAAAAAAGCACGTGGCTGTCAAAAAGCACGTGGCTTTGTTTACCACACGCTAGTTAGGTTAAGTTGGTACTACTGAGGTTTAGGCCCGTCAAGATGGCAGTACTGAGGTTAGCGATGCGTTGTTGTCTGTCAAAAAGCACGTGGCTGTCAAAAACACGTGGCTTTGTTTACCTCGCGCTAGTTAGGTTAAGTTGGTACCACTGAGGTTTAGGCCCGTCAAGATGGCAGCAGTGAGGTTAGCGATGCATTGTTGTCGATGACAGCTGTCAAAAAGCACGTGGCTTTGTTTACAAATTCAAATCTCGCGCCAAAATTCAAATTTCCCACCAAAATTCAAATTTCCCGCGGGTTGTGGAGGGAGCCCTGGGAGCCCGGAGGAGGTGGTGGCGGCAGAACTGTCCAATTATACTACTCACATGTTCGAAGATATGTGAAAGCAATTTTTTAAAAGAAGGTACTGGGCTATACAATCGAAAGACATTGATTTAGTTCATATGAGCCCACTAGTGACACTAGCAACAAAAACTCAATGCATATGAAACTGGAAGTAAGATAATTACTGTACACAGCTTCCTGTCAGTGTCATTGCCGACCAACGCCCCTGTTGTAATACGGATAAACTTGCTAATTTCAGCTTTATGCCAGGCTTCACAAGTGACGGTGAAGGCCGTTATAAAGAACGCCGCGTAGATCTAGTTTGCCATGTTAATGTACACAGACCTATTTAGTAATCCTATCGAATAGTCTTTAACTTTTCAGTTTTCAGACGCCAGTTATAGCCTAAGCCTTCATGCAAGCCAGTGTTTAGAGCGAGGCTTATAGTAAAGTGGTAAAAGCAAAGGCTCTGAAATGTAAAGTTCACTGGTTAGAGTCACCAATTAATTTATAAAATTCTTCTTATTCTTCTTCTGTTTACCCTCCATGGTCGGTTTTTCCCTCGGACTCAGCGAGGGATCCCACCTCTACCGCCTCAAAGGCAGTGCTCTGGAGCTTCAGACTCTGGGTCGGTGGATACAACTGGGGAGGATTACCAGCACCTCGCCCAGGCGGCTTCACCTGCTATGCTGAACAGGGGCCTTGTAGGGCGATGGGAAGTTTGGGAGGGATAGACAAGGAAGAGGGAAGGAAGCGGCCGTGGCCTTAAGTTAGATACTTTCCCGCCATTTTGCTAAAGGAGAAGTGGGAAACCACGGAAAACCACTTGCAGGATGGCTGAGGAAGGAATCGAACCCCCCTCTACTCATTTGACCTCCCGAGGCTGAGTGGACCCCGTTCCAGCCCTCGTACCTTTTCACATTTCGTGGCAGAGCCGGGAATCGAACCCGGGCCTCCGGGGTGGCAGCTAATCACACTAGCCACTAAACCACAGAGGCGGACATTTATAAAATTTTATTTTTACTCCTTGCTGTTGTTTGTAATTGCATGTCTTTTCCATGCCTCCTTTTATACATAATTTATTTCATTCTAATGCTTAATCGTAACTAGAGCCCGGATATTTTAAAAATGCATATGTGCATATGTAACTGCATATTTTGAATGTCAGTGCATAAATTGAACATTAGTGCATGTTTAGATATATTTTTCTCTTATGTGTGATCGATTATCTAAGATTTCTGAACGAAATGAAAAATCTAATGAACTCTATATATGTTGTACATCCCTTGGCAATATGGGGAGCCTTCCCTGAGCAAGGAAGGTGCTTTCAGTGTCGCAGGCGGATAATTTACCTTTTCACAACAGCTATTTGCTTCTTTTAGACATTCAATCCATAAGCAACTACATAAGTAGAATCAGGCAGTCTTTGTCAGAAGAATGTTCTAAGCAGTCAGCGCCAGAGTACAAGTATTGCCTAGTTATGTCCGTCCACGGAGAACGATCATTTGCAACGTATAAATTAATTCTGTCCGACAACAGAAGGTCATTGAACCCTGGAAATATTGAAAAACTGTTCATAACCCATTGCCATGCATCATTTTGTAAGCAATGAACATGTTTATAAATTTTACACTGAGTTAAAATTAAATAATGCGTTTGGTAAGTGTATTTTGTTTTATTTTTGGTGCATATTTTCAACATTTTAGTGCATATGTGCATGCGTATGTTTGGAGTTTTTAGTGCATATGAATCCGGGCCCTAATCATAACGTAACTTTCTACAAGTGGCACATAGAAAAACCTACACGAAATAAAAGCAAGAACAAGTGCAAGTTACACAGACAACTTCGTATTAGGTGAGTAAAACAATAATAGCCTATATCATTTATCAGAGTAAAGGAAGTGATTCATTACATAACGAATCTGACAATGAAATGAAATGAAATGGCGTATGGCTTTTAGTGCCGGGAGTGTCCGAGGACATGTTCGGCTCGCCAGGTGCAGGTCTTTCTATTTGATGCCCGTAGGCAACCTGCGCGTCGTGATGAGGATGAAATGATGAAGACGACACATACACCCAGCCCCAGTGCCAGCAAAATTAACCAATGACGGTTAAAATTCCCGACCCTGCGGGGAATCGAAGCCGGAAACCCTCTGACCAAAAGCCAGCACGCTAACCATTTAGCCATGGAGCTGGACAATCTAACAATAATATTATATAACTAAATGCAGAAGAGCGAATGAAAGGAGAAATGGAAGCTTCTATCCAGTGCCTTGTCCACTATGCTAGGCGAACGCTTCTTTCAATGCTGTCATATGACGGCTTATAAACCGGCGTTTGAAAACTGAAATGCTTAAATCTCGAAATGTATAGCCCACTCGAGAGAATTTCCAAATGAGTATTAATTTTGTACCCATACAGATTTACCTCGCACTGTAGACTCCCTTTGTAAGTTCAATAATGATGTCTTGAGCAGAGCCAAATTTGGTGATGTTTGTGGAACTAAACTTGTACAGAATTAAGCATGAACGTTTAAAGTTATAAATAATCTCCCCTTGTCGTGGCGCGTGTCTGGCTGCCAAACACACAGAAATAGCTCCCCTCTTCTCTCCAGCTGCAAACGGCTGCGCGTGGTTCATAGCCCCGTCTGGCAGTCCGGAAACCTAAAAGCACGCAACTAAATTAATAGGTAATACCTTCTTATGTATGTATGTATATTTCATTTTCTACGAGTTTAACATCACAATAATACACATACGTAGAGAGATGACTTTTTCGCATGAATATACGAAGGTCATAAATACAGTAGTGGCAATATTGATAGGTGGTGGTGCTGATTATTGTTTCAAGAGGAAGTACAACTGAGCAACCATCCTCTATTAACACAAATCAAAGGGAAAAATGGAAGGGATCCGACACTTAGAAAAATGAAGATATCGGCCCAGCGAAGACAAGGGCCACGAAGGGCGTGAAAATGAAAGACCCCCTAGCCCTCGCAAACCTAATAGCGTCGGGGTCGGAAAAGAACAAGTGTTGACCAAGAGAGGTCGGACAGGACAGATGAAAGTGAAGAGCCTGGCACAAGTAAGTGGAAGCAATGCCAGGACTCGGCTAAGGGCCCCGCGGTCGTAAGCCCACGCTCCAAAGTTCAGAGCCCTGGGGGCCCTTTTATCGCCTCTTACGACAGGCAGGGGATACCGTGGGTGTTATTCTACCGCCCCCACCCACAGGGGGACAATATTGATAGAACGTAATGTTTAATGAACTAACAAGTACAATCATTGCATTACCGTACATTCCTTCAATGTAGTCACTCGCAAAGTCTTTTGAACCAAACCCCATGGCGCAACAGCACCGAAGGGCGTTGCCTTGGTGCAGGAGAATGGAAAACCACATAAAACCATTCTCAGGACAGTCGACGGAGGGGACCAGCACTTACCCGTCTTCAAAATGCAGAGCCGTGTCCATCGGTCATCTGCTCGTTTGGTCGGTCGTAGCGCAAATCTGTCGAGCCACGGTCCAGCCATGGGCACTCGCGCGCCGAAGCTACTTTGCATCCGCCAACTTCGATTTTACTTTTTTTTTTTTTTCTATGGGCTTTACGTCGCACCGACACAGATAGGTCTTATGGCGACGATGCGATTAGAAAGGCCTAGGAGTTGGAAGGAAGCGGCCGTGGCCTTAATTAAGGTACAGCCCCAGCATTTGCCTGGTGTGAAAATGGGAAACCACGGAAAACCATCTTCAGGGCTGCCGATAGTGGGATTCGAACCTACTATCTCCCGGATGCAAGCTCACAGCCGCGCGCTTCGATTTTACTAGACATGATATACAGTATTTTGATTTTTGCCTTGTGAACGAGGCAATCTGCAGGGAATCTTTTCTTTTGGCGAACACTATGCTCCATGTCCTGGGATGAAATACTCGACCTACCATTTCCTTTATTAGTCTGGTGACATTTTTATTGACCGTTTTCTAAACTCACGGACGAGAAACAACAGACATTGAGTAAAACTGACTACATTAACTTCTTCCCGGAATGTAATAGTGCATGGTGAGGCATATGATGACGAGGGAGAGTATCATTTCCTCAACATAGCAGCGTTCCATTCAAAACTTCCGAAATTCTTAGAACTTGTTTTACGATGCACCGACACAGACGGGTCACAAGGTGACGATAGGGTAGGAATGTGCGTGGACTGGGAAGGAAACGGTAGTAGCCAAGGTACAACCTCAAGCATTTGCCTGGCATGGAAATGAGGAAATTGTGGAAAACTACCTTCAGAGCTATCGACAGTAGAGTTCGAACCCACTATGTCCCGAATGCGAGCTCTCAGCTACATGACTCAAACCGCGTATCCAACTCGCTCGGTAGAACAGTCCAAGTCAGATATCATGTAACAAAGAGATCCGTCATTCTTGTATAAAATAAGTTGGTCGATAAAAATGTCACCGATCATGTTAGAGCAATTGCTGCCAACATAGAGGATTCAAATATCACGAAAGTACATTCTATACAACTTGACAAGGACAGTTGTCACTTTGTTAAATTCATAAATTTACCTGCAAATGGGATTTTCTTTATATAGTAAAGCAGCTACGTAACATACTTCTTATCAGTTGCACGTGGGCGGTATATTACTGTCGTTTATCTCTGTAATACTTTACGAGAACCTTTCTTGTTGCTTTATCGTTCGCATTTTACTTTAACTTTCCTTTTATAAGATTAATGCAGTTTCTTTATCTTCTTCGTCTTCTAGGCCTTTTCCAAGTTTTCTTAACGTCAGCAGCTAGTGTGTATTTGGCCCAGTCAATGCTATGTGGATGGATGTATTCACTACTAGCGAATGTACCCGTGCTTCGCTACGGTATTCTACATTGTATTCGAATATCGAAGTAAATAGTGTACATGCAGTAAATAAGATTGTTTTTAAATTACATGTCTCTTAGCGTTATCCGAGAAAGAGCATGGGGAGGTCCCCGTACGTTGTTTCCAATGTAAAGTGTTTGTTACGGATTTGTGATATAACGGCAGGCTCACTTGCCTACTGGCATTCACAATCGAGTTGGGAAGTTTACATTATAATTGCAGGCCCCATTGCCTACTACGCGGACAGAATCGATTTTGGGAGTTTTCGTTAAAATGGCACCCCCTTTCCTACTTCCAGACAGATTACAGTTGAGGAGTTTCTATTATAATGGCAGGCAATTACCCTACTATCACTCGAAATTGAGTTTGCAGTTATCATTATAATGCCAGGTCCATTTTCCTACTGCCAGCCAGCTTACTGCCAGTCACACCAAGTTGGTGTGTTTCCATCAAAATAGCAGGCCACAATGCCTAATGCCAGTCACATTTTAGATGAGGACATTCCTTTATAAGGGCGGGCACCCTTGCCTACTGCCAAACACAATCGGGTAGGGGAGTTTTAAACAAAACTGCATGCTCACTTGCCTTCTGCAAGTCAAATCGAGATGTGAACTATTCATTACAATTGTAGGCCTTCCTTACTAATGACACTTACACAGGAGTTGGAGAAGGAGCCCTTTCCTACTGCCAGTCAAAGTCGGTGTGGGGTGTACTGATTACAATAGCAGACCCACCCTTTCTCGATCGCTAAACATCGACATCAGTGAATATATATAGATCGACATACGAAAGTATATGCGTGTTTACAATATTGAAGACCTTCGTTTACAGATTAACTGCTACTAAACGTACGTCATATCGACAAAGGATTATACTATAAGACACGCCGGATTTAGTGGCCTAAATGGCTGGTCCTATGATATGTCATCTATTCTTGGGTCAGATTGAGTTAGAAACGTGGAACAGGGTAAAGGTTTTGTAAGATTATTTCACATTACATTACTTTTCGGATAATTATGTGTCAGCTACGTACATAGCATTTGGCTCATATATGGCTACTGGGTGGGCCAATTTTCGTGAAGAGTTTGATGATTCTGTATTCCATATAAGTAATTGAAAGTATGAATTATGCATGTGAAAACTCCAAATTGACTTAACATCGATTAATAGAGAAAAATCAAAAGTAAAAGGGATACAGATACGGCAAAAAGTCATAACACCAAGGTTGTAGATCATTCCAAATTGAACGGAGATTGTGCAGTCCGTTATGTGATAGGAATATCGGAAGGTCTGCACCATCATTAAAATTGCCTGCATATTTCGATATTCTTCGGGGATAAAAAGTGAAAAATTTAATGATCTTGGTAGTCTTCCGTTCATTACAGGCTAAAACGTATAATTTTGTCAAATTTCAATTATCTTCTTTTTCTTCTGGCAAATTATGCCGCAATCTGGATTTTGGGTGAGGCGGGTAAAAATTGGGACTTTCAGGAAACTAAACCAAAAAATTATGCAGATGGTCATTATTACCCCTTAAACGGAAAGCTGTACGAAAATGCCGCCAAAATAGTCAGTGTAGAGGCACACAGTCGTTAAGATTTGATTTATATAGATAAGGAATCTGCTCCATTTAAAACACCTTTTGGGCTATGTCCGCTGGACTTAACCTGCAAAAGTGACCATTCATGATATCTCCCTTATTAATCCTCCTGACGAAAAAATGCACATGAAAAAAGGGTTTAGAGGTGGAATTCCATCACGTTTGTTCGATTTCCAGTCAGGTTGGTCTTGTTCTGTATATATTGTGGAAGAGTAAAATCACCATTTCGGTTCCCTATAAACCGCTAGTCCATTCCGGAACATGAAATGTTATTTACGTTTAAAACCTACCTTTGGACAGGTGGATGCTAAATATAAATTTTGGTTCGAATGTCTTCAGTAGTTTTCAAGTTGTAAGGAATACGCTTTACACGCACCCGCTCGTGAGTTAAGTCCGATGGGACTTGTACAGAAAAACAGTCCGTTCATGATATCTCCCTTATTAATCCTCGAATCGAAATGATGCACATGACAAAAAAGGTTTAGAAATGAATTTCTACCAAGGCAGGTAGATTTAAATTAACGTTGGTTGTGTATATTTTGTGGAAGTGCAAAATCACTGATTCGGTTTCGTATAAACCCCCAGTCAGTTCAGGAATTTAGAAACAATATTTTCCCTAAAACCTATCAAAGACAGGTGTATTCTAAATATGAGTCTTGGTGGAAATACATCCAGTAGTTTGTAGCACTCGCGTACATACGGCGTAATTAAGGAAGAAAATAATACATTTAAGAAAGTTGAAAGTAACAGAAAATGGATTATAACTGAGGACAGCCGGATAACGACAAATATGTGAATGCCAAGTGAATGTATTGGAAAATCAAATGCCCCTCAATAAATTATGCTAGTGTGAGTTATGGATATAATAAAGCGGTAAGAGAGGAGAAATTTAGGTCCAGTGATTCTTAGGTAAACAAATAATAAGAAGATGACTAATGGTGTTATTACTTAATCTATTCCAGGGCGGTTATAACATCCAACGATATTCCGCCAATATCCCGCGGATAGGCCGATTGACGCCTCTCTTACCTTCTACCCAAGGAACAACCACGAATTTAAAAGCATGATGAGGAAAATGGCAATGCGTTACTTCCCTGCTGGCATGCAGTCAGAGACGTTGCCATGGTAACCTGTAGGTTCGTTGTCGGTCTGTCGGTGACTCAATGCAGAGCATGATACCAGCGGAAAATTGTAAATTTCTCCGTCATGTAAAGAGTAAGGTAAATTATGAACATAACGAAAGTTGTTTATAATGAAGAGACGTTTCACGTACGGTAAACTAAGTTTACGGAAAATCAATAATATAAGAGAAAATGGAGGAAAACCCCCGTCTATTCAAAGATGTTAAAATGATATGCATATTGAAACCTTCGCCGGTATGAGTATGCTCTAAATATGAAGATTGGTTGAGATCTATCCAGCCGTTTCGACGTGATGGTGGAAAAACTATTCTGGTTTTCCTATAAACCCCCCGTCTATTCAACGATTTTAAAATGATATGCAGATCGAAACCTTCCTCGGCATGGGTATACTCTAAATATGAATTTTGGTTGAGATCTATCCAGCCGTTTCGACGTGATGGTGGATAAACCATTCTGGTTTTCCTGTAAACACCCCGTCTATTCAAAGATTTTAAAACGATGTGCATATCGAAACCTTCCCCGGTATGAGTATACTCTAAATATGAAGATTGGTTGAGATCTATCCAGCCGTTTCGACGTGATGGTGGAAAAACCATTCTGGTTTTCCTATAAACCCCCCGTCTATTCAACGATTTTAAAATGATATGCAGATCGAAACCTTCCTCGGGATGAGTACACTCTAAATATGAATTTTGGTTGAGATCTATCCAGCCGTTTCGACGTGATGGTGGAAAAACCATTCTGGTTTTCCTATAAACCCCCCGTCTATTCAACGATTTTAAAACGATGTGCATATCGAAACCTACCCCGGGATGAGTATACTCTAAATATGAAGTTTGGTTGAGATCTATCCAGCCGTTTCGACGTGATGGTGGAACAGACAAACAAACAGACACGAAAAGTAAAAACCACCGATTCGGTCTTGAGTTGACCTAAAACGGATAAATATCTGAAAAATTTGCAAAACAAAAGAAATTACAGACAGCGGACCCCCTACAATTTTTTTATATAGATGAGGATGTGTATTAAGACGAACACAAACACCCAGTCCCAAACCTAGAGGCATTTAAAAAACACAGTCCGGCTCCATGGCTAAATGGTTAGCGTGCTGGCCTGTGGTCACAGGGGTCCCGGGTTCGATTCCCGGCCGGGTCGAGAATTTTAACCATCACTGGTTAATTTCGCTGGCGCGGGGCTGTGTGTATATGTCGTCTTCATCATCATTTCATCCTCATCACGACGCGCAGGTCGCCTACGGGAGTCAAATCAAAAGACCTACACCTGGCGAGCCTAACTTGTCCTCGGACACTCCCGGCACTAAAAGCCATACGCCATTTCATTTAAAAAAAACACAGTTAAAATCTTTGGTCCAGCCAAAAATTGAACTCGGGATCAACTGAACAGCAGGCCACTACGTTGACCATTCAGTCAAGGAGCCGGACTAAGATTTACATACTTCATTATTGAAAATCGTAGCAACATTCACATAAGTGCATACATTGCCTATACTTTCCAATATTGCCGATCTTGGACAACATCGTTATCATAAACAACCTCTTCCTATCACGAATACATTCTTAGTAGGTCTAAACGAAAATATATCATGTGCACAGAAAGACGAAATTTCAGTCAGTGTAAGTTTATTTATTTCATGAAACACTATTCTCATTCAAGGAGGAAACATTCATTATAATTGTGTACTGGTGAGCAATTGAGTTAGAGGTACCCGGCTAGCTACATCTAGCACACCCTTCCACCGTAACAAAATGGCAATGCAGCGTGACAGGGACTCCACAAGATACTGGAAGTGTGGGAAGTCATATTGTTTCATGATCACTGCACAACCTCTCGCAATGCATAGAGATTGTTCGGAATAGTACCAACAGCGCACGTCTCTCTCTACAGCATCCTAGATGTGCTCAATAGGATAGAGGTCGGGTGACCCTAGCGACCAGGCAAGTATTCCATGCCCGTGGAGTGCTTCATCGAAGCAATCAGCAACGCTCATGCCCGTGGAGTGCTTCACTGAAGCAATTAGCTACGCTCATGCCTGTGGAGTGCTTCATCGAAGCGATCAACCACAATTCGGTAGCGGCTGGATGGTGCATTGTCTTGATGTACGTACAAGTCTCCTGCAATGTGCTGGTGGTGAACAAGTGGGTGGACATGATCTGACAGCAGGTTCTTGTATTATTTGTCGGTGAAGGACGTTTATCAGATGTACCAGGGGTCCTATTTCATCCCTTGTGAACTGTATCCTGTTGACAAGATGAATCGAGTGCTTGAAGATGCACTCGTACTCTGCCACTGGTGTGTATAAACTGGTACCACGACTCATTTGTCCCGGTGATCTTTCTCTATGTTTTGAGAGTTCAGTGGTGGTGTTCCTGTGCCAAAATCATGCTTTGACGTGCGGTGAGCATTGGTGCCCAAGAGGAACGGTGGCTTCTGTACCTCATTGCGAGGAGGTGGTTCTGAAAGGCATGGCTGTTCACACTTCGTTGTAATCCAGTATAGAATTCGCGGGTAATCTTTTGCACTGTCCGCTCTTATCATCCAAGTCATTCGACAGCGACCCCTGTCAACACGTTTCACACCACGGCAGTTAACCTTGGCGATGGTGGATTTTCCCAAATCCATTTACTCATGGTAGATGGGTGGTGGTGGTGATTATTGCTTTAAGAGGAAGTACAATACTCATTGTATACTCTAGACACGGTGGCCCATGGAAAACCAATTGTCTGCACAACTCCAAAGAAGAAATAACCCATATGCATGGGTCTGACAATCTGGCCGCATTCAAACGCGCCGAGGTCTCGCGTCTTAACCCATCCTGTACTCACCTTTACTCACACGGCCAGTTCGAGGTCTGACGACATCGCAGTCATGTACCACGCCGAACTATTACATTCGCCGGGCCGACCACAGCGCCATTTTACCAAAACGGTTGCTGATTCAATTGTTCAATATCATATGGCGTATTTGGAACCAAGTGAAATACCATAGGAGATATTTACTCACACGTCTCGTCGAAGATGTGATTTCGTACGTTAGCAGCATTCTAATAATAACCAAATTTCTCTCTTACGCGTGTCCAAGTGTGTAACATGAACTATTATATGCGAAATTGACTCTTTGGTAGTAATTCTACTTTTCATTAGTTGGTGTGGGTCCAATGTCCTACTTCAAACCACTTTCGGTGCTTTCTGTTAAGTGTCGGGGGAGGGGGTGGGGAGTGGTTGGTTAAACTCGTGGTCGGTCGAGTTTGTCTCGTAAGGTGGAGCAAAGTCTTCCCTCTAGTTAACCTCTTTCACGCTCAAAAAGTCAAAATAAATATTTATAAATCTGTACCTTGAAATTATCGATCTAAACAAGAGAGAGATACTCCACCTGATAGTCGCCCCTATTAGGGAATCGAAAGATCGGCCTCCTTATCAGTTCATATGAACAATGTTTCTCTTATCTGATATTTGGATGTAAGCCGGGCTTGAATTAAAACTCACGATTAAAATTATCAACAATCAGCTGGATTTTCTCTTTCAAATTCTATTGGAGAAACAAAGTCCAATAATTGGTCAGGGAGTACAAATTGTATCTAACAGTCGCCAATGAATTTGTTAACACAGAGTCCGCTATGGTCTTGATAATGGTGTCCGGGATTTTGTATATTCTTAGGACCGGGATTTTGTTTATTCTCTTTACGAATTGTCCTTCTAACGCCAATTTTGTAATCTTATATTTCTTTACGAAATTTTCTGTGCATGGTTCATATACGGCCCTTTTTTCTCCTCACATGCCAATCGAGGCTACTGTTCATTTTTCTCGAATCTTACAGTGGGATCAGTCACCATACCCGCACCTTTCGCCAGGTCGATGACAGCAATATCAGCTCGTCTTGTGGATCCATTTGTGGAAAGACATCCTACTTCTTCATAGATCTCCAAGTGTTTCTGGTTACGGAGGCTACCAGGCTGTCAGTGTGGGAACCGTATTGTGCCGATTGAATCTCATCAGCTTTTCCTTACGACAGAATCCTTATACATAAATCAAGGTTTCGAACTCGTTACATCTTTTGCAACGTGATGTATTAAGGTGCCTTCTAGGGAAAGATTGAACTTGGCTGACATTACAGATCTTACTTATTTTGTGTATATATGCAGCTCTAACATGCCATATGGAAACGCGCAAATCAGCACAGTACTTCATTGCATTCGCCGCCATCGATCATTAATAATTGTCCGCCTTCGTAGCGTAACGGTGTTATTAGCTACCGACCTCGGTGCCCCGAGTTCGATTTCCCGTACTTCCAGAAATTTAAGAATGGCAGGAGAGCTGGTACGTGGTTGAAATGGTACATGCAGCTCACCTCCATTGGGGGTGTGTCGGAAAAGAGCTGCACCACCTCGGGATGAGGACACGAGTTTATTTGTCCGGCTCCATTACTAAATAGTTAGCGTGCCGTAAGGGTCCCGGGTTCGATTCCCGCAAGGGTCGGGAATTTCAACCATCATCGGTTAATTCCGCTGACACGGGGGCTGGGTGTATGCGTTGTCTCCATCATCATTTCAACCTCATCACGACGCGCAGATCGCCTACGGGCGCCAAATCAAAAGACCTGCACCTGGCGAGCAGAACATGTCCTCGAACACTCCCGGCAGTAAACGCCAGATGCCATTTCATTCTTTTCACCAATAATTAAATTATTACTAAGATATTTTTGACCTTAACAGATGGACAAGGCAGTCATGTATAATTGCCTCGTCCATTGGATCCCCAGTTGAATTGTAGCGGTACACTTACTTGTGTCCCTTAAGACCCTTACAGTCCATTGAATGGGTTTGTATGGAATTCTAGTTGCACGTTGTTACCAAGCTGACCCTTGACTGCTCGCTTTCCTCGTATTTGTTTTCAAAACACTCCATAACAGACTCAGACACAGTAACTTAAAACCTATAAACACTAAAGAGAACTAGGACACGCGTGCACAGCCTCAAATACTAGGGTACACTAAAGTCATTGTGTGGAAGAAAATATATTTGGCCAACAACGCTAGTTTTGAAGAAGCTCATTTGCAACACTTAGACTAGGATGGACCTGCAAGGATGGAGGGTGAGTGTGCCCTGGTTTGAAAATATTCCGCTCGCTTTTATGCCAACTGGAAACCAACGAATGTGGTCACTATACATTTCGGTATAATTCATGTATATTCAGAGTAATTCAGTTTCACAACCTATGGAGCTACCAGTTAAATGTCAGTGACCGTTCGGGAATTATTCGGCACGATCTATTAAAATTGTATTGTCAATGTGTCTTTGCAATTATTATTTTTTTCCAAATATAAGTTAGAAATAATGTACAGAAAGCATTCCGAACCGTTGTAATTCCATTGGAAAGGTGTAATATGGACATAATTTCACATAGCTCGAGAATACTGTATATATATATATATAGTACAAAACATTCTTCAGAATATAACTGAGGGAGGTATATCCGAACAAGAGAAGCCTCATCCTGCTACTTTGAAGAAATTGCTGTAAACATCATTAAGTATTGCAGAACGAAGAGACACTTATTTTTCTCTGGTGCCACAATTCACATCATGGTCCTCTTGCTTTTCCGGACATGTTCTTAGGTTACACATGAACACCCATACTAAGCAAACATCTGTCTGCTATCTGAGCTCATTAAGCGTCATTGAAAGAAAAGAAGAAGAAAGATTAGAAGTTTAGGACATTTTTGAGGTGTTTAAATGTGGCCCGCCCCGATAACAAAGAGGTTTCGCCCTTGTATTGTAATGTAGCGTCCCTCAGTATTGAAGAGAACAAGCCGACGACACACACGCCCACAGATAAGAAAGTAAACACTTCTTTATAGCCTTCTTTTAGCCTATGGCATTGCCCTCAGTACTAAAAAGGTGAAACTATATCAGTGCGATGAAGTTCATTGTCAGCAATACTATGCAAATGTAATTCAATATTCATTGTTAAGTTTTTGGTGTAAACGCAATAACAAAATATTCAAGACAGTTATTAGAGTAGTAGAACGTTGTGCAAGAAATCTACATGGGAGAGTGGTGGTGGTAGTAGTAATTATTTTAAGAGGAAGTACAACTAGGCAACCATCCTCTATTAACATTAATCAGAGGGGAAAATGGAAGGGGTCCAACACTTCAAAGTTGAAGGTATCGGCCAAAGAAAGAGAAGGGCCACGAAGGACGTGAAAATGAAATACTTCGTCGGTCTCAAAAAACTAATATCACCGGGGTCGGAAAGGAACATGAGTTGACCAAGGGAGGTCGAATAGGGTAGATGAAAGTGACGATTCTGGGTGTTATTCTACCACCCACATCACAGAGGGATAAATAGGAGAGAGAGAGTTGGTTTATCGTTCCATTTTGTCAAAAACCAAGACCCATATATTTGGGCGTTATCAGGATTTAATACGTCAGATTTTAAAATCCAATACACTCAAAATATCTGAGAAATGACATTGATGAAGATGAGCTCAAGCGGAAATGAAGCTGGTGGTGATGATTATTGTCTTACAAGAAAGTATAATTGATTAACCATCCTCTATTAACACGAATCAGGGGGGAAAATGGAAGGGTTCCAATATTTCGAAAATGAGGGTATCAGCCAAATAAAGACAAGCCACGAAAGGCATGAAAATGAAAAGCTCCCTAGGGTTCGCAAACCTAATACCGTTGGGGACAGAAAAGAGCAGAAGTTGGCCAAGGGAGGTCGGATAGGAAAGTGATGAGCCTGGCATGAGTAAGTGGAAGCAATGCCAAGACTCAGCTTTGGGCCCTGCGGTCAACAACCCACGCTCCAAAGTTGAGAGCCCCTGGGGCCCCTTTTAATCACCTCCTACGACAGGCAGAGAGGCGGTGGCGATTATTGTTTTAAGAGTAAGTGCAACTGAGCAACCATCCTCCTCTTCTTCTTTTGCTATTGCTTTTTCCCACACCTGTGGGGTCGAGGGGTGCGAACTGCGCCGCACATGTAGATTTGGCCCTGTTTACGGCCGGATGCCTTTCCTGACGCCAACCCTATATGCAGGGATGTCATCACTATTGCGTGTTTCTGTGGTGGTTGGTAGTGTGGTAGGTTGTCTGAATATGATGAGGAGAGTGTTGGGACGGACAAATGCACCCTGTCTCCGAGCCACAAGAATTAATCAGAAGCGATTAAAATCCTAGACTCGGCCGGAAATCGAACCCGGGACGCTCTGAACCGAAGGTCATTACGCTGACCATTCAGCCAACGAATAGGGCAGAGCAACCATCCTCTATTAACACTAATTAAAGGGAAAATTGGAAAATGTCCCGGCACTTCGAAAAATGAAGGTATCGGCCAAAGAAAGACAAAGGCCACGAAGGGCATTAAAATGAAAGACTCCGTACGCCTCGTAAACATAATATCGTTGAGGTCTGAAAAGAACAGGAGTTGACCAAGAGAGGTCGGGTAGGAAAGGAGCCTGACACAAGTAAGTGGAAGCAATGTCAGTCTCAGCCTGTGGACTCCCTGGTCGTCAACCCACGCTTCGAAGTTCAGAATCCCTGGTTCCACTTTTAGTCGCCTCTTTCAACAGACAGGGATAACGTAGATATTATCAATCAAGCAGTCAATACTGATCTGCATTTAGGGCAGGTGCCCAGGTGGCAGATTCCCTATCCGTTGTTTTCCTAGCCTTTTCTTAAACGAATCCAAAGAAATTGGAAATTCATTGAACATCTCCCTTGGTAAGTTATTCCAATCCCTAACTCCCCTTCCTATAAATGAATATTTGCCCCAATTTGTCCTCTTGAATTCCAACTATATCTTCATATTGCGATCTTTCCTACTTTTAAAGACGCCACTCAAACTTATTCGTCTAATTCCACGCCATCTCCTCGCTGACAGCTCGGAACATACCACTTAGTCGAGCAGATCGTCTCCTTTCTCCCAAGTCTTCCCAGCCCAAACTTTGCAACATTTTTGTAACGCCACTCTTTTGTCGGAAATCGCCCAGAACAAATCGAGCTGCTTTTCTTTTGGTTTTTTCCAGTTCCTGAATCAAGTAATCCTGGTGAGAGTCCAATACACTGGAACCATACTCTAGTGGAGGTATTACCAGAGACTTATATGCCCTCTCCTTTACATCCTTGCTACAACCCCTAAATACCCTCATAACCATGTGCAGAGATCTATACCCTTTATTTACAATCCCATTTATGTGATTACCCCAATGAAGATCTTTCCTTATATTCACACCTAAATACTTACAATGATCCGCTAAAGGAACTTTCACCCCATCAATGCAGTAATTACAACAGAGAGGACTTTTCCTATTTGTGAAACTCACCACCTGACTTTTAACCCCGTTTATCAGCATACCATTGCCTGCTGTCCATCTCACAACATTTTCGAGGGCACGTTGCAGTTGCTCACAATCTTGTAACTTATTTATTACTCTGTACAAAATAACATCATCCGCAAAAAGCCTTACCTCTGATTCCACTTGTTTACTCATATCATTAATATATATATATATATATATATATAAGAAAACATAAAGGCCCAATAATACTGCCTTGAGGAATTCCCCTCTTAATTATTACAGGGTCAGATAAAACTTCGCCTACTCTAACTCTCTGAGATCTATTTTCTAGAAATATAGCAACCCATTCAGTCACTCGTTTGTCTAGTCCAATTGCACTCATTTTTGCCAGTAGTCTCCCATGATCCACCTTATCAAATGCTTTAGACAGGTCAATCGCGATACAGTCCATTTGACCTCCTGAATCCAAGATATCTGCTATATCTTGCTGGAATCCTACAAGTTGAGCTTCAGTGGAATAACCTTTCCTAAAACCGAATTGCCTTCTATCGAACCCGTTATTAATTTCTCAAACATGTCTAATTTAATCAGAAAGAATGCTTTCCCAATGCTTACATGCAACGCATGTTGAACTTTATGATCTGTAATTTTCAGCTTTATGTCTATCACCCTTTCCTTTATATACAGGGGCTACTGTAGCAACTCTCCATGCATTTGTTATAACTCCTTCAACCAAACAATAATCAAATAAATATTTCAGATACGGTACCATATCCCAACCCATTGTCTTTAGTATATCCCCCGAAACCTTATCAATTCCAACTGCTTTGTTTTCAACTTTTGTATCTTACTGTAAATTACATGGTTGTCATAGATAAATTTTAATACTTCTTTAGTATTAGTCACCTCCTCTACCTCGTCATTATCCTTGTAACCAACAATCTTTACATACTGCTGACTGAATACTTCTGCCTTTTGAAGATCCTCGCATACACACTCCCCATGTTCATTATTGATTTCTTGAATGTCCTTCTTGGAACCTGTTTTTTCCTTAAAATACCTATACATACCCTTCTATTTTTCACTAATATTTGTATGACCGCCAGTTATGCTTGCCATCATGTTATCCTTAGCTGACTTCTATGCTAGATTCAATTTCCTAGTAAGTTCCTTCAATTTCTGCTTACTTCCACAGCCATATCTAACACTATTTCTTTCCAACCTGCACCTCCTTCTTAGTCTCTTTACTTCTCTGTTATAATATAGTTGATCTTTACCATTCCTTACCACATTTAAAGGTACAAACCTATTTTCACATTCCTCAACAATTGTTTTAAACCCATCCCAGAGTCTGTTTTTACTGTTTTCCACCGATCATAGTTACTTTTTAACAGCTGCCTCATGCCTGCTTTATCAGCCATATAGTACTGCCTAATAGTCCTACTTTTAAGACTTTCCTTTCTATCACATTTATTTTTAACTACGACAAAAACAGCTTCATGATTACTTATACCATCTGTTACTTCGGTTCGTCTATAGAGCTCATCTGGCTTTATCAGCTCCACGTCCAGGATATTTTTCCCTCTAGTTCGTTCCATCACTTTCTGAATCAGCTGTCCTTCCCATATTAGCTTAATTCTACCGCCCACATCTGCAGGGGTCCGGCGGAAATTAAAATGTATAGCAATATTGTTGGTGTATATTATTATAGCCACTATACTTGTTATTAACCGTCAGGCCTTTGGTAACGGCAAGTGAAATGTTATCGGAGTAGCTTGTTCATACCCCACCAATAACCTCCGATCATTGGTCTCATCCTCCAATAGCAGTGGGGCTGAAACATACTAACGTTTACATGTCTACTCCACGTGGAGCGAGCTTGCAATATTTCACCACAGTTTAATATATACAGTCGCGAAGCTCTGATGATATTTTTCATCCGAGGTGACTACAGCGCTCCAAGCGGCGAGGTAGAGGCATCTTGGTAGCAGACAACAGGGAACGAATTACCACTACAGTCTAAAATGGTCATAACTTCTGAATCTTTCATGCAAATAATGTCCTGACAAGGTTATTGTAATCCTTATGAAATAGTGGAGGAGGTCAAACAATTTATTTCGATGAGGAGTTCGAGGATAATATCGAAATATTTATTTAAACTTAAAGAGTTACTTTTTACCGTGGACTATAACATAAAATCGCTTCTAGAGGGCAACCAGTTGGAAATAAGTATATACCATCGCGGACTTTTTTTGTAGAGGTTTCTATGCTCTACAATTCGTACGCTTACAGTAGTATAATAAGCGGGTTCTGCCGCACCTCCGCCGCCGCACGCCTCCTCCTCCGCCGCCTCCTCCGCCGCCTCCTCCGCCGCCGCCGCCCGCGGGAAATTTGAATTTTGGCGGGAAATTTGAATTTTGGCGCGAGATTTGAATTTGTAAACAAAGCCACGTGCTTTTTGACAGCTGTCATCGACAACAACGCATCGCTAACCTCACTGCTGCCATCTTGACGGGCCTAAAGCTCACTAGTGCCAACTTAACCTAACTAGCATGAGGTAAACAAAGCCACGTGTTTTTTGACAGCCACGTGCTTTTTGACAGACAACAACGCATCGCTAACCTCAGTACTGCCATCTTGACGGGCCTAAACCTCAGTAGAGCCAACTTAACCTCACTAGCGCGAGGTAAACAAAGCCACGTGCTGTTTGACAGCCACGTGCTTTTTGACAGATTTGTAAACAAAGCCACGTGCTTTTTGACAGACAACAACGCATCGCTAACCTCAGTACTGCCATCTTCACGGGCCTAAACCTTAGTGGTACCAACTTAACCTAACTAGCGCGTGGTAAACAAAGCCACGTGTTTTTTGACAGCCACGTGCTTTTTTGACAGCTGTCATCCGCCATCTTTAAACCACAAAGCACTGTGCTGCCCTCTATATCGCAGTAGCTGCAAAATTCGTCACCTGTCATCGGCAGTGCTGCCATCTTGACGGGTCTAAACCTTAGTGCTACCAACTTAACCTAACTAGCGCGAGGTAAACAAAGCCACGTGTTTTTTGACAGCTGTCATCCGCCATCTTTAATCTATAGAGCACAGTGCTGCCCTCTTTAGCTACTTACCTTTGAAATGTGGTGGCGGATAATTTGAAAAATGCTTTTTGACAGCAGCCATCTTGCATCGCAAACCTCAGTGCTGCCCTCTTTAGCTAGTTACCTTTGAAATGTGGTGGCAGGCAATTCCACATGACAGCAGTCATCTTTAATCAAGAGAGCACCGTGCTGCCCTCTATGTGGTGGCGGCAAATAGAAAAATTCTACATGCTCTTGTTTGGAAACAAACTCACGCGCTTTTTTGACAGCCGTCATCCACCATCTTTAATCAACAGAGCACAGTGCTGTACTCTATAGCTAGATACCTTTGAAATGTGGTGGCGGCAATTTGAAAAATTCTATATGCTCTTGTTGGGAAACAAAGCCACGTGCTTTTTTGACAGCTGTCATCCGCCATCTTTAATCAATAGAGCACTGTGCTGCTATCATGCGGGCAATTTCGTTAGCTGTCATCCGCCATCTTTAATCCAGAGAGAACAGTGCTGCACTCTATGTGGTGGCGGTAAATTCCATGTGCTTTACAAACCTATGTGCTTTTCTGACAGCTGTCATCCGCCATCTTTAATCCAGAGAGAACAGTGCTGCACTCTATGTGGTGGCGGCAAATTCCACGTGCTTTACAAACCCATGTGCTTTTCTGACAGCTGTCATCCGCCATCTTTAATCCAGAGAAAACAGTGCTGCACTCTATGTGGTTTCGGTAAATTCCACGTGTTTTACAAACCTATGCGCTTTTCTGTCATCCGCCATCTTTAATCTAGAGAGAACAGTGCTGCACTCTATGTGGTGGCGGCAAATTCTACGTGCTCTTATTTGGAAACAAATTCTACTCGCTCTTCAGCTGTCATCCACCATCTTTAATCAAGAGAGCACCGTGCAGCCCTCTTTGTGGTGGCGGATAATTTGAAAAAATTCAGCAGCCATCTTTAATCCAGAGAGAACAGTGCTGCCCTCTTTAGCTACTTACCTTTGAGGCGGTTAATTTGAAAAATTCTTTTCGACAAGCAGCCATCTTTAATCTAGAGAGAAAGGTGGTGCCCTCTTTAGCTAGTTACCTTTGAGACGGCTAATTTGAAAAATTCAGCAGCCATCTTTAATCCAGAGAGAACAGTGCTGCCCTCTTTAGCTACTTACCTTCGAGGCGGTTAATTTGAAAAATTATATTTAACAAGCTGCCATCTTTAATGAAAAGGGCATCGTGGTGCTATCTTGCGGGTAATATTTTACGTCACAGCTGTCATCCACCATCTTGCATTGCTAACCTTAGTGCTGCCCTCTTTAGCTACTTACCTTTGACAAGCTGTCACCCGCCATCTTGCATCGCAAACCTCAGTGCTGCACTCTATGTGGTGGCGGATAATTTGAAAAAATCTTTTTGACAGGCAGCCATCTTTAATCCAGAGAGAACAGTGCTGCTATCTTTAGCTACTGCCATCTTACATCGCTTACCTCGCTGCTGTACTCTATGTGGTGGCGGTTAATTCGAACAAGTTTAATCACGCATCGGGCAAGCTAGAGTAAGCACGTGCTGTTGTGATGACGTCATCATGCATGTTTAGACTTGTCCGTTTTCTTGAGAGTAAGTCGATGTAAAGGAATGTGGTAGCGGTAAATTCGAACAAGTTTAAACATGCATCGGGAAAGCTAGAGTAAGCACGTGCTGTTGTGATGACGTCATTGTGCATGTTTAGACCTGATCGTTTTTCTTAAGAGTAAGTCGGAGTAAAGCAATGCAATAAGTACAACATTTTTGAATGCAATCAAATATTTATTTACAAATGTACTACAACAGTGTTCGTTTTTTTGCTGCTGACAAGGTTGGTGTGCTTCTTAACAACGTATGCTTCTGAAATGCCTCCTGCAACATTCAAATTAAACAAAGCATTTAGAAATATATTATACTAAGTATGTTATGCTTTACAGAGAAGATCATGTACTTCTTACCTTGCTGTTATTCCTCTTCGGAATCATCATCATCATCATGAAGTACTAGAGAAAGTTCATTCATACACTGTGTACAGTGTTCAATCCTCGGATTTGGTCCATCCCAATCATCATCACCATTTTCTCCTCGATGCTTGTAATGTCGTTCACAAGTTCTGCATAAAGCTACTTCGATTGACATCTTACTGTGTAGAGGAAGGATGTCCCAAAAATTATGTACGTAAGAGGCAGCGTACGTATATAAAAATCCTGGTGGTAAGTATTGAATAAGATGTTTCGGCATCGACGATCTACGTTTATAGAACATCTTAATAGCCTCACTCACTCGTGAAACATAAATAAGATGTTGCGTATGAGCATGCAAACAGCATGCACATTTACAGTTTTGTTCCATAGCGTACGATGTCGAAGCACACACTAATGAAAATGATAAAGATCTATTCTTATTTATAGTCTCGTAACAATATTCGTTAGCGGATGGTAAGTAACATCACTCATATGAATAATAAGACAATAGGCTGCTGTGTTAGCAGGAATGTTTTCAGATGTTTCAAATTCTAAACGAATATCAACTGGAGATTCTTTTATAGATTCTTCATGATAAGAGCAGTCTATAACTACAATCGGTGCTTTATTTTTAAATTCTTGAGGTGTAAATAGCGGACGATCTTCTTTCTGATAATATGATGATTGAAATTTACAAAACATGTCATAGAGCATCCCAAACTTATTTTTCTCAAAGTTAATGTCGATGTTTTCGTAGGGATACGTAATTCCATTGAGATATAGTCTAACGTGTCTTAATTTGCAGTGATCAAACAGTGAGCTATCTTTTTCGTGATTGAATTTACGATTAGTTTGAAATCCAAAAATAATGTACAAGGGCTTCTCAGTAAAACGTGATGTTTTAACAGCCCAGCTATGCTTGTTTGTAGGTGGTAACACAGGATATTCATGCAGCTCCCAACTTCTAAAACGTATAGGTAATGGTGTATCATTTTCTACAATCTTGAGCAATCGAAGTTTTTCACGATCAGATAAGGTTACATGTGGGATCCGCCACAGTATACGATGCAGTGTTATTTTCGATTCTACAGGTGTTTCTACTGCTTTAAGAGAATTGTAATCACTTCGATCACGGATTAGAATAAGCTCTTGTTTTACGTTGATTATAATACGTGTAAAGTCTTCTGCGAATCCAAAAATATGTTTCAGTGATAACATACCCGTAAAAGTTCCATCCTCATTAATCATCCAGTTGTTAGTAGCTTTTGGACACCATCCAGCCACCCGCAAAAGATTACTTTCTTCATCACAGAAAGAAGGGTAGAGTTTCATTGCGCTTGTAATACCAACATTCTTCGTTCGATCTATTTCAACATTATTTACTTCATATCGCGCTTCAGAAAAGAGAAAAGCTAGAGCATGGTTGTTTAGTTGTGAAGTGCTTGGTCCACTTCCATCAGACTTTTCTAATCGTCCTTCAATATAGAGGTAGCTTTCGTGCGGTAAGGTGTAAACATCTTGTTGATTAATAATAAAATGAATTTCATCATTGTTATTTAATCCAAACGTAAAAGGTTGATAGGAATGAAGCTCACTTCGTACTACACCTTCACGACTTTCTACTGTATTCGTAATGTCTAGCATTTCTTCCATTCTGTTGTAGTAGTGTATATCCTAAATCTTGGAGTATCTGCTTATGGGTATCTGTTAACTCGATGAGTCTCTGCACACATGTAGTATGTCTTCGGAATGTACACCGTGTTTTATAGATGGTTTTCATACTGGTTTAAGATGTAGTTTGTAAGCTACGTAGGCGTGCTGATCTAAATGAATAAGCTGATTATGTTTATTTACAAGTCTAAGAGTAATGTTGCTAATGTGTTTTACAGACACAGGATGATAAAGAACTACTGCTGGTTTCTCACAAATAGTATATCCACGTTCCTCTGTAACAATAAAGTCGTGCAGGACGTGCGAAGGTTGTAGATTACTATTCAAGTCTGTAATAATATTACAAGTAATGTTCACATTATAATCATCGAAGAGTTTTATAGGTTGATCAGACTCGTAACGTACGTTCGGTAGGAGCTCCCTCGATGAAAATCCAAGCAGTGGTCCAATCGAATCAGGTTGTGATTTGAAGTCAATCTTAAATGATGATTCAATAACACATTTATGCGTAATGTTGCTTGTAGTGATTGAGAACTTGTAATTATGATTACTAAAACTATCTTCCCCAAACTGATCAATTAACGTACTTTCAATATAGTCGTGAATATCATCTACTGTATAACTACCTGAGGGTAGTGTTAGCACATACTCATCGTAATAGAACTTGTTTAAACCATCACGCACATTATAGATTTTATTGTAGCTTTCAAACGATACTAGTCCAAGACTATGCGGCTGATAACCAAGTTCGATTGGCGGATTAAAATAGATGGTTGTTTCAGGTCCTTCTCCACGTACAGCAAACGTTCTTTCACTGTTCGTCATCACGTAGACACTAATACACTTTCTCTACTGTCTGGGTTTGATATAAGAACATAAGACATAATCGTCCGCACATGCGTGTATTAAAGTTTTGCACACGGTTTTTATTGTAAACAATGTCTGCACTGCTTCCGAAATAACGTATGAGCTCAAAAGGAGGAGGTAAATCTCCATAGCTATCAAAATACCATACTTTAGATTTACGTTTTACATAAGCAACGTAATGAGTTCCAGGTCCACGACTGTCGTCCAAGTTAATTACGGCACTTTCACGTTCACGTGGACGTGCTGGTAGTTGATCGCGCATATACACTCCTCGAAAATAATGAATTCCTAGTTGTTTAGCAAACGTAAAAACTTCATCATGCGTTAGAGCTCGATATGGCAGTGCATTCAGTAGACGTTTTTTGGAGAAATGTAGATACCAAGCCCTTTCTTGTATGGCGCTAGCTTCATGTTCACACCTTTGCCTTGTAACGCAATTGCCTCCATCGTCTTGTTATGACGTTCACTCTCTTTCAACTGTTGTTTCGCTTCTTCTACAGCTTTGACAGTTCTCGCTACAGCACTAGCACCACCTAGAAATGACCCTAAAGCTGCTAAGCCAGCAAACAGCGCAGGAAGAAATCCTCCTCGTTTTGGTACAGGAATAATTCGCGCACGTTTACTAAATATTGCTCTGCACTTTGGAGAAATTCTCGCTCTTGCTGCGCGTAACGCCTTAGTAATAGCTACACGAGGATTGTATTCCCCTCGAATAGCTTTTTGCGCAGCCTTTATAACATCTTTCCATCCAACAGTTTTTACTTTCTTCTTCTTCTTCATGTCGTTTGGATATCGTTGTTTCACCATGCTGGACACGACTTTACTAGTCAAGAGCAAATCATAAACTAACCGTTGCCTCTTGTTTCGTTTAATATATATATATTACTATTACGTACTTTATGATTCAGTTATCATGAAGATTATAAAGCAGCAAGACACGCTACCTGTTACCGACATTGTACCACATCTCTTACCTAGTTCTAGTACAACTACAAGAAACGTCATGGAACGTTGTTTCCTTTTACTGTTCGATGTATTATATCAGGTCCGTCGGGATGCGGTAAAACAAATCTTTTACTCACACTTATTACTTCTGTAAATGGTATACGCTTCGAGAATATTTACGTTTTCGCAAAGTCACTCTATCAGCCGCTATATACTATTCTACAAACTGTAATGCACGATCTAGTTAAAGATGGAATAAGATATTTTAAATTTAATTCACATGAGCAAGTACCATCACCAGACGATGTGCTTCCTAATTCTCTAATGATCTTTGATGATGTCGCAACAGAACAGCAAAACGTTATTCGTGCATTCTTTAGTATGGGTCGACATAAATATGTTGATTGCATCTATTTGTGCCAAACCTATTCTCGTGTACCTAAGCAGTTGATACGCGACAACGCAAATGTTATTGTGCTTTTTCGGCAAGATGAGCGCAACATGCGACATGTGTATAACGATCATGTTAACACTGATATGACATTCGATGACTTTAAACGTATGTGTGCTAAATGTTGGTCTTTACACCGTTACAGCTTTTTAGTTATTGATAAAGAAAGTGATGTACAGCATGGACGATATCGCATGGGTTTCGATCATTTTATATGCATTAACACAGAATTACAGTAACTACTTGATTTAAAACCACCATCATGTTAACATCTAGCAAGGAGATCACAAAACATATCATCCAAGCTCGAAACAATATTCGAAGGAAATTTAAAGAGCTTAAACGTATTCAAGCAGACACGGATTTATTTTTAAAAACACAACTAAGTACACCACTCAAAGAAATTTTTAATTCTACTTCATTACCGCAGTCTACTTCAAGTTTTGCTTCTATGCAAACATCATATCATAAAGAGAAGCATGAAGAAGAAAAGCATGAAGAAGATACGGAAGAGAAGAAGCAGGATGTAGATCAAGAAGAGGAAGATAAGGAAGAAGAAGAAGAAGAACTTAATGATACATCACCATCTAAGCGTGTTGAGTTTTTAACTACAGATGTTATTGCAGAAACACCTACTACATCGACGCAAAATCTACCATCTTTGTCTGAGGTTATGATTACACCAGAGTATCGCAATCAGTTTAGAACTTTTATTCAAGATACCTACGGATCTCTCTTTGCACCTTATATAGAAAAACTTTTTACAGGACAAACTGACACTACCTATGGTATTCGCTACGAAGATGACTGTTTCCGGATAGGAAATTCAAATGTTAAGATTAATAGCAACAAACTCATTGTAAAAGGTGTTACCTATAAACCTACGAAAGGACTCTTAGAACTTCTTTTCTCACGAATACCTGACAAGGATATAATTTTACAAGATGATCTTAAAAAGTATAAAGCAATACTTTTTGCTACTGATGCAACACGACGTAATTACAAGAGAACAGAAGCTGTAAATGCGAATAAGAGTTACAAGTATCGTGAGTTTATTTCTAAGCTGTTTCCGACTGCACGTAGTCTAGACGTTATCTACAAGCCTTTGTTGCCGTATGTGGATGTAAGATACTGGAATGACCCAAACTTACTCGTTGAACGATTACAACTTTTAAGAGCATCGCAAGAGGCTGGTCACACTGGTCACGGATCAGAAATTCTAGAAATAGAAAGAGAACTACGTTATGCCGGTATTATTTTGTAATGGCTCGTCAAGAGAAGATCTCACCTGTAAAGGTAAACATCGCGCATGAGTTACATAAACCAGCACGTCGCACCTACTGTCGCAGACGCGTTATTACACGAGGAAAAGATGATCTCTGGCAAGCAGACTTAGTAGAAATGATTCCATATGCTTCTAGTAATAAGGGCTATAAGTATCTACTTACTGTTATCGATGTGTACTCAAAGTTTGCTTTTGCACAACCCGTGCGTTCTAAAACAGCAGCTCAAGTTAAAGAAGCATTTAAACATATTGTTGAAGAATCGAAACGCTGCCCAAGGCTTCTTCAAACTGATCAAGGTAAAGAGTTTTACAACAAGGATTTTTCTTCTTACCTCAAGTTACTTGGCATTCAACACTACTCTACGTTCAGCAATCTCAAGGCGAGTGTTGTAGAACGCTTTAATCGTACACTCAAAACAATGATGTGGCGAGAATTTACAGCGCAAGGTTCATATCGTTGGATTGATCTGCTACCTAGACTTTTATCTACCTACAACGATACACCTCATCGCACTATCGGAACAAAGCCACGTCTTGTTACAAAGAATACACCTCGTCTAGATGCTATTCATCTTGTAATCAAAACAGCTGATCTACGTCGCTATCGCTTTAAAGAAGGTGATTTCGTTCGCATCAGCAAACACAAGTCTATCTTTGCGAAAGGATACACACCTAACTGGAGCACTGAAATTTTTCAAATCAGAAGTGTTAAGCTTACTAATCTAGTTACGTATTTACTCCGCGATCTCAGAGGACAGCCTATTGAAGGAGGATTCTACATCGAAGAACTGCAGAAAACAAAATATCCTGATCACTATTTAGTTGAACGTGTTATTCGACGTCGTAGTAATAAACTGTATGTTAAATGGCTTGGTTTTAATAACAGCTTTAATTCATGGATTAATAAAGAGGATGTACTTTAAATCTTATGTGTGTGTTTTCTTTTAATCCTCTACGTTTCCTTTCTTCTAAGTCACTAGGACATGCTGTAGGATTAAACAACACCTGTAATATGTTTTGACAATTCATATTTATTTTAGACTATATACATACATTTTTATCCTTTGTTTATGTTACGGTCTTTGACACTCAGTTTTCGTTTTATTGCACCAACAACGACAAGTGCTGCTATATTCTTCTGAGCAGCTGAAGCACTAGGTAATAACACATACACACACAGCATAACTTTACGAAGCAGATTTTAACAGCTACACTCTATGCAGGCAGCATGTAACTACGTATCAGGCGAATGTGTTCTAGGGCTGCAGGGGAGATGAAGCACGAAGAAAAGAAGATCAATCACTCTATTGATGAGTCCACGCCCAACATGCTTCCTCATCTTTCTCCCAGCACGTTTCTTCACCTTTTCCTTGTTTACTCTCTCCACAGCCATGATAAGTGTTTATAAGCGAAGACAACTCGTTAGTTTTAGGTCCGTGATACAGTTTAATTAGTTGACATGTACGGCACTGTCTCACAGAAGGTCTTCTAGCTAAACTCACGTGTTCATGATGTAAACTACACGTTTGAAGCTCTGACAAAACAGGATCTTGAGTCCACTCACGAGGCACCTTTTCCCAAATCTTCTTTACAGCATTCGCAGCTACATTAACCAAAAATGCCTTTGGTAATGCATTTAACTCTTCTTCAGTAAAAGTGTTTAGTTTCTTTTTGCATGCATAAAACTTTACGATCGCCTTTTCAACTGCGTTACACTTAGTATCTGTTAGAAATGACATGATGTCTTTACTCTACAAATGTTTCTTTTACACTAAGGTTATTTCGACACTGCACTTTACATATGTTGTTCACTTCCCGGCATGCACTGCGACACAACCAATCAAAGAGCATACCTACATGTTGTAAAGACTGTTTACTTGTTTCTCTGCTATGCTCTTTCAGAAGAGTTTTAAATGATGGGCACCCCAATTCATGCATGTCGATAACTTCACACGATGATGGTAGAAAATCACGCAACCATTCTTTCTTTTCACAACCCTTTAAAAGAACAAGATCTGCTCTTGACAAATGTGCATTCATCATTAAAGGTAGAAAACGATAAGGTATTCCTTTTTCTTCCCACTTCAAACCTAAATTGTTTTCAATCCACTGAGTCTGCTTTTTATCTTCATCTGTTTGCAAACAGTAAGGGAACGGTGGACTAAATACTAAACTAACAAGTTTTGGAGCCCACAACACACTGCAATCTAATACAGCCACCTCTTTAAACACAAATTTGTTTCCATTTACTTTAAAGCCTTGCACATCAACTATTAATGTTTTCGTCATGTTTGCACTCTACACTCTATCACTGTTTCTCGAAGACTAAACCTTTTAGTCAACGAACGGGTTTAAACATGCACAATGACGTCATCACAACAGCACGTGCTTACTCTAGCTTGCCCGATGCGTGATTAAACTTGTTCGAATTAACCGCCATCACATAGAGTGCAGCAGCGAGGTAAGCGATGTAAGATGGCGGTAGCTAAAGATGGCAGCACGGTGCTCTGTTGATTAAAGATGGCTGCTTGTCAAAAAGATTTTTTCAAATTATCCGCCACCACATAGAGTGCAGCACTGAGGTTTGCGATGCAAGATGGCAGGTGACAGCTCGTCAAAGGTAAGTAGCTAAAGAGGGCAGCACTAAGGTTAGCAATGCAAGATGGTGGATGACAGCTGTGA